>NC_068414.1:24492331-24862331 GCF_023724105.1 Carassius gibelio | reverse complement strand
AGGAAACCGACAAGAAGAAAAATACCCATTACACCATTTATGTCATGTATAAAATTTCTTGACAATTTTGAGAGCGCTGTTGCAGATGCTGCTGATAAACATCAGCTCTTATTACAGTCATGTTTACACAACTTATGAATTCTGAAGCTCATTCATTTCGGGGAGTGTAACAATCAGCTAAATGGATCTTGAGCGTAATTGCTTCAAAAGATCAGTGCTGTTGCTAATGATAGCTTGGCACCTATACAGTGCTCTACATCACTGTTGAATGTGATCATAAATTACATTTCCAATCTCCAGCCGAGCAGAAGCATTTTATTCGGCTATTTTAATAAACCATGTAAGGAAGAATTGAAAAATGATATCTAGCAATAATTCAGAATGAATTGTATATATATCTTTTTTTTATAATGTGGAAGTTTTGCAGCAGCCGGTTTAATTTTTCTTTTAATTGTATGAGTGTTGTGTGAGCTGGAATTGGGGAGAGGCCAGTATTTTGTTTCTAGGGTGAACCTACACAAGGAAAGTTATGGAGGATAGGGGTCAGTATCTGGGAGTCTCTGAAGGACCTGACAATGCTGCTGCAACCTCTTTTCCCATTGGGACGGGGTCATGCCGGGGGGTCAGTCTTGTTCATATTCCTGGGCTGCATGCCACTGACCCAGCGCCAATGCCCACAGCACTGACAGACACCCAGACTCTGCCTGTGTTTACATGGCTGCTTTGTATATTGATTGAGTAGAGTGTGTATATCCCTGCTGAGAAGACCTGCTTAAATCAGTTCAGTCCAGGCTGATTTGTGCCAGCAGAGTCACAGTGTTTTCACATGGCGCTGATTCACCAAGTAGGTTTTGCTGGTTAACCTACATTAGTTAAAAAGTTTGGTTGGGAAACTAGCATTCCAGCATCCCATGCTGGGAATCAGCAACCATAGCAAAACATATGCTGATGGCCATGATGATCTTTTTTACATGAGTGTGTGTTTGAGTGGGCATTCTGAGTAAAATATTAATTAAGCTTAAAATTATGAGAGAGGATGAGGTATAAAGTAGCTGGGGGGGGGGGGGGGGGGGAATCAGCCGAAAAGGTGAAAAGCAGTTAAAAGCCAAAATAAACTTACTTAAACTTCAGCATTTTATCACTCACAATGTACTTGACTTTGTTTTTAAAGATAAAAGATCTAATTCTCAATACTTTGTTTTGTTGATTTTAGAATTTTTGTTTTTATTTGTTTTGAGTGGCGTTTAAGTTTTTTGTATGTTTTGTTTTCTGTTGTTTTTTTTTAAGTGTTTTTGTGTTTTTGTTCTGTTTTTTGTTGTTTTTTGTTTAATTGTATTTTTGATCAGTGTTTTGTATCCCCTGATGAGGCATACATTTTTTTGTTTGTTTGTTTGTTTGTTTTTTTTTGTTTGTTTTTTAGTAAAGTATCAAAAGACCTGGTAAATAACAATGGCAGGGAAAATGACGGGACTGCTGAAAGTGAGAAAGCACCTGAAGTAAACATGTTCATTTGTGACCCTGTTCCACAAAAACAGTATTAATTAGCATAGGTATATTTGTAGCAATAGCCAACAATACATTGTATGGGTCAAAATTATAGATTTGTCTTTTATGCTGAAATCATTAGGATATTAAGGAAAGATCATGTTCCATGAAGATCTTTTGTACATTTCCTCTCGTAAAAACTCCAAAACGTAATTTTTTGATAAGTAATATGCATTCTTAAGACCTTAATTTGGACAACTTTTAAGGCGATTTTCTCAATATTTTGATTTTGATTTTATTTTTTTATTGCATCCTCGGATTCCAGATTTCCAAATAGTCGTATCTCTGCCAAATGTTGTCCTATCCTAACAAACCATACATCAGGGGAAAGCTTATTTATTTAGCTTTCAGTTGGTGTATAAATCTCAATTTTGTATGGAGGTCTTGGCACATGTACACACCCTGAAGGCTGTGAACTCTCTGCTGAAGCATTAAAAGTCTATACTCTCAGGTTCTTCCAAAGTGCTGTCAGCAAAAGGGCGCACAGACCAATTTCCTAGGTCTCCTTCATTGACATCCAATTTTTGTACATTATTTGCTCATTGTTATATCCAGATGAGGTCAAAAAGAAGGAACTGTGAATGATCAGTTTGACCTTTTAGATGAAAATGGAATTTTAAGATGTTTTGGGCCAGCAAAATGGCGCAGTAACTGTCATTAGAGAGTCTTTAAGATGCTGTAAACAGTAATTCATGTTTCCAGACTCAGCTTAAATTGCACAGCAACATTACCAAATTAAAGAAATATTACCGCTGCAGGATCGTTGCATGTTTCAGATGTGACAGATTAAAGGCGCTCTGCAGGAGCTAACCGTGGGTTCCTCTCAGGAGTGGGCCTCACGCCTATCACACTATGGGTTTTGACATGTCCCACAGCCGCAGAAAGGAAACGATATATAAGGCTTTTTATTTTCAGTCTTTGACAAGGGGCTCTGACGCATGGACCCCTATGGCACGTGTGACTTATAGCACTCAGGTTTTTGTTTTTCTGCTGCTGTAAGAGGACTTTGTATTTGCTTCCTGCATTCTTCTAGTTTGTGTTGCAGAATAATAGTTTAGTTCATCGAATGAACATCATTTCAACTAGGAAAAACACATCCATACATTCTCTTTTACTCAGAATAAACATCACATATCCGGTGAGGAACAGTACCAAACTGCCATCGTTTCAGATTAGGGAAATGAAATGACCGGACACGAGAACGCTTCCCTCGGGGTGCTGTTGTGAAACACCACATAAATCTCATTCCATTCTCAGTTTTCAGCACAGCTTTTCCTAGTAAGGCTCGGACTGATTCAGCAATAGTTCATTAAGGCTGGTGAGAAGGAGGATAAGGAACAATATCCTATGTTGGCCATGCAGATGTTTGGGCTCAACATTGAAACAAAGGCCATAACATGACATGATATATGTGGGATAACAGTAACTGAACGCACAAGACTTAAGTGTGTTGAAACTACAGTGACTTGAGATGAGCAGGTGTGCGTTTATTCACCTGGTTTTTGTGTGTGAGGGACTTGATCTAAATGCTTTAAACCAGGGTTTTGTAAACCACTGTTCATATCTATATTCATATCTATCAATAGACAGTTCATTAGTTTTTTTGTTTTTTAAAGGAAATTAATACTTTTATTTAAAAAAATTATCAAACATGACAGTAAAAACATTTATAATGATTCAGGAATATTTGTGTTTTATGCGAATGCTGTTATTTTGAACTTTCTATTAATCAGAGGATCCTGAAATCTGTCACACTTTATATAAAAATATTTGGTTTTGACTACTGTTTTCATTAATAATAATAATAATAATAATAATAATAATAAAAGTTTCTTGGTTGCTGAAAATTCAGCTTTGCAATTTCAAGAATAATTTGCTCGTCAAAATAAAACAGAAATCAGTTGTTTTAAAACGTAATAATATTTAATTTACAACATTCCTGTTTTTACTGTTTTTGATCAAATACATGCTACCTTAGTGAGCATAAGAGGCTTCTTTAAAAAAAAAAAAAAAAACCGAACTGCACCCAAACGTTTAAATTATATGTTAATATTCAATCACTTTTAAATTATAGCTTACAAATTTTATGATTTATGTGCATCACTACATAAGACAAAAATTGTTTCTGAAAATAACTTTTATATGTTGGCCAGTGTTTTAATGTAAACTTGTCACACTCTTAATGTACATTGAGTATTTAGTATTATAACATTTAGTCACATTTTTATAATGTTTGTGCATTCTGGATATTTCTTGAAATAGTGATTTAAATTTTACTAAAAAAGTTTTAAAAAGTAAACATCAATTTAAATGAAAAAAAAAAAAATTAAATATGTTATTTGGCTATGCTTTATGAAGAAGTGAACTTGTAAAGTGCAGTTAAATTGTGCAGTTACAAGTCAAATTATGCAGCAACATGTTTGTGTCTGCCGTTTAATGTTCTGAGGACGTCCTGGAAGTTTATTTCCTCATAAAAACAAAAGCTTGACAAATTTGACATCTTATACAGTACTGTAAATGAAGCGTGCAGTCATTCTGAACGAGTGCGATCAGTATTGTATTTGTGTATTATAAAATGTCTCTTAAAATATAGTCTTTTAGTGTCAGCGAAGAACAAAATACATTGGTTTGGCATCAAGCATATCCGGAAACCACAAACAGCCAGTTCATTTATCTTTGTTTAGAGACCGCAACAGCGCACTTCATCTTAATGAACATGATGTCACTGAAGAAAGTTTGCAACTGATATTTGATGTGGGTGGCTTTAAAATGATTAGACAGCTTGTTATAAGAGAGTCTATGAGATGGATGATGTGTGAGGAACAAAAAAACGTAAAGAAAAAAATCCCACTTAACAATAAGAACGCCAATCACACACTTGGCCTCTAAAGCCTGTCGTTGCATCACTGGCCTCTTTGGACATCCCTAAAAGTGTAACCAAAAATATATTTTCCAAATTGCCTTCCAAGATTCATCTAAGAAGAGATTTATAAAGCTCACTCTCTACTGTCTGATCTTATTTGTGGCCATGACTTTAAGGAAAATTATTTTGAGGGGCCGAACATGTTTCATTTGGTGTTCCTTTCATTGCTGGCGTGCCCATGCAGTACAGTATTTTGACTTTGAGTATAACACTTTAAAAAGAAAAAGAAAAACAGTCAGAGGGGTAATAACCCTCAGGTTAAGACCTTGGGCAGAACTTTTGCTGACACAATGAAGCAAGATGGGAAAATCAAAGGCCGGCCTTCAATCACCAAACTCTGGGCGTCAGTGCTGCATAAAATTAAGCATTTGAATCCAAGCCTGCATTAAGTGAGGGTTTTGAAAACTGCGGTTGAAATCCTCAAGTGTAGGTGGCTGGAGTTGAATTACACACTCTGTGTGGTTTCTACGTGTCCTTTGGTGCCTGAATTAAATGGTATGGGGATTGTGGCCAATTTTATAAAAAACTGATGCTAACAGTATAGAATGGGTCATGAGTGTGAAGGTAATTTGCATAAATCAGTCATATATGTTTCTGGCAGTATTTTTTTTCTTGTCTAAGGCCTCCTTGTTTACTTATTCCCTCTCTTCTTTTCTGTCCTCCCTCTGTCTCAGGTTGTTCCTGAAGAGCCACAGCGGGACGGCGGGCAGACAGAGCAGTCTGGCGATCCACGGCGCTGACTTCAGCACTAAAGACATGGACAATGACAACTGCACGTGCAAGTGTGCGCTGATGCTCAGCGGGGGTAAGGCAGAAATCCACTGCTGCTGAATATGTCCATACATACTAAACAATCTGTACAAGCTTGTTATTGTTCTTGGGATACACTAGCCGTGATCCTCAAGATGGTACTACCATTGCGTGTAAAGTAGAATAAAAGCTTTAAAATACATTACCACTGGAAAAGTAGAACATGTTCTTTTTTAATGATATGCAGTTAGTGCAGTGAATACTCAGTGAATAACAATTCTGTTAGGAGTTTTTTTGCAAATACGAAATGCTAATCTTGTTGCATTTACTCTACTTACCTGTCTGTTGCCACACAATGAAATGACCTAGACCTAGGTCTCTGATTCTTAAAGATTTTTAAGAAATCAAAACACACTGCGCTAAATATTTTTTCACTGTAGACATAGTGTTTCTGTAAAGTTTTCTATTCACTTCAGCAAAACTTAAGATTAGAACCCAATAATTAATCATTCTGTTTAAAAAAAATAATAATAATTTCAAATAAACTACTTAAAGAGCTGCTATAATGTTATGCTCTACATACACACTTGTCCCATTGTGAATTAAGAAGTGTGCAGACAGTAGGTTCAGTCTAAACGCTGTCTGTGTCTATGTACACAGCTAACTGCTGCAATAGGACCACCACATGCTTTCTTTTTGGCAAAGGAACTGCATAAAGATTTGAGCAAGTAGTAATGAGGCCTTTGTGGACTTTCACATCCTGTGAGGAGTCTACCAGAATGGGCTGAACACCAAGTATCTGTAGATCTGTGTAGGACTCCCACAGTCTTTCTTAGTGGATGCAAACCACAGACAACTTTTGCTTTTCATACAGACAGCTCTCAGGTCTCAAATCACTGTGCATCATTTAATCAAACCTGTCCACCCAAATCTGCCGTCACCTTCTCTGTCCTTGGTGGCCAAATGCTAAATAAAACCCTGACAGCGATTCATCTCTGAGATATTTAATATCAGGACGAGAACAAATGTGAGCCTTACATTAGGTTGACATGCATAAATCTGCTGTATGTGCAAGGGGATTTGGGCAATGCAATTAATAAAACAGAGTAGTGTCGCAATGAAAGATTTTTAATGAAAGTTTTACATAAAAAAACAGTGCAGAAATGTTTGAAATTGTCAGTCCCTTTTAAATTCTGTAGTGTGAGTGCTTTAATGAAATACATATTGGTTACAGCTCTGGTTTATATCATGAAATCAATTTTTTATAATTCTGTTGCCTCATTTCTTGTTATGCAGTGTGGTTAACAAGCTTATAAAACACATAGCCTAGAGACAACCGAGGACCTCGGCCAGTTAACGGCCTGAGATGAGAAGGCGTAGTAACAAGTAGAATCAGCATCCAACAGTTAACTGTGTCAGTGCGAGCCGTGACAAAGGGCAGCGTATTTGGCTCGCGGGACGGCTGTTAAAATGTCACAGATCTCTCTGGCATCTGAGCTTGTGAAGTGAAGCTCAAGTTCTTCATGGGAATGAGACGTGGCACAACAGGCACTCTTTTTTTTATATATACGTGTCTAATTGAATGAACATGCCAGATTAATATTATTTAATGCGCTGAAAAGTTGTACAGTGACTCAGTGTTGTTATTGTTAACTGCAACTACTAAGAATATATATTTTTTGGCCACTTTAAAATATATATAATCTTTTAGATGAAAACGAGAACTAGACAAAAACTTCAAATAACATTTCAAGCGGAAAAACTACAAATATTAAATAAAAATGACTTATAAAAATGACAAAAACACATAACAGAATTACTCAAACTTAATTATAATGAATACTGAAAATGTATCAATAAAAGTTCATTCAAATCATGCTTAATGCTATTATTCATTATAGTATAATAATGCCACAGTGACTTTTGGAGAACATCCGAGGATCTTAAAGCTAGATGATAACAAATGATAATGATTTGCCAGCAAAACCCAATCATCCAGTTTTAAATGTACTTTACTTGTTCTCGTGCACTTCAAACCTATTCAAGTTTCATTCTTTTCTGAGAAGAAGGTTCATGCTTCATTCTTGCTTATAATGTAAGTGAATTGGGACCAATGTATGTCAAGATTATTTAATTATTTAATATAATAATTAGTTTTTATGGCTATATTTTGAGTTCTATGAAACACTATGATAGCTTTATTTGAGAGAACAGAGTGAAATTAAAGTTGTTGAACTGAAAATCTTGCGTTTTTAACCTTGGTCACCATTCATCTTCTTTGTATCGGGAAAAAACAGCATGGAAGTTTTACTATAAATAACACATTTTGGGTTCCTTTGGAAATCATACAGCTTTTAAAAGACATGAAGATGAGTAAATGATGACATGACATTTAGAGACATTTTGGGAGACTGCTTTTTTTAAATTCAAGCCCATCGTATCGGGTCATCCCTCAGCACATGCTATTAAAAGTGCATCTGTCAAGAAAGGCATTAACACAAATAACACTTCGAAATCCACAGAAGAGACTTCTCAAACAGCTGATTTAAACAATTATGTAGAACATATGATTGGCACATCCTCTTTGCTCTGTTACCAAGTACAGTTACTTCAAGTATATATATATATATATATATATATATATATATATATATATATATATATATATATATATATATCCACTTTCCCTAAATACTTTAAAGGTTACGGTTTCACTCACTCCTCACCTATACCACAGTGACCACATAGCACCTGCATACTGTTGGATCCAGCTTCAAAGCTGCCTGCATAGCCTGACAAAATACACAGCTAGACTGTCAGGAATAAAAATAGTCAATAATCTGAAATAATAAACCAAAATAGTATCACACATGTACAAGCAATGTTTTAGGCATCTAGTTTCAGACACCTAGTTTACGCAAAGATGTTGGTAGCACTTTATTTTACAGTCCTGTTCCCCATGTACAGTACATACTATGAACTTATTATAGTAATTACAATAACTATGTAATAACTAGGTACTAACCCTGAACCTACCCCTAAACCTAACCCTACCCCATGTAGTTATCTTGTGTTACCAGAACTTTCTTATATAAATACACTTTAAGTACACTATAAGTACATGTAAGTACACGTACTGTAAAATAAAGTGCAACCAAGATGTTAGCCTGGCCATAAGTGGCTTTTAATGATGTGGTTGTATTTTTTTTAAGAAAAGTACAGTAATTAAATGTATGTATGATTTATGTTGTGTGGTACTACATTTGTTTGCTTTCTTCTTTTAAGATAATGTGATCCTGAATAACAGTATTACCAGTTGTTCTCAATTGTAAATGTTTTTGTTTTAGGATGGTGGTATGATGCCTGTGGCCCATCCAACCTGAATGGGGTGTACTACAGACAAGGTCAACATATCGGAAAATTCAATGGAATCAAGTGGCACTATTTCAAAGGCCCCAGCTACTCTCTCCGATCCACTGTCATGATGATACGACCGGCAGACTTCTCATAATTCCCATTTTGGTGAAGTGTTACTTTTTGGCCCAGGACAATATCAAGTAACACTGTATAAGTGGTTAGCTGCTCACCATGTGGATAATGCAGCATTCTTTTGGATAACAGCTCTCCAGGAAACAGGAATCCTGTGAATAGGAGGCTGTCCTATCACCTTCGTGGGACTACATGGGAGATGGCATGGTCTTTGGGAATTTAGGGCAGGAGGTTGACTTGGCTGGGCTTTTATTTTTAAGTATCAGAGGTATGAATTCAAGTGCCATTCACTTGTCACTCAGGACCTATGGACTGCTGAGGCAGGCACATCACCTTTGATGGTAGTGGACTGGGTTGCATCGTGTAGCAATTGCCCCGTGCTCATCTGGCTTTCGAGTCTCCAAGTGAATTTAAAGCAGCTTGAATGTCCTTCAGTATCCTATAAGGACCTATTAATGTTTAATACAAACATGTTGCACAGTTATATTTGGGTTGTGATACTCCACATTTTTATGCCTTTTTATCCCAATATATTATAATTATTATTATTTTATTGTGTACTTTATTCCTGTCAAAGTGAAGAAAACCATAGCATGCAGAATTAACGGTGACTTACAGTGCTATTTACAAGGGACATTTTCAGCAAAGAATAGCACATCCATCCTCCTGATTGTATTGATTGTGCAAACTGCATATTATTATTATTGGCTTTGAACTTTGGTGACCTTTTAAACACTTCGTAACTTGGCATAACATTTTGAAATGCATGCCAAAGATCACAGCTATTAAAGATAATACCATAAAAATATTGATCTAATATTAATCATCATTAGAACTGATGGAGTAAAGCCAATATATTTTTTTTTGTACTCCACTGGTGCAGTATTATACATATAATAATGTTTTAATTGATTCAAACCATATTGTCTTATGAGGATTTGTCATATTAGGATTGTTTTGCAGTCATATTTTGCAGCTCTTCTCTAAAGCAGTGTTGCTCTTACCGACAAGCTTGGATGAACTTATTGTAAATTTATCCTTAAACTTAAGACTTTAGGTTTTCAAAAGTGTTTAATAATTCTGAATGACTGTATTATTGAAAGATAACGTTTTGATATATGGAGTCAGATCTGAGTTTCATTTGTACATGATGTTTATTTGTAGCAATCGTAGGGCTGGTTCACACAGACTGCATTTTTGTGTTTCGATATGACATTTTTAACTGTTTTCACATATAAACATTTGCTAAACTGATGTCTTTGACTGTCATGCTAGGTTTGCTACTTTTGAAAGCATTGTGTGCTTGTTGTTAACAAATCAAGTGAAGTTAAAAGTTAAAACCGCATCTTTTCCATTCCATCCACTGTGTGAGCGAGCCATTAAGACTTTTGGTAACAATGCACAATAAGGTTCCGTTTGTTAACATTAGTTCAGTACATCAGTTAAAATTAAATAAAAAAATGTCAAATTAAAAATCCTTCGGAAGCATTTTTGTCTTTGTTAATGGTAATTTCAACATTAATACTACATTATTTAAATCCAAAGTTGTATTTTTATCTTGATTCATGCTAATTAATGGACCTGAGCCAACATGAACAAAGAAAAGTTGTATTTTTAATCATTAACATTAACAAAGATAAAAAAAAGAATACTATAACTGTTATAGTATTCTTTTTTTATCTTTGTTAATGTTAATGATTAAAAATACAACTTTTCTTTGTATTTATTTCACAATAAGCAATACAATTGTTATAGTATAACAATTGTATTGCTTATTGTGAAATAAATACATTAACCAATGTTAACTAACGGGACCTTATTGTAAAGTGTTGCTGGACTTCACAAATGTACATAAATTCTGTCGGTACAATTGTTTTGGTTTGTGGAAGAAGAAAAAACATTATCATGTAAGACTTTTTGAGCTGGCAGGATTGTAAAGAGGCTATGTTTAGCTTACTGGCATGCTCACTAAAGTCATTTGAATACCATCAGAATCTTTCATCAAAAAAAAAAAAAAAAGTCTGATAATACCTTTCTAGTAGATTGTTGCTGTACTGTCTTCCATCAAGTAACAACAGCATGGAGCATTTTACTGGAAAGTGGTACTTTTATTGTAAATCCATAAACTGTCTGGAAAGCTGCATGATAGCATGTTTCATATCACACTCCAAATACTGTAATTTACTGTGTTTAAAATTGCTTTCTAGAGGAAAGCACTGCTTTACTTTTTTTTTTTTTATTAGCTCAGAACCATCAACATGTTCTGAATTAAAGAAGATGTAGCTGAAGTAACATTAATGATATTGACCTTGTTTGCCTGATTCAAATTTCATTTGCCATGTTATTTAAATGCCTCATCCTTTGTAATGATGTTCATGACTTTATTCAAAAAAATAAACTCGATGCCCCAAGCTTAGCTGGATAAGCAATTCTGAGTCATTTATTACTGTCTCTGGAATCCAGTCTTTCTTTTTCTTTCACAGAGCTATTCAGCATTTTCTGTTTGGGTCACGTCGCAACATAGACACAATATTTACACATGGCAGAAGAAAAAAATATAAAGGAGCTCAGTTTTTGGACAGAATGGGCCCTGAGCAAGCGAGCCACCTTTGTGTCCAGAGCGAGCAGACTGTTAGTTCTTCGCCACTCTGGCGTGACAGATTGCTGAGTTGTCAAACGATCCTGTCGGGACCGCTAAATCCCCCCATAGCTGACATTCCTACACCCTAATCGAAGGGTTAAGCAAACGACGGGCGCCTGTAAACCGCTGCCTGTCCTTCAACACCTGAGCCGACCCACTATACCCTCCAGAATGCAGCTGCCATCAGATGGGCACAGACACAATGGAGGACCACACAAAACCTACAAAAAGGACAATCAAGAAGCATTCAAGATGTGTGACGGATTCATGCCAACACATAATCTAACAGAAGAGGTGAGATACGGTTGCCTTGCATTGCTGAGATATAATTTAACAAATATGTATTAAGTATTTAACAACATGTATTGATGACACATTGATATCTTCCAGTGCTTAAAGTCTTATGTGACCAGGAACACTAGGTGAAGGGCAACTCAGACGCCTCTTTGCGGTCCACTGGTGATTCTGAAGATGGATCATTTCCTGTTTGCTCAAGCTGAATAGGGGGACAGGAACCCCAGAGGAAGAGGGGGACTGGTCTACTGACGAGCAATGGGCCTGACGCCGGATCAGACGAGAAAAAGTTGGTACCTGTAGAGTGAGAAGGAAGAGATAGCATCATCACACACCAGACCCTGAAACATATTATTTCCAATAGCAATTGGAAATAATGCCACCTGAATAATAGAAAAATATACATTACTCTAAAAGTATGTTTCTGCATAGTCCAGAAATAAACCAGATATAACCTTTTAATGAATAATGGGCCGCAGTTCAGCAATCTTTTCCCTCAAGTTAGATTGAGGGAAGCAAACAGAAAAATGAATCTTCTGGAATTTCTTTGGCTCAGGACCACTTGAACTTATTCCCAGGGTGAGTTTAAAACATGCTGAAGCTGTGGATTGCACCGTTTGGGGCTATTTTAAAGTTTTTTTATTATTATTATTTCTAAACTTATTGAATTTATAGGATTTAAACATCTACAACTAAGGTTTCAGCATGTTTCGTTCATTGTTTGTTCAAATTAGGATTAATGCAGAAAAACTGTTGTGCTGGCCTTGATGTTTAACAGATGTAAATATAGTTTAGACAGTGTCATCACTTCAAATCAAAGAAGCACCACAAATGTAGCCTGTAGGACTCTTGCGCCATACATTGTGTGAAGAACTGACTGAAAAAGAAATTCAACCAGGCTTGTTGTAAACATGTGCCTGTGGCAAGATTTTAGTTCAATTATGTGACCATTTTCAGCAAGCAGTGCTAAAAACATCTTCAGATTCATTTGAAACAAATGAATGTGAATCTAGCAAGGTTTGTTTTTTATTTTGTATGATTGTAATACATATTGTGGCGGTTCAGAAGTGAAATTTCCAGTAAATGCCATTAAAAGGTTAATATTCCATTATGTTTGAAAATAACATATGTACCACCTACACTACATCTTATTGTTAGTGTTAACTATAGTAAAACTATAATAAAACCACATTTGTGCAACAAACAACAGTGCCATGTTAGCTTGCTTCTATAAGTGTTTGAGAATTTTTATCATGACTCACGTCTTTTACAGGACTTGACATTGCTACTGCCATGTTGTACCGGGTGAGCTACAGAGCAACTTTACAACACCAGAAAGATATTTTTAGCTCACAGCATTGTCATATTGTGTAAGGAACTACGCATCTGAATCTTTATTAACTGATAATCTGCCCCTGTAACCAGTATTTGTGTGAAAAATAATAAAGGTCTTTGGTCTTTTATTGCCATTAGTGTTTTAGAGTTGGAAACTGATTTGTTCATATAGGTACAATTTTACAGTTTTGCAAAAA
This sequence comes from Carassius gibelio, assembly GCF_023724105.1. Lineage (NCBI taxonomy): Eukaryota > Metazoa > Chordata > Actinopteri > Cypriniformes > Cyprinidae > Carassius > Carassius gibelio. The sequence continues at coordinate 24,849,157 of NC_068414.1, read as the reverse complement.
TGTAAGAAGAGAAGCATGTACTTCCACTGAATCTGTTTTGCCCTTCTATTCGCATTCAAACATCTCTAGAATCGTGCCAGGGTAAAGTTAACCATGACCGATCTTAACATAGTGAGTCGGAATAACGTTGTGCAAAATTTCTCCTTTTATGTTCCATAGATGAAAGAAAACAATACAGGATTTGGAACGACAGGAGAGTGAGTAAATAGACAGAATTTAAATGTTTGGGTCAATTCTAGTGCTTCAACTGCCTGAGAAACGCACAACCTCACTGCGACACCAATAAGTGAATAGTTCAATTTAAATATGGATCAACTTGTTGATCTCAGGGTCTTTATATTTTTAAAATGCAATAGTGGTTACTGGCAGATCCTCGGTTTCAGAGAAACAGATACTCAGTCTATCTACAGCCTGGTTGCCCTGGAGATTTCCCTGTTTGGCATTGTCAGGCTGCATTGATTTTGAGTCTGAAAGGAAAATAAAAGTGTAAACACAGTTAGTGGTTTGGGTCTTTTCTCCCCCTTTTGGAAGTCCAGAAGGTGTTCGTGGTGATGGATGGATGAAGAGAGTAAGAGTGAAATTTGGGTTTTGAGGCTGAAGGGAGAGAGGGAATGTGTTGAGGTAATGCAAGAGACTAATGGGACGAGGGAGGTGTTCAGAAGAGTTATGATGGAGCCGCGAGCCACAAGGCCATCAAAGGCCTGTTCATCAGACTCCCTCTCGTCCTGTTAGCCACAGCTGAATCAGGCCCAAGAGGGTCCTTCCCCCCCCCCCCCCCCCCCAGCCGCACTGAAGTGATTGACTGTGAATGTGCTCTGAGAAAAGCTCTGTTTGTTTGTTTGCTCAGTGGCATGAACCTTTATTTCACCAGCAGCAATCCTAATGTTTTTGGAGCACAGCAACACAGCACCCTTAGAGAATCATGCCCTTGATAAAAGTAGGACTGTTGTTTGCTTTGACTGACTTTATTATACTGGCAAAAGCTTTGTATGCTAGTCACGTCAACGAAAGAGCATGGGACCATAACTGAGTGCTAGATCCCCAACAAGCAGCCCAGAAGGAACTGGCAGACCCAACGCAATGAAACCTATGAAGCAACCATTGGTTCACAACAAAAATGGAATATAAATCAGGAGCTACAACACAATAAAAATGGGTCTGACCACAAAGAGGCAGCTTTGAACATTTGAGAAATCAAGATTTGAAGTCTTACAGGCATTACATGGCAACAGATGCAAATGTATCATCCTATTAATCTATGCACTTATGTGGCCATTAAGTTTAGATAACATATTGCACTGTTACTTTAAGTATTACATTCAGAATTTCAAGGGAGTTCTCAAGAAAGTCTGTTGGATTATATATGAGAGCTGCTGTCTTGGGTTATCTAAAAGCTAATTAGACATACATGGTTTTTTTCTTACACACAAGGTCTCAGACAACAGACAATATGGTCTCATTCCCTTATGAAGATGTGCTAGTGTTATTTTCACAGAATGGCTCGTGCCCAGTATCAAGTCTTTCAGAACATCTAGAAAATGTCTCTTTGCAGTTGCATACATCTTCAGAAAAGGTTTTATATCCTCTTGTGCATTTGAGGTAATCTGCACAGACAGTCAAGGATGAGTAATTGTGTGAGAATAGTTTCCTATTCATTATGTCCTAAAGCATTACAGTACAGCAAAGATGAGGGACAATAAATCATGTAACTCACACAAAAAAGGCAAGACCTCTTAATTATACCTCACTGTAGAGGAGAGGAAACATGTTTACATGGTATGGCCCTGTCCTCCCTCTCAGATATCCAGCTGAACTCCTAGATTTTTTCCTTCATTTTTTAATACTGTAAAATTGTGTTGTTCTTCTCAGAAAAATGTATAATGGATGTACTAACACTACCTCAGGAGATTTAGTGTCTGACATACAATTCTTTAGCATGAGGTCATGGCTTGCTGAGTTTGCTTAACACTTGTCCATAGGGATGCTGACTCAGGGGCAAACAGATTCCTGTCCAGAAATATTTATTGCAACAAATAAATTAAATTGAGAAGAAAAAAAAGAACAAGCATATATATATATATATATACAGTATTAGTGCTGTTAATCGATACAATATATCTAACATTGAAGTTTTTACATATACTATCATCTTGCAATAATTTCTCATTCATTCTTCATATTTTTATATTTGTTTAATGGCAACTTGCTTATGACTGAAGCCCAGTGTCACTGATTCCAATAATTCTACAGATGAAATAGTTTTTCCTCTAATATTTAACTGACTACTGTATAGTCATTCAACATTACAGTATACTTGAGAGCTTTCAATTTGATCATTTATTAGACTAGCAAGTTGAAAATATACAGAAATTGAAATTGAAAATGTCTAAATTAAATATAAACGAATCTTTAAAATTATAAAAGTTATTAATTTCCTCATTATTCTTTTGCTATATAATATTGACAGTCCTAAAATGTATGATTTTTATATATTTGATTTTTCATATATATTTATTAATTTAATTACTTTTTAATAAATCAGCCAGGACAAACTGCTCTGTTCATCTTGCCAACTCTCACGCCAGACACTTCACACTCACACAGGAGTCAAAAAACAACGAGACCTGATGTGTTTGTGATCCGCCACATATGTAACTCTTCACTTTTTCACATGCTTACCCCTAAAAAATGGACACATTACGAATGTGTCTAATAAATTCCAAACCAGACAGCACCTCTTGGTCCATAATGAGCTCATCTGATTGCATGAATCCACTCACTCCCCCTGACACTTAAGAGATGGGACGAAGGTGGGGATGGGATTTCTTCTTTGGCTTGTTGGCGGGTTTTCTGCTGACTCCTGAACACGTACAAGCTAATTTACCGTCTATTACATTTATTTATGGGGCCGCTCCAGATGGCTAAACACAATCAATAATGTTCATTGCAGTAGAGCTTTATTGGATTAGAGACAGATTTGAAGACCACGAGCTGACACTGTTGACTTTGGAGCACCCCGAATGTTCGAGGCAACACTTAGGTTGTTATCCATGAAAAGAGGATGTTATGATTTATTTTTTACTCATCAGATTTTTCTCTCTTATAATTTCTACGTCTAATTTCTATGTCTGTCAGAGAATTTGGGCACTGTTTTTCATCTACTGTGCGCTCTTGCAGGTATTTTTAATTCACGGTTGCCAGCTAAAGTTGGACGGCTTCTCCAAACACAACATAGTGCAACATGATTCTCACAGTACAAATATTCTGTAATAACTATGAGTAAAACCCTAGAGTATAATTCTTCAAAATTGTTACTTTCAGGACAACATTTTTTTTTTTATTTGATGGCAATGTGTTCCACCTACTGCAAGTACAGTATTTTGAAAACCAAAAGTTTTGCCTGCAACCTCAGTGAAAAAGCAGAGCAGTGTATTTACCTCTTAACCAGAGACAGATTACGACAACAGAAATCATATTTCCCTGCTCAGAATGATACGCAAATCAGAAACCCCAGGGCTTCGGATATAGTGCGGTGAAGTCTGTGCCTGCTCAATTAGCTATGATGGCCAAACTAAACAAGCTCAGGAACGGTTTTAGACTCGGAGGAATTGAAAGGCAAACAGAAAGGCGGAGAAACAGGGAAGTGCGACATGCAACAGCAGGTACAGGTGCTCTCACTCTGACTCTGGACCCTGTTGCCCGCCTTGACCAGGAGAGATTTTCGGCCCAGATTGATGAAGGAACCACTGGGGCATAAGTCTAGTGCAGACAGCCGTTCCAGACATTTGGGAAGTCAATTCACACCTGGCTTTTTGGATGAGGTACCCATCCATACCAATGATGAACGTAATAAATCAGTTGAAAGCTTGGTCGGAATGGAAACCATCTGAGGGCTGGTGTAGGACAAATATTTGTGTACTAGATGAGTTAAATGAGGTATTATGGAAGGAATGAATTGTGCACTGAGAGTGAGCTGTGTCTCAATTAGCATTTTTAATTTTCATGAAGTTGCGTGAGCAATCAAAACTGTGTAAGGGCTCTTAGCCATCAGTTTTCTTTTTACAGAGGTTTTGGGAAAGTGTGGGGTGAGATGAGGTCATTTAAAGTGGTCTCAGTTCGAAACACAAAGGGAATTTGGGGCCTTGACATTTGACCTGCATTGCAGAATGACCCCATATATCATTCGTTCTGGATGATCTGCCTTTATCTCAACATCTGCACATGATTGTGCTTATGCTCTAATGATTGTCTGCATTTCTGGTCTTTAAATATCTCCTAAAACACTTTTCACAGACCAATTTATCCCAGATTACTTTTTTGCATTTGTGCTTTTGTAGAAGCTTTTAGACACATTGCTTTCATTTGATCAGAGATTCCCTGAGAACTTTGGCATTACTGGCAGCATGCACGACAATAGCTAAAACATTGACTATTTTATAGTAAAAATTATAATGATAATAATAATACATATATCTGAATCAGCACATTCTAATTATTTCTGAATGATCACTTAATATTGAAGACTAGAGTAATGGCTGCTGAAAATTATGCGTTGCCATCACAGGAATAAATTAAATTTTACAATACATTAAGTTAAACAGTTATTTTTAAATGTAATTATTTCACAATTTAATTGTACTTACTGTATTTTGATCAAATAACAGCAGCTTACATTAAACAAATCATAATTATTCTAAACTTTTGGCCTGCAATGTAATTATATATAGTCTGTGCACTTTAAAGTAATCAAATAAAAGTTTAATTCGGTTTAACAAAAGGTTATTAAGTAGCCTACACGACAGCTCTTCTCAGCCATTCAAATTGGAACACTGTTGTTATGAGGACCTCTGCTGGCTACTCAGTGCACACACACTTTACAAACACCAACATTATTTTAATTCTGCAGTGTTTTTTTTTTTTTTTCTCTCTGTTTTGGTGATCTTTCGCTGAGATTTAATCAGTGTTAAATATAATAATATTATAATTTCAAATTTCATCTTTGTAACCTATGCAAATGTTTTGACCAAAATGACTTTTAATTTTAGCCCTTGTTGACTGTGGGTCAAATGTGCTTTCTTGTTATGACTTTGTACTGTTGCACTGTGCTCTCTCTCTCTCTCTCTCTCTCTCTCAACTCAATTTAATTTAATTCAATTCAAAATTGCTTTATTGGCATGCATTTCTCTCTGGTCTAAAATCAAGAACAGTCTGGAATATGCTGCATTTGTCTAGAGTTCTCTTACAGTCACAGTGACCGTCCACTATGCATGCACACTGACACAGCTCTGCATCATGTGACTGACAGCAAGCAGCTGCCTTTCCTTTGCTTCATGCAGATACTATTAATAATGCTTCTCAGTGCTATCAGAAAACAAACCGATAAACATAGTTGACATACTTAAACACCTTTTAGTCAAATAGACATCATTTAAATATGTAAATTTTCTGAACTTAAATGCTTTTCTGTGGTATAAAGTAAAGGAAGTGTTTCTAGTTGCATTATAATTTTGTCAAATCCTTTCTGTCTTAGCATGCTGCCAGGTGCAATGCAAGACTATCCACTGTGTACGCAAGCAGAAACTCCTTCATGCCTCCTTCAGGTGACATTTTTTCCTCACTAAAGATATCTCTGCTTCTGTCTTGGATCGAGTGACTCCTTGACATTTGCTCTTCCTTCAATCAAAAAGGTTATTCATTTCTTATTTCTTATTATTTATCTTGTTCTCTTGATTGGATTATATAGGGAGAAATGTTATTCTATAATTGCATATCTTATTTGTTATTTATTGCATGCGTTTATATCCCTTTACATTTGTTATTTGAACACACACACACACACACACACACACACATGCAAAAATAAATAAATGATAAAATAACTAAAAAATAAATAATGGTGTATGGTTTACTTTGAAACTATTTTCACTCAAAAATTACTAGTAAAATGCACAAATAATTACGAAGAAATAGCAAGTACCACACTGAATTAAAAAAAAAAAGAAAATAATTTTCTCGTCAAATGAATAATCTTTGTTTGTATACTGTATATTATGTCTATATATTAGGCTTTCTATATATATCTATTAACTATGAGCTAAAAATAAACCATGTGCAGTGATGGTCTAAGTAACATTGTAGTTTCCAGTTTGAAATGTAAACATAAGGTTTAATAAAGAACTTCTTTCTTCAACTTGGACGTTAAGTTTGAATTGTTGTCAAGAATCCATTCATTCCCACTATAATTATTCACAGTATATTGACTGTTGTGGAAAGCTATGCATATGTGATCCACAGTTCACATTGGTAGTTTACCACTTATCATTGACAACATGGACATTGTTGCTTTTGCTAACTGACACTGCTGATTGATTATCTTGATAAGCATCAGGTAATGCTAAAGACAAAGCTATAAAATGCAAGTATCCCGCTAAGACGCGCAGAGCAGCTGTCTGCACATTTGCGCAGCCTAGGAAAAAGCTTAACACTCACTGACATCTTTGCCCTGTTTACCCCCCAGCGATGGGCAATGTCTATGATGAAACCTGAATCCCCACCAATCCCAGAGGTTGGTAAGTGTCAAGGAAAGATGATCAGCGGAGATGCCTGGCATACTTTCCACCGCCATGTAAGGTTGGTTCACCCATTTCAAAACCGCTAGTGCCTAAGGGAGAGCTCAGAGTCTAGAATTTACTACAGGTTGGGAATCACAACGAGCTGCTATATAAAAGCCATCAGGGACAAAGAACTTGAATGAGAGAAGCAACCCCTTGGAGGTAAACAATGTCAGAAAAGAAGCCCTCAACGAACAAGAACATTAAAAAGCTGCGTGCCATAAGCATGGTGTGCAGCTTAACACGGAGCTGGCAGCAGTGGGTGAGTGAAAATGAAGAGAAGCAGTCCAGTGAACCCAGCGGATGGGCCCCGAGTTACTCAGAAGACCCCAAAGATGCAAAAAAGGTAGCTCCAAAGATCAAACCGTCTCAAAAGTCCCTTTCCAATCAGGATTCTAGAAATAAAGACCAGGATGATGTGGAGGCCGCCGAGGAGTCACGCATCAAAACTGCACAAGTGGTGAAAACCGTGACGAGGGAAGTTCAGGAGAAAAGTGCGGGCATTGACTTTTTGACCAAACGCATCTGTAAGGACCCGGCCACGGATGAACTGGACAAGATCCTGAGCAAGAAAGGGTCGCCCACGCGCCGCAGGAAGTGCTCCAACATGGTCTCGGAGCTGACACGGAGTTGGAAGGAAATGGAAAATGAGAAAAAGCAGGCTCAGGAGGACACTGAGGATAATGAGGATAGAAGCCTGCAGCTAGGAACCAACCAGGAGGACACCGAGAATAATAGGACGAATGAAACTACAGAGTCCGCGGTCACAATCAAAAGATCCTCTGTTCTCAGGTAGGTTCTGAACTTCTAAATGCAACAGTTAATGAATAAAAAAATGGAGTGTTTCTTTTTTTATGATAAAGCTGATGTGTGATCTTTTAGTTGGGTACGAAAGGTTAGTCAGTCATGGTAATATTTAGATGTTATAAATCAATGTATTTTTAACTTATGCTGTGTTTGATGGAAATGCACCTTAGAGAGCACCATTAGAGCTTTTATTAGACTATAATAATTTGCAATATAAGCAACATCAAAACAACATAAATATATATATATATAAAAAATATGCATTATTATAAATAATATGCAATCTTTTAGGGGCAAGAAGGATGTTGAAGATGCCAACAAAATAAATACCCTGTCCAAAAAATACAGCGCTGTGGGCAACTTAAAAAGCCGCTGGCAAAACTGGGCATCAGAGCATACCGTCAATCAGAAGCTCAACCCCTTCAGCGAGGACTTTGATTATGAGTACTCCATGTCAACACGGCTGCGGCCGGGTGAGGAGGGCTATGGGAGGCCCAAAGAGGGCAGTAAGACAGCAGAGAGGGCCAGACGCGCAGAGGCACACATCCACAGGGAGATTGATGACATGTGCTTCATCATAAGGACCATGGCGGACCCGGATCCGGACGGTTACACTAGAGTGACTTTTGGTGATCTGTTTGACAGATATGTGCGGATCTCGGATAAAGTTGTGGGAATACTAATGAGGGCCAGGAAGCATGGAAAAGTGGCTTTTGACGGGGAGATGCTGTGGCAGGGCCGGGATGATGGCGTCATTATTACTCTGTTAGTATGACACAGCGTAGGGACTCTGAACTGAACGTGAAAGATGTTGCTGCTATTGATCAAATATAGAGAGGTATATTGTTAAATTATAAATAATTATGGTTCTAACTTTATATGTGTGTATTACAGTTTGTAAGTTTGCAGACTGAGTTTACTGAGCTGTCTCAGCTCTTTCTATGTTTGCTTTTTTATGTGTATGCATGTACAAAGATTTGTTTCATTGAGTCGTGCTTTGTTAATAGGAAACTACTAAAAAGGAATTGGATTTTTTTGCCCTAAGGATATACAGTGAAGACAAAAAGGGCTGCTGTTAGTCTGGTATTTTTCATACTGTAAATCCTCCAGAAGAGGGAGCAGTGCACTAACGCTAAAATTTCCTCCTTGCCATGTATTTACAGTCGTTATGAAACTGGAAATGATCTCTGCATTTAGTACATGATGTACTTTTAATAAAATACAAGTATTTGAGTAAAGCAAGATGGGTCTTTGTTTCGATTAGTATAGAGCTAACAATAAAGTCTGTCCTTTACATGTTCATTCACAAATGCTGTCTTTTGACCGTTTGGAAATTTGGAAGTAACCTACTTTGTAAGAAGCAAATTATTTTTATTTTTTACTGATTTAAAATGAAAATAAATAAACAGTTGCTCTCTCTTTCCAAGTATGTCACATTACAGCAACAAATGGCAGCATGTTTATGGGAAGCATATGGGAATTGTTTCAACCTACGGTAAGGGCATGAAGACAGTCATGTAGCAGAACAACATGTTTAGTCACAAAGCAATCTGATAAACAATGCCAAACATTCTTTGATTGTCATTTGTCTGGAAACCAGAAAAACTAGAGATGATTGTAATCATCAGGAATGTGGATAAAAAAAATAATAATAAAAAAAAAAACCTTTACAAGGAAGTGCTGTATTATGACATAAAAATGTGGAACAATATCTCACACCTGGACTTGATGGACAGCCAAGCTCTGTAGCTCCACCTGAAGGTTTCAGTTTAGGTAAATTACATAGTAGTCACACTTCATCTGTATACAGTGTTCTCCTACTTGCTAATTATTTGCAAAGTTAGGTGTGCACTGATGAAAATAAAATAAAATGTAAATAAAAAGTATAGTTTCAGGAAAAGCCACTTGGTCAGACCCAAAATGGTCATCATTTGTTCCAGGATCCTTGATGTCTATCAAGGGGCTCCAACTGTAATGACATTGATCTGGAAGCACACTCTTCTTTCACTGGCCGTCTGTGGTTGGTTGAACAAGAGCCTTGAGGGTTGTTGAGCTGCCAAAAGTCGACCTCTAATTGTCACAAATTACAGCTGGAAGATTAAATTACTGGTGTTTTACTTTCCTGAGACTTGGATAATGACCTTGTTCTTAATGTAGGATTTCTCCACTATTTCTGTGTTCAGATATTGTTCTCCATCTCCCTGCCACAGAAGTATCCCCAAGATAGGCTTTTCATTAGAGTGGGTTCAACAAGACTGAAGCAATAATGTGCAGGATTTTTGTTTGTTTTGTTTAGTTTTTTCTTTTCGTTCAACTAAACCTGTTCAAAATACTTTCATACTGCCAAGACTTGAAGTGAACCATGTGTAATTGTAGATGACATATATTCTAACACATTTCCCATAACCTGAATTAGGTTGTGATGTGATCAGTTCTCAGTAATGGAGATGTAGGTTTACTTGACAATAGATTTGTAAAGGCTTCATGCTCATCATTATTGTATGCACTCATGCAAAAGAAACTGAGAAAGCCTGAGTTCTTCAGACTGATCTGTATCTATAATGATGCCTCTTCAGTTTCTGCATTCTCCACTTTATACTAGCTTCTGTCCCTCCCTGCGATGTCAAACTCTTTCACAGGAAGTGGTTCTAACTCCTTGAACGATAACATGTTTTGAAGGGATCTTTGACTTACAGTTTGGAAGTTTGTAGATTAAGATTTATATGGCTGTTTTTCAAGAATGTTAGAAATCTCAGACACAACAATAGTCAGAACACAAATTTCTTATATATATATAGTTATAAGTTATTATATATATATATATATATATATATATATATATATATATATATATATATATATATATATATATATATATATATATATATATATATATATATATATATATAGTTGCTTTGGATAAATGTAAATGTCAAAGTTAATCAATTAAATAAATAAATTAACAAACCTAGATAGATAAAATAACATTTTAAATGCATACTGCATATACACTATATTGAATGTTGGATAAATGTTAGCCTAAATGTTTATTTATATTTGAAATAAATACATATATTTAATATTCCAACAAACTACTAACAAACATGTCTGTGCTGACTAATATAATTAGTTGAAACCGGTTTAACAACGTGGTTACAGATCCAGTAACTTGAGGTGGAACTACAATTCCCATGGTTCTTTGAGTACACATTTCAAGCTTTTTCAGCACGCTCGGCTTTGACAGCGGTTGCTCCCAAGTGTTAATAAGCAAGACGCTTTGGTAGAGTCGGGCAGGCTACTTGGACAACCAACAGCTTTACCTTCCTTCCCATAATGCAAGAACTCATGTAGTAGCATCATGGCTGTTCAAGGTAAGACTTTAACAAACGTCTCGAGATATATTTTGTGCGGAAATGTTTGTTTATTGAAAAGAACGCTTCAAACAGCAAACAAACAAACGAAGCTTCCCCTCTGCCGGACTGAGATTATGATTGGCTGCGGATCAGCCGCAGATCTTTGTCCTGCTTCTGCGCTGGAAACCTAAGACATGGAGATGGGCTCGCGGGGCCCGTGGGCTTCAAATCAGTCTATGCATGTACTGTAAAGATTCACGATCTGCATCATTCAGCATCTGCACGTCCACCCACTGATTCACATCTTGCCGCGGAACACCATTGAGAGGAACAGAACACAATACAGCATGTTCCTTCTCCGAATTAACCATTTTAATGTTTAGAAGCCGTATTTTCTGCGACACTTTCACGTAGGTCATTGAGATGCGATGCGCTCTTCATTGAGGAGAAGCGGACTGGCGCGCGCGCGTTATTATTAATCAGCTTTCATAAGGCGCGCGAGCTGGACGCTTCTGTCAGAGAGCCAAGTGTTTCGTTTGTGTTTCGACCACCTGCTCTGGTACCATGATGTTAGGGCAGTCTCCTCACCTTATCGGGGGAATCCTCTGGATTCAAAACCCAATGCGAGGTATGTTTATCTCTGAGAACATCTGTGTCGCTGTAATGACCTGTCGTTTCTCGAAACTTGGCGTTGAATGACGACTTATCAATTATTAGTGTATCGCACTGGCAGATCAAGCAAACCAGTTTTGTTAGGTCATGAATAATGCCAAGAATTAGCATCACTTCGCTTCAGTCTCATGTATGTTCTAGTGTTGTTGTTTTTTTCTGCCAGTGAATGCGTATTAAAGTTAATTTGTGGAATGATGGGCTGTGTTGAGGAAACTACGACTTGTCACTCGTTTAGCGTCGGTACTATATACCTATTTCTAGTTGTCGAATTATTATTATTATTTTTTAAAAGTGATTTAAAGTCCTCACTACGAAAACCTACTTGACATTTTCGTTTTTGCATAGGTTCTTTGTACAGTACTGATATACACTACATGTTGACCTTTGTGACAACATGCCCCAGTAGCCCTGCATGTACAGTATGCTGTATACAGTTGTCCCAATGGAACCTTTCGCTACACAGCCTATTGTAGCAAACATGGCAACTTGTAAAAATAAAAACAATTATGAAACAAAAAATTTACTTGCACATTTATAGAAATATTTGAATTTGGAAAACAAATGGGGGGTTGGCAATATTAATAGGATCAAACAATAACCTACCTATAATTATATAATAAGCTAATCCTGAATCTTTGAAAAATGTAACTGGGAGTAGGAATTTCAGTTTAGATTTTTGTTATGATATCAATTACATTAAAGTTCCTTAAATTCTTTAAATGCCTATGCTTTTATAAATAACATTTAACCTATAATAAATAACTTTATCTGTGCAGGTGATGGATGGCCTCCAATTAGTTTCAAAAAATGACATTATTATTATTTTTTTTAATTGTTAGAATTTCATTATTTACATTATTAAAACACAATGCAATAATATATGATTTTTAAGCATTTGACTTGCTTGCGCAAGCCATTATAGAGTTTCTCTGAAGTTTTATTTTGTACATTTGCATGTTTGATGAAGACAGGGTAAAAGAAATACACTTTAACAAGCTTTTTTAACTTCCTTTTGGTGGCTCCGTCCTTAATTGGCAGGTCATACTTTACCCAATACTGTAATTTGTATTCTGGATAGGGCCAGAAGCTAGAATTACATATCCAAACCTTTTGTATTCAGCATTTTGAAGATGTCTTGTCTCAGCATGCAGTCAGGAGAACAAAGTAACTGAGAATATATGTTTTACATTAAAGGCATGTGCACAAAAATGTACACATCTTTTGAGATAATCGATCTTTAGGGAGTGTACATTGTTCAGTGTAACTTCTTACTTGTATTGCTGGCCTGCTGTTTTATTCCACTGAAAAAAATGGGCATTCTTTACAGATCTGTTGCAAAACTCTGAGTGATTATATATTTTAAACCCTTTGTACTGTAGTGTGGTTGTTCAAAGAGTCTTGCTGTATCATCTAAAGGGATCTCATACCTTATCTTGCTCTGGGTGTTTTTGTATAAATGCTTTGGCTCTTAAAAACACTTTTTATTCTGCCTCATGATTGGTCATCGGGGATGTGACATATAAACTGGAACCAAGCCTGAATGAACAAGACACAGCATTATTACTCAGCTGGAGGGCTGCTTAGTTCATGCTCTGCTGAATGTTTCATCCTTAGTGGATACTTTTCTGCTTTTAGAGTGATGTTCAGACATTATAAAACAGCAGAACACTAGATTTCTGGATGTGAGAAATGCATTGCACTAACACGGCAGAAATATGTATGTTATGTATGTTGAAATGTTAGGCATGTATAAAATGAGGAATGCTGGTATGCTTCCTGTATGTGAAATTGAGTTGAGAAATATATGTTGGAATGGCCTGGTGACGGAGCGCTTACATAGTCACAGGAGACATTTCAAGACATTTGCATTCTCAAGCCCATGAACTGACTCGAGATCAAAAAGGCGAGAGACTCCCACCCACTCCAGGCAGACTCAGAGAGTGATGTGGTGCAACACATTGCTAATATGTATGCAACACTGAAGAAACTGTAAAAAAAAAATAGTACGTTCCAGAACACAGCTTCTGAAGAGAGCAAGATCTTGCCTTTGATCAAAAGAATTGACAAGGTGTTACAAGAACCAGTTTCTGCTATATAGGGCAGCCGAGTTGGCAATGATTCTTTTAGAAAAAAAATATTATTTGTTACATTTACGGTTGCTCAGATCACAGTTATGGTTTTTGGGTGCTTTTGGCAGTCCTTCAGCAGTGTTATTCCTTATTTAAGACAAAGTAGTCTAAGGGTACATTGAGGTTTCAGGCTAGGGGTGTGCACGGATAGTCGAATATTCGTTCTGCTCTAATTATTCGATAAATAAAAATGATATTCGAATTTCGCTATATTTTTGCTTGCCATTAAAAAAAAAAGAAAGAAAAAAAGTCCACAATAAAACCTAATTCGGTCAATTTCTGTGATTCTCCACGGCATATTTGAAGATGTATGCAAGCAAAAAATAATTAATTAATGAATAAGAACTTCTACAGTACCTGAAATATTCTGTGGAGAATCACAGAAAGCGACCAAATTCAAGAACATTGTTGCGGCAACGAATAAACACAGCTAACTTGGAGAATGCAGTGAAAACTCCTCTTCTCGTGTGCGCCCTAGACCCTTGGCACAAACATCTTAGGTTTCTCAATGAAAACATGAGAGAAGTAAGAAAAAAACTTTATTTAACATTATCAGAACATTTTCCTTGATGCAATTGGAGCGGATGCAACCGCCGCCACCAACGATGAAGAGGATGCAATGCCCACTCATCGGAAAAGGCTGAGCCAGTTCTTCAGCGATGATCACAGATTACAGAGTCCAGTCGAGATGAGTGCGAACAGTTCTTGCTGGATCCATGTATTCCACCAGATGAGGATCCCATTCAGTGGTGAAAAGAAAACACGAAGCGCTTCACAAAACTTATTCGCTTGGCACACCGTTATTTGTGAGTCCCGCCAACGACTGTGCCGTCAGAGCACGTTTTCTCCGCGTGTGGCCTTATTGTTAACAGACTTAGGAGCATGATCCCCCGATCATGTTTACATGCCTGTGTTTCTTAATAAGAACATGTAAAACAATAGAAAAAAAGATTTACTGAGTTTCAAAGTTTCAAAGTTAAGTGTAAGCTACATTCTATACAATAGCCTAATTGCTGCAGGCTGCTTTAATTTTTTTCTTTGTTCACTTATTTATTAATTTTTTTGCTTTTAATCTGTACTTTTGTTTGTTTGCACGCATTGTTAAAGGTTTTCAGCTACAAAACACGATGTGTTTTGGCCACACTTTATTTTAAGGTCCAATTCTAAGTATTAACTAATGGTGCGTTCACACCAGACGCGAATGAATCATTAACCACGAGTGATTTACATGTTAAGGCAATGCAAAGACACGAATAGACATCCTGCAGCGTGGTTCGCACGAATGAGGTGGTGTGAATGACACGATTGGCGCAAGTGATGTGGCGCGAATTGAGCATTTCAGGCGAACCACACAAATCGGAAAATCTGAACTTTGGCAAACATTTGCGCCACGTTAACCAATAAAGAGCTTGCCCTGGTAGTGACGTGATTACGACATAGCAAGCTGAGGCAAAATCCGAAACAACAATGGATGAATTCTATTTTATGTTTAACCACAAAAGAGACCTCAGAGCCAGCAGCAAATGTCAGAAGGACTAGCCAAGTCGAGACTGCTCTCAACAGTAACATGAGCACTGAGCTCCCGCTGATCGCGCAGAGCTGATCATCTCCAAAATCGGCGAAACATATTTTTTATATAGGCGCTGTCTTTATACATTCTTGCCTGAAATACTTTTAAAACTACACTTCATGACACGATAACGGTAATATTTTTAGTAAAAGGTGGTTGAAATCACAATGCTGTGTGAACTCAACTGGCAGAAGCCCTTCCCACGACGCACTTTTTCATCTGTTGTGAAGCTAATTTCATGAGCGAATGAAGCGAGTGAACTCAAAATGTTTAGGCGTCCAACTACGCAAGATAGCGCAATCTATTAGCACAAGTAACACCCCATAACTCTTAACTGTGAGAATTCTGCATCAATAAAATTCTAATTTGCTGTTTATTAAAGCTCCAGTATGCGACTTTTGTAATTGACCACAATAGTCCAACAATAACAAAGGCGAATTGCGCATTTCCAACAATAACAAAGGCGAAGCTTGATGACGCTATAAAGCAGGTGACGATGGGAGATGTCGTTTTTAATGCATTTTCACCATAGCAATGTATCTAAATTGGATAAACGAATCATGATAACGGATGAGGTAATTTATTTGTTTTTGTATTACCTGTATATCTGATCGTATTATTTTATGTCATCATAATTAATGAACTGCAAGGAACGTGAAATGTTATACTATATTATCCCGTTACAACTTACAGCTATTTGTTAAATGATTTGTTTGGTTAATGTTGTGCAGTGTTACGTATTTATGGTTAATGCCGTGTTGTTTAACGTGCTCAAACCAATCGTTCTAAAAGTAAATTTGAACGAACATTTGCAAGTAATGACTAAATATATTTTTAACAACACATATCCGATTGTATTTAATTGTACTGCCATAATCTTGGTCACCACACGTGATAAAAATCTTAACCTTAGTAAAAAGAGCAATATAACAGTCCATTTGCCACGGTGTGTTATTTTCTCACAGGTAACGTTATTGATAAAAAATGCTACAGTGACAGAATGTACAGGCATGTGGTGTAATTCATATCTATTAAAATCATCTTTACTGTAACTATTACATTACTTGTACAATAACAAAATAAATAATTGATTTGCTTACCTGTCTATCAATACACTTGCGAGAGCAGAGTCTCTGTCAAGTCCAAGATTTTCGCACAGCTCTCTTCATCTCATAGACGCCTGGCCGATATTTATCCTGGTTTTATTCCTCCGTTTGTCACACAGTCTGTCATACAGACGCTTACGTTTTACTGGCACTTCAATACTCGCCAAAGAGTAATCGTGATCCATAACAACGACAACCAAACCATACGTGCAGCTATAACATAACCACCACTTCCTCATTTGACCATGTGATTTTTCCGGTGTGGTGGAACATCACATGGTCTACACTGGAAAAAAAGTATAGAGCAGACATTGCGTCACTGAGAGGCGACATTTCTTTTCCGGGACGGCCAGTTATTTAAAATCGGAATTTCTCTGAAATAAAAAATCTTTGGAGACTTTTGAGATATTGTAAGTACACAACTGGAGGAAATATATCACACTGTGCAAGTTATTTTCGGAAATTTTATTACAAAATTCCTACATATTGGAGCTTTAATAGTTAGTAAGTTAGGCTAGTTAAGTTAAGAGAAAGGGTAGGAATAAGGCATTAATATGTGCTCTAGAAGTATTAATAAACAACCAATATGATAGTAATAATGTGAATGCTAATAAGCAACTAGTTGAGCTCCTAAACTAAAAAATCAAATGCAATTTTCATGCGCATCTCGTCAATAAAGGCCCCTTTTGATTAGAACTACATCTCCAGCATGTGTGTTCAGATCAGGGTTGCCAGGTTTTCAAAACAAATCCTGCCCACTTGCTTCTCAAAACTAGTCCAAAACTAGCCCAATCGCATTTCCAGCAAGTTTTTTTTTTATTTTAAATGGGTTGCCTTGGTAAAATTCGCATTTTAGGGACTAAACATCACGTTATTGGTGTTGGGGTCGCTTCAACCCGCGGACATGGAAAAACAACCGCGGACTTGGCAACACTGGTTCAGGCGGAGCAGCATTTACTACACAGAGCCATAGTCCACCGACAAGCTACACAAAATCACTTTCAAAATCAACAAAGAATTGCCTGTAATTGTATTAAAGGCCAACCAATGTTGCCAAGTCTGCAGTTGTTTTTCATGTCTGCGGTTCGAAGCGACCTCAATACAAATAACGTGATGTTTAGTCCCTAAAATGCAAATTTTAAAAAGGGGAACTAAACCGAAACATTTTTATTTTATCGCCCGGAACAAAATGCGATTGGGATAGTTTTGAGAAGTAATTGGGCAGGTTTTGTTTTGAAAACCTGGCAATCCTAATTTGAACGCACATGCTGGAGACATATTACTAATCACAGGAGTGCCTTTACTGACAAGATGCGCATGAAAATCACATTCGATTTTTTTGCACCGCCCTACAAGTTATGCTTCAAATTTGGTGTCAATAAGTTTATTTTTCTTTAGGATTTAATGGGGATCCATGAAATTTATCAAAAGATACTGTAAAGACTTTTGCAATGAGATATATTTCAAATAAATGCTATTCTTTGGAACAGTGTACGGTGTTAGACAAACCTGAAAAATATGGTTTCCACAAAAATATTAAGCAGCACAACCATTTTGATCATAAATATTTCTTTAGTGCCATATCAGCATATTAGAATGATTCGGTCCAGATAATACACTTAATACTAGTGAAATTTAGAGATGAAGGGATCATGAGTGAATCATTATGCTGCAGGTCACAAGGGAGAAAGGCAAGTGGGTACCGATTTTCCCAGGCATCTCAGATGTTATGCCATTGATATTGTAGAAGTTAATTTGAGTTGTTTAGAAATGTAAGAAGAAGCTACATTTACAGAATGTATAGATTGCAATTATGTATCTTGGCTGGAGGCTAGGAAAAGATATAACCCAAAGGAGGCTTTTATGCATTTGTTAGTTATAGAATGTTTGCCTTCTCAAGGTATGAATCATATGGAAGTTTGATATTTATGTAACGATATCACAAAACTTAAATATGCTTGGCGAATTAGAAATAGGATTTACAGAATGATGCCTTGAAAGCTGTTTACTCAACTCATATTGAAGCTGGTCGACTTGCAGATATTGAAAATAGTGTTTGTGTAGCAACTTTGTTCTGAAGGTTTCAGACTTTGTAGGCTTAGAAAGCGTGGAAACAGATTAATATTGTTATGCACCAGTTTGAGAGGTTTAACTCCATGCCATTGATACATAGGTGCACCTTTCTTTTTCCAGCTCTTAAAACTTTGTTGTTTGAGGGAAATTTTTTATTATTTATTGATAACAATCTCCTCAGCTGCAGCTCTCAAATGTCATTAAATTGTATATTCGAAATGAAAATACGTATTCATATTCATGCATTCCTCAGTAAGTTACCTATGCAACCGTTGACACCTTAACAATGTAAAATATTTGTTTCTCATAGTTGAAGTGGGGTAAAAATTGCTTGTCTTGGCATATTATGTACATTTCTTTTTATGAATGCTATGTGAACAAGTAAGGAGCATCGATCGAAGGAGCATCGATCTGATAAGTCTCAGGGAGGGATCAATATGAATTGCCCTGCACATCTATTTATTCACTCCTCGAAGCTATTTTTACTTTAGAGAGTTGACACTGAAGGGAAGGGATAAAGATAGTCAGTCTAATTTAAGCCTTGATTAATATTCATCTGAATTGAGGCTAGAAGAGCTGGCTGCTATTGTCATGTTCACAGCAATGAAGCATATTAAGTTTGCACAAGTGTGCATGTTCAAAGGTTTTTTTGGTATTTTTAGTATAGTATCTCTTTTAGTGAATTGAACCAAGTAAAGGATGGATTGATTCGATACTGAGATATGTTATCAAACTTTTTTATTTTTTTGTTGTTGTTTTTTTTACAATATCTTAATGTCAAATTTGTATGGTATGGTTATACATCTGCTGCCTGATGATACAGGCCAATTTTTGGACATTTCAATGTTTTCAGCATTTAGATTAGTTCAATTGTCAGTATCCTCAGATCATAAACTTTATTTATTAGCATTATTTTGGACTCACATTTAGTTTTCTGCAAGATAAGCTTCTTATTTGCATGCTAAGCAATGCCATTCCAGCTGTTGTGGTCAGTAATAAGTCATCTGCTGTCAAGATTGCAGGTAGATTCATTGGATGCCTTGAATGAATCACTTGATTCACACCGAGCTGAAATATACTTTTCAGAGCATTTGTTTGTAAGGCTGTCACACAAAAGTTAACAAGCTAAATATCACAAAATGCTTGCAATTAGTTGTGTACTTACATGTACAATACAGCTTTGAAGCAGTCACTGGATGTTTGCTTTAGTATAATTTGGGTAAAGAAATCAATCACATATTAGGGGAAGTGACATGTTTTATATGAGTAATACAGTGCTGAATCTGTATGTTGCTGAGCTTGATTTGTATTGTATGCTAATTGTCACCATTGGCAGGAAATAGCAGATATCATGTATCCCTTTCCTTGGTTACAAATGCTGAGGCTACGTATCAGATTTGGGTAGCCACAACCAGTTGAAAGTGGGGAGGTCATAAATAATGACAACAGAAAGACTCTTTTGAGTAGCATAAAGAACAAATAAAATGAGAACAAAAGAAGATGATGACAGCTTCTCTTTTGTGGATCTTGAGAGATTTTTTACAAATATAAAAAGTGCACCGTCCCAGTGAACAGATGCCATGCAAGAAACTCCTTGTGTCTGTAACTAGTCACAAATCCCTAAAAAAGGATTTGGAAATGCTTTCAGAATCTTGCTTCTGATTAAATATTTATATCTGTCTCAGTACTTTGCGTCCATATTAACTTGCAATACTTGCTATTTATAATCTCTCAGAAGACCGTGACTGTTTCAAAAGTGCAGTGAGTGTTTTGCCTCTGTTTTGTCTGCTAAGCAAGTTATTGGTAGGTCAGTGCTGAAGATATTTTTTACAGTAAAGTTGTGTTTATTTAAAGTGGGTCACTAGCTTTTTGTTGTAATATATTTGGAACAATGTACAATACATCTTAGTATGCAAGGTTTTATTTTTTTTATTTATTTATTTTTTTGCTCTGCATCAGTTGAATGAATTGTAAAAGATCAAAACCCTGGAGACATTAATGCTGGGGACATAAAATTCAGTCTTAACTTTTGATACGATGTCAGATTGAATCACTTTAGAAATGATGAAGGGAAAACCTTCCTCTTGTTTTTCTGGTCAGACTTGAACCCGACTGACCATCGTTACCATGAGATCCAGATTGGATTTGGAGATGTAATGAATTCATGCTTTGTCTTCCAGGGCAGGGTCCAATATCCGTATCCAATTCCAGAATTAAGGTGACCTACTTTATAGAGCAGGGACAATCGCTTGATCTTGGATGATAGCTTAAAATTGAGAAAGGGGGCCAAGATTGGAAGCTTTTACTTGGCTCACATATGGGACAATTAGCTCTCTCTTCCCTCTTTCTCTGTGCATCTTCAAAGAGCTCAATTAGAGCTTTAGCAAGCGTGTAACAAGGAGTCCACTGAGTGGTCCTGAAGTGGCCCTGCTGACTTGAAAGCTGTTCTTCAGAGTTTTCCGAGTTAGCATTATTGAATATCTTCTCCAATTTCAACTGCAAAGGCCTGTATATTTAGATCTGTCTGGCAGATACAATTTCGCTAGTCAAGTCAGTCATATTATTACATGATCTTGAGATACTTGTACACCCTGTAAAGCATTTAAAATGTGGATATAGGCCTGCAGTGTAGTTTGACCTTTTTAAAATCTTAGGAGGCCAAAAATGCTGTATGTTCATCTCACAGCAAATGCCACTGATAATCACATGTAATATTTCTGTTATTTACTGTGTATAGTGTGTAAAATAAACATACTGTAATGTTTATACTACATTATAAGTCAAGATTTACATGGAAGTAGGAATGGGCATTTAAAAATATTTATATACAAAAATATTGTATTCTAATATTTGGCCTCATAAAAAATATATGCATTTATTTAAGTTAGGTTTAATGAGAAATACACTATTGTTAATCAAGTTTTTGTTCGGTTTCTGAACCAGCTTATAATTCAGCATTATACACAACATTCTACAACAAAGTTACATTATATCTCAAGGTTTTATTTGTATACATACGCCGCATGCATAATTAGTAGACACATAATTTTTTTTAAGCACATTTTACCAATTCCAAACCACATCAATCTTAATAAATACTATTAATTTTGTATTTAATCACTTATGACGATCTTTTCTGGTATTTATTTTATAGCTTTGATTATGTTTACAGTGTGCAATATAACGTGTTTATGTTTCGCGTGAAAAAAAAACACAATTCACCTATCTGTATATCTCTGTTTTCACTGTCATAAAAACGGGCTGATGACTTCCTTGTTCTATGAAGTCCCTCCTTCAGAAATACGTAACGAGTTCTGATTGGGCCAGCGGTTCCTGTGTTGTGATTCGACAGCAGCTGAGCGCACGCGACCCTCCTGAAAACGCGATTGGGCTAGTTCTGGAGTAATTTTGAGAAGCAAGTGGGCAGGAGCATGTGCTGGAGATGTACTTATAATCACTGGAGCGTTTTTACTGACGAGATGCGCAAGAAAATCGCATTCGTTTTTTTGCACAGCCTTAACATCTAGTTAACAAAGCTAAACAGCGTTGCCCTTTGTGTAATAAGTTACAGAAACTGTTAAATGCACCAACTTAAATAATAAAATACACTTACTGGTTGTGGTCCATAAACAACGCCTTCTCCAGACAAAGAGGGAACTGCTCCATCTTTCAAGAATAATCTTTGTGTGAATCCGGCATTAAACTGATTGAGATTGAGGAAGTTGTCCTCAGCAAAATGTGCTGCACATAGTTTTACATGTGGATTATAATTTTCAAGGAACCGAGTTAAACATAAATTGTCACCGCTAATCTCCAAGTACAGCGTCCCAAACAAAGATGATTGGACTCCGCGATGAAAATAACAGCGTTTCTACGACATGGCGACGAACACAAACATAGCACTTCCTTATTCTCCGTCGGAGCGCAACAAGGCCACGCCCCCTTTTTGTGAATTCATATGGGTGGAGGTTAGTCAAAAAACTGTTTTCGTGGCGTCATTACTGCAGGAACTAGAGGGATGTAGTCCAAACGGGTCGTTTTTTGTAAGCGAATTCTGTTAAATAAAATATCTCGCTTGGCATTGAACTTTGAGCTTTAGAATTTTGCAGATATTATTTATACTCTCGCAGTCACGCAGAACCTTTGCATGCACGGTTATTGCAAGACATATTACAGTGGTAACGTTTTTGTTTTTTTGTTTTTGGCTAAATCACCTTTTAGATAGGATGTCAACAACCGCTTAAAAATAACTTAATTTACTATGTACAGATAAGTGCATATGTATTATTTTTATTGTTATTTAATTCTATCATAATACCATGAACTGCAGTGAAACTGCTATACAGTTGAATTTATTTATACCATAGTACAGTGTTTAACAGGCGTGTATGTATGCAAATTCAATCTCTGCCAGCAGGAGTCGCTGTTGGAGTGGTACAGATCAAGGTTTCCCCGGTAACTGCTGTACACAGCAGTGGTCCGCTCAAAAAACTGCTTTAACAGACATTACATGCAAGATTAAATTAAAATTTGTTTTTCTGAAAACAGTGATATAAAAACACCGGCACTCATTGTATGGGAATCACTGTAATCTCATAATTGTAAATTCTGCAGATTACATCATTGTCCAGTATTGTACTGTCAGCAATAGCAATTTATTATAAAGACATACATAATTATTCAGGTGCATGTGTAATAACAAAAAAAAAAACCTAGAAGGCTACAGCAGCACTTTTTCTTCATCGTCTTGCCTGATTGCACTCAACCAAGCCTTCTAACCACGACTTCGCCCCTCCCCACCCCCCAACAATTTGAATTTCGAGTCTCCAGGAAGGTTGCATTGAAGGTTGAATTGAAATTACAAGGTGTCAGGTTCTGAGAGACTTTGCTTGGGTAAAAAATCCTAGAAAATTACCCTCACTTAATTAGAATAACATGCTGAAGTATTGTGAAATACATTGAGACATTATATTAAATACATTCATTTTTATAGGCTTTGTGGACAGATAAGTTTTGAGTGACTCTTGAAGGACCAGCACCACATCCTCTTGTACCACTGTTTGAAGAACTTCAATCTCCCAAATAAAAAGTTTTTAATACTTTTTATTTTTCAAATAATTATTACAGATCGAATGTTTGACTATTTGTGCACACCCCTATTTGGAAGAAGAAAAAATTATCTAGAACCATAATAGTCATTTTCCTTCCTAACCACTTGCCATGATACATTTCTGTTGTTATGAATATGTATTATTAAGTTGCCTTATAATTGTCTTGCAGTTTTTCACAGTGGGATAGTTGGGGTCAGTTCTTTTTTCCCCACCTTTTCTCTATTTTTTTATTTTTTTTATTCGGCAAGGATGCAATATATTGACAGTAAAGACATTTATAATGTTACAAAATATGTTAATTAAAAAACTAAACTTTGGATTCATTAAATTATCCTAAAAAAGTATCAGATTTTCCACAACAATATTAAGTGTGCAGCACAACTGTTTTCAACTTTGATTATAAAAAGAAATGTTAGAATTATTTCTGATCATTCTGATCAATAATGGCTGCTGAAAATTCAGCGTTGTCCTCACAGGAATAAAGTACAATTTAAATATATTAAAATCGAATACAGTTGTTTTAAATTATGATATTTCACAGTTCTTTTGTTATTGGTCAAATAAATACAGCCTTGGTGACTCCTTAAAAAATCTTAAATCTTACAAACCCCAAATTTATGAAAAGTAGTGATATAAAACATTCATAGATTATATTTTCACAAATGCTTTATAAATGAGTTAAAGAAAAAATAATCAAATGGCAATTGGCCTCTTAATGAAATTAACACATAAAACTATGCTTTTAAAACTAGAATTTAAATCACATCAGTCTAGTCATTAAGTCAAGGAGAGCAGCATGGTCTGGTCATAGTTGTTGGTTTCTCCTTATGGATAATGTATATACTGTAATAGGTTAGTGATTTCCACCCTCCTTCAGTGTGTGTGCATCAGAGCAGTTGACACACACAGCCCTCACAGCACAGTAGACCAGGCTTTATTTCTTCACCCCATCCAACTAGTGATGTACGTTTGTGTTCTGAATCAGCTGATTCTCAACCAACTCCACTTCTGTTTCTGGGTCACACGCTGAGTGCACAAACAAACCACTCCACTTTTGAATGACCTGCCATCTAGCCTTACTTCAGATTGCACAGCCAAACCCATCATGAAGCACACTAGAGCGCTGCAGATGATATACTCACTATACTGCTGAGGCTAAGGGTAATGTGAGTTGTGATTTTCAGACACTATTGAGCTGAATCGATCCTCTTTTCATTCATCCTTTCCGGCCTTTCGCATTATAGGAAATGCTTCACTGTGTAAACCAACCCTACTTTCCTTCTCATTTAAACGGAGAGTTGATAAAAATGTTATTTCACTTTATCACAAATCACATTATCAGCCTTTTGTTTTCTTTTGAATAATCTTAATTCAGCAGCTCTTAATATTGTCAAAAACATGCAGTGCTTGCAAACTTGTGTAATATTCATCTTCTGTATATTTGTGTGAAGAACACTGTAATTTGTTACCCTATTTTCCATCAAACATTAATCTTAAATATTTATTTGATGTATGTTTGATGTCTATGGAAAGGAATGTAAGCAAATAGACTGCATTGTACTGGACTGCAATGCATTAATGGAATTTTTTTGTAAATATGACATGAGGCATCATGTTTGAAATGCAAAAACCAGTTATGTTTGATAATGTAACTTACATCCAAATTCATGTTATGCTTCATAAGGTGCACTTTTTGATTTGAAGGCTACAACAAAGGGCATTTCTGATTAAAAAAAAAAAAAAAACTTTAGGCTGCTCACAGAGGGGCAATTATTTGATCAAAATACAGAAAATATAATAATACATAGTATATAACTAATTTATGTTAATTTAAAATAACTGTTTCTGTTTAAATATTTTATATAGGGATGTCCCAAGCTGATCTCAAGGATCGGGATTGGAGCCAATCAAGCATTTTTTTAACTGATCAGTATTGGCTCTCCAAAGCCTGATTCTCATGATGGTGTTGTGCAGTTGGAGGCAGCATGCACCTTTAAGAGTGTTTACCAACCGCCATTAAAAGCAAATGAAGTTGTTGAAATTTACGTGCATAGCACAAAAAGAAAATAATACAACAAGTTTATATCAGTAGTCCCATATTTATAATTGTGTCCACACCGTCTGTGTACAATGTCTACCATTGATACATGTTTACATCTAACAATGTCTTTATACAGTGTGTGCATACATATACATAGAGACAATATGACAGTATCTTGGTATCGACAGAAATATTCAATGACTTGGATCGGATGGGGGGCACAAAAAACCTAATCGGGACATCCTTAATTTTAAAATGGAATTTATTCTAATGATGGTACATATTAACATAATTAAAATTTTTGGGTGAACTAGTGCTTTAAATGAGGGGTAGGAAAGCAGGGCTGGATTAAACCATGAAGCATCTCTCGCTTCATTCTTTTCTCAGTGCGCATGTCGTACAGAAGAGAGGAAGAACGTTCTGATCTATATTTAGAGGCTAAGGCAGAAAAAGCATCCTACCCACCTCAAGGCCCAACATCATCCTCCGGCACATGTACACCCCTCCAAACACACAAATCAAGGGCAATGCTCTGTCTTTGAGATGAATGGATTTTGTGAGTGTGTGTGTTGTAATGTGTATTGGTGTGAATTAATGATAGTAAACGTTATGGGATGCAAGACAATTTTTGGAATAAATTCCAGCAATAAAGTGAAAATTGAGTTAAATGTATAATTTTATATATCCTGTGGAGTGCCTGGCCATTAAACAACCTGACCGAATGGTTTCAATTTTGTGGAACCTAAGAAAGATGGAGAGGGAAGCATGGAGAAAAGAGAAAGGGAGGGAATCCGAGAGAAGGAAATGCTTCGTGCTTTGCATGCTAAGTTGCTTTTGTTTCAAGGCTGCTTCTTTTCTTGTAGATGCTCTGGCTCTGTCTGTTTTGGAACTGACACATCACACAGGATGAATATTCCCAGCATTCACAGCAACAGGGGCTCAGTAAATAATAGCAGAGCAATTTGTTCTGCTCAAGTTATCAGTCATTCTCTCACTAAATGGTGTTCAGCAGATGTCATCATGGCTTAGATTCATTTGATGACCCGTTACGCAATGCCACAGGCTGGTGTTAGCACTGAGAGCTTGTTGAGCTTATCATCCCAGTAGAATTAAAGATACAATTACAATTCTTAAAATACACTCACCTTCATGTCAACCAGTATGACTCACTTTCTTTACACTAAAAGAGATTTCACAGAATGTCCAAGTTGCTCTTGTGCTCTCATCCATAAAAAGACAGTGGATAGGCTGCAAAGCTCCAAAAATGACAAAAAGCACAAATAAAGCATTGTAAAAGTAGTTCTATGAATTATGCACTATATTAATATAGTCTTCTAAAGCTACATACCGTTTACTCTCAATGTATGGAAAGGAGCAGCATGGACATTCTGCTGAACATCTCCTTTTGTGTTCCGCAGAAGAAAAGATTAATTAATGTTTTAAAAAGACACAAACAATGCAAAACAATGACAGAATGTAAGTTTTTGGTTAACCTGTCCCTTGTATTAACTAATTTTCCCCCGTGGTTGTTAAATGCTCTATTATAAGACGCTTGTTTATTGTTTGCAAACAGATGGGATGGAATTTATTGAATTATTAACTATTAAACAGTTGGCATTTCTGATGCTTCAGTAATGATTTTTTTAGTCACATGTACTCAGAGTGTAATCACATATGGCTGTCTTGGAGATCTGTGGATAGTCATTAACCACCCTATGTTTCAGCTATGAGGCAGCACTCGGTTTTATTTTGGGCTTTTAATTCAGTCTTCAGCTTTGTGTAATTTCTGCCAGAACAAGCTTCGTCTGGCTCTCATCTGCTTGGCCTCAATTCACTTCAGATAACATGACAGACGGATTTGTTCAAGTGTTTTTCTCTTTAACGCTCTGCAGTTTGTCACAGCGACAGACAGAAATGTGCTCTGTAAGCAAAAGCTTTTAAGACGGAGTTTTAAAAGATTTCTTTCCTTCTTTTTTATTAACATTTTTGTACCTAAAATAATCACAAAATGGTCTGTAAGCATTAACCAAATGATTGTTCTCACTGAGAAATATAAAAGCCCTGTTTTATTATTATTTTTTATATAAAAGTTACAAGATATTCCATGTCCATTAACATTATGGTGTGTGAGACCTCTGATTTCAATCAGCCAGCATTATAAAAATGCTGTAGTGTCTATCAGACCTCGGAAGATGTATAATTTTGTCATCTTATGCCATCTAGAGGACATTGTGAAACGTATTTATTAAATAGCATGCCTTAAATGCTGGATTTAATGCTTTGTATTCTTCAGAGACCCGGCAAAATGCTAGTTTTGGTAATGCAAATCTTATTTTATTATTACATATTACAAAATAATAATAATAATTTTAAAGGAGGTGCTATTTAAAGCAACATTTTCTGCACTACCTCCATTTGTCATTGCCCAGACAGGGAGACTTGAGCTTGAGCGCACTTCAGCTCTTAATATACATTTTGCAAGATGTAAAACTGAATTGCTGTCAATAACTTATTCATAATATTGTGTGTTAAACCTTCACTGGTGAGTCGTTTCATGTCATTTTGCTATGTAGTCTGGAAAGAGTCATCAGTTACAGCTACAGTTTGTTCACATCTTCACACAATGGCTCCACCTCATGGCCATTATTGGTCACTAACCAGTCCTGGACTTGTTGTTTTCCACAGCTGTTCACTGCAATCTGACCCAGAATGGGATTGACCATCAGGTGTGTGCAGAGGATGTGACCTCACACCTGGAGGAAGTGTCTGTTGATCACGGACTGGATGATGACAGCCCAGGCTTTCAGGACCAAAGTCCTGGTTTCCAGCGACGATCTCCACCTCAGCGCTCTGTCTCAGAATCTGAGCTCTCCAGGGTGAGAAGAGATTCAAGACTATTACCATGATCTCACACGCTAATGACTTCTAGAATTATGCTACCGCTTTAAAGTTTGGGGTCTTTTAAAAGAATAATATTTTATGCTCACCCAGACTGCATTTATTTGCTCAAAACTACAGTTGAGCAATATTGTGTAATCTTGTAATATATTCTTGCAATTTAAAATAAGTTTTCTTTTAAAATATATTTTCAAATGTGACTTATTCATATGATGGTAAAGCTGACATTTTTTCATTTGAGATTGGAATGAATTATAGCCCCTTTTTTACAGTTTCTGCTACTATCATTTAATAAGTGATGCAGAGTTAAAATCTGCATTGGCTTCTTTAAACAAAAGCTAGCACATTTTCTCACTGCACACATTAAACTCACTGACATCACACATATTTTTGATAGTTAAACCATTCACCACGAGATGGCGCTCCAATCCACGGAGTCTGTGCATTGTTGCTCTGATTTAGGCTGTCTGTCTTATTAAATTTCAGTTAAATTTACAGCCAATCATATATAAACATTTGAGCCATATATTTGAGAAATAGACAAGTTAATCAAATCGCCATACATCCAACAATAAAATGCATTAATAAAAACGCATATTGTCATTTTCATTGAAGCCATATATTTTTCTCTGTCATCTTTAATAATGCATTTTGTTTATATCGACCAACCCTTCAAGTCATAAGCCTACAATGCTTCCAATATGAATTCTGTCTCCTGTTGTTGTAGATGATTATTTTAGTGCTGTTATGCATTCATATCTTCAAGTCATCATGCTTTGTTGCTATAGTAACATGAAAATTCTTGAATGTCTAATTATACCAAGGACAGAATGACTGTGACATTGTGTTTGCATGCGTGTGTTATAATTTAAAAGCTCACTGAGATATTCCTCCCCTCAATATCTCATCTGTCACTCGTCTTCATTTAATTGGCTGGGAATCCACCTACAAAGCCGTTCCCACTTGTCTCCTACCTCCAGGAACTTCAGAACTGGTGACTCTGTCCTCACAACTTCTTAAAGTCTTCCGTGATCGGAGCTCACGATGGTATCTCCACTCGCACTGCTCTTTCGATGCAGTGTAAAGTGTCTTTATATTAAACCTCATCAATCCTTTTGTAATACTCTGTCAGTGATCACGGCTCCGCGGGCCTGCCCTCGCAGCTCAGTGGCACATATCTTGGGTTAATTAGCTCGGTGCTGTATTTAGTTGGGCTGTGACTCTCGCCCCACTGGAGGTTGTTTCTACTGACTCAGTGTCTGTTTGTTTGCCCGAGCTCTTGTCGCTGCTGAATTAGCCTGAGTCCTAAAGGTAGCGTACACTTCAGCTCTCAACAGCGCTGTCACAATGGCCCTTTTTCCAGACGCTCTGAATTCAGCTCACACCACACTCAAATGGCAAGTATTGGCATTCAAACAGGAGGCGGTCATTAAATGGATAGTTCACCCAAAAATGACATTTTGTTATTATTTATTCACCCCTCGCGTTCTTCCGAACTCGTGTGACTTCTGTGGAATACATTTAAGAATGTGTCAGTTGCTGTTTTTAATGCAATTACAGTGAATGGGAACTGAAGCATTTAAGCCTTAAAAAGGTCACAAATAAAAGTGGTCCATATTTTTCCACATTTAATGAAGTTATGTGACCAGTTTATGTGAGTATCCAGTGAAGTTTATTCACCATTGATCAGTAAGTTTAACTTAAGAACCAGATCATTTGTACAATAAATGAATCTTTCTGACTCGTTTTGTGAAGTGCTTCAATCAATTTATAGAAAAGATCTAATTCATTTATAATTTAAATATTGCATATAGCACAAACCATGATGAAAAAATGAATAGTTTCTTCTGTAAGGTTCCAGAAAACAATTACATTGTTCTCTTTTTCCCTTGCCCAGCCGGGAACTGTGAAGCTGTCCAAACCCGTGGCCCTGTGGAGCCAGCAGGACGTGTGTAAATGGCTGAAGAAACACTGTCCCAATCAACACCAAGTCTACAGTGACTCCTTCAAGCAGCACGACATCACAGGTAAACACAGGCACCCTGTCAGTCCTACAGTGATCTTGTCCAAGGTCAAATACCCACAGTCCAACGCTTACGCACGCATTCCACTAACATTAAGACATTCATAATGGCACTGCCATTAATTGCTGCCGGCTCAGCCTAGATGATTGCATTCTGATGTTTATTAGCTCAGCAGGGGTTCCTGTGTAGTTGAGGAGGCATGTCAGGGGAATTTATGTATGCTTGTGTCGTTTTAATGTTGTAAGCTAACTTGTAGTGATGGATGAATGTACCATGGTTTTTCATGTTGTATTGTGCTTTAATGTGTTCCTACTTCAAGAAGCATTATAGAGATGAATTGCTTTCATGGTGCAGGCATAGCATCAAAATCCAATATGTTAACATTTTGTAGGTGTATACTCATATTATATTATATTATATTATATTATATTATATTATATTATATTATATTATATTATATTATATTATATTATATTATATACTTAAAAAGCAATATCTAATTATAATGTACAGTTTATTACTCACACACACACACACACACACACACACACACACACACACACACACACATATATATATATTTTTAACTCTAAAATTGCAATCTTTGATTTGATAAAATAGAAATGTTAAAATGTGTAGTTGGAAATCAGGGTCAATGGTATTTTATTCCCAAGATGTCCTTCTTATTAAAGTGGGAGATGAAGTATACCAAAATCAAACTTTGCGGTCAAATAGATCATGGAGTGATTTGCTCTGCTTTGTTTATAATCATGACTTTCTTTGCAGTAGTGTAATCGCACAGTGCTGATGAACTGAGGTCCTTTAATCAAGAGCAGTCGTCCTGTAAATGTTCAGTTTCCAAGGTCTCTTGATGAAAAGCCTTTGTGGTGATTTATCATGATTTGGCCAACTGATCTCAACTGTCATGAGTAATGCTAACTAAAGCAGTGTTATGTCCATTCTGGATTGTTCTAGTTTGACTGGAAGAATTGTGAATGTGATTTGCATTAGGGTGATGCGTGATCCAATTAGCCTAAATTTA
The DNA here is from genome assembly GCF_023724105.1 of Carassius gibelio. Classification (NCBI taxonomy): domain Eukaryota; kingdom Metazoa; phylum Chordata; class Actinopteri; order Cypriniformes; family Cyprinidae; genus Carassius; species Carassius gibelio. Next base: position 24,817,720 of record NC_068414.1, on the reverse strand, counting down.
TGCAGAAAATATGCAAACTGCTCGATTTGATGATCCAGTATTAATTAACTGGAATCAGTTCATAAACATCAGGCCTTACCAATTAGAGACACAATACAATTTGCATCCATCTCTGGTCATACCATGCATAGCTTAACACATTTCATTAGAGTAAAGAGAGATGGATCAGTGCCAAATCACAAAAATACAATGTTAAAAACTAACTTGCTTGTGCAAAAGCACATTAAACAGATGCTTTCTGGTGTGGTTTTCTTCCATACCACTGTGTTTTTCTGCATCTTAAACATTTTAAACATATCTGAATGAATGAGATGAAGATCATTTGCACATTAGTTATATTCTATACATCTCTAATATTGGACTATATTATGTGATAAACATTTGTTTCTTCTTAACAACAATCTTATTTTATCTTATCTTAAGGTTAAGCCATATGTCTGAGAACCTGTATGCCATTTAGGTATATTTTTAATTCATTTAATTATTTTATTGTTTCAAAAGGTAAAAAAATAATGCATCCATCAGAGCTTCAAGGGTTGTGGAGTTATAAAGTGAAGCCTCTGAAACTGGTATTGATTAATCATTATGTCTTCATCAGATCACATTTTAGAGTCCATTCATTCTGAAATTCACAGGATTTTTGAAGATTTCGCCAATGCTTTCATTCAGCTTTACATCAAACCAAGCATCCTCAAATACAGCTTTGAGAGAGCATGATATTACTACCTATTAAGTTACCTAATGACTTACTATTAAGTGTCGGTTTGTTTCCGTTTGAACCAGAGCGTAGTAAGATAAACCTTTGCATCGCCAACATACGACTGTTGAGATTCTCCCTCACCATTTCGACACATCTCCCAAATCGCTCTGAGAGTTTGACTGGAACACCGAGCTGTCATTAAAAATGCATTAAAGCATATTAAGGCATAATTAGATATTAGTCCCTAATCTGCAGTAATTACAAAGACAGAGGCAGTGAGTGCTTTGGTAAATGAGTTAAGCACATATTTTTGATAGCGTAGGTGTAATCAGGGGAGAAGGTGCACTCATTTTGTGTAATATACAGCCAAGGAGATAAGAGAGAATGACTGAACCAGAGCTGCTCTGTCAGATACAATGAAAATCTGGGCTGGATTTCAAATAGACGTCAATCCCATGGGCCACAGCACAGTAGGGTTATGAAAATACAACACTATATAATACCACAATTAATGCTGTTAAATAACCAGCTGTTATTGGACAGATAGTGGCTAATTGGACATTAAAATGAAATAATCATTCAAGAACTGTTGTGAGTGTTTTGCCAGTGTTTCTTATTTATTTATGTGCGCAAGGTCTAGCATAAGACTGATGGTCAGATCTGTTTTATGGATGGCAGTGCAAACAGCAAAAACCACATTAAATGGCATTTTCTATTACAGTTTGGGCTTTTTTCTAAATTGAACGAGTACTGGATATTAATCATATTTCAATTTAAAGTGCATCATAACATATCAGTTAAAACAGCCAGGTCAGAATGATTGTTTTTTGTTGTTTTTGTTTTTAAAGCAATGTAATAATTTGTGCCCTTGAGTTACTGTAAAAAAAGAATATGTAGGACTGTAGTGTGATGGCAAGGCATTAGTCATTAATATTTTATGAATTTTATATTTAAAAAAAAATGTTTTTTTAAATGAACAAAATTAATTATTTAAAAAATCATGCACATATTATTAATAAACTATGATAAATACAACACAATAATAAATACCAGGGTTGGATGTTTTGGGGTCAATTTAGCAGTGTCGCCTCTCCAGTCTGTTACTGTATGTGGTGCTTTTTAAAAAGTCATGTGAACAAGCATAATCACATTTTGGATTTAAGCAATAAAATCTGAAGTAGGCACTTTGACTTATGGTGTCACTGTAACCCAAGTGTCCATTTTTTTTAAGCATGTTTCACAGCAATTATGAAAAATGCCACTGTTCGGTCTGGCGTGGCTATTGGCAGCATCATCAAATCATACTGTAGTCCTGAATCATTTCATGATCATTGGATCATTCTCTGTGGTTTTACAGGAAAGAAAGGAAAGTTTGACATATCTTCTGCTGCAGGAGGATAAATGAATCCAGCTGGGATGTTTCTAGTAAACTGGCTCTTCTCGTGCTTCCACATGCACTGGACAGTCGATGTCTGTGCAGGCGTTCTGGCTCTTTGCTGGTCAGATCAGGCCAGAGAATACTGGGTGTGGTGAGACATTGGGTTTATTTATATGACTTTATTAAGAGTTATAAACAACTCATGCAAAAGAGACTCCCATCAGGCAGCACACCGGTGGTCTTGGCAAAGTTTATGAGCTTTTTTATGGGCCATATAGACTGCATTTGTCATGCAGTCCCAGTTTGATCTTTCTGTTCACAGTGAATTTATATGTATTTGAGTTTCATATTTAACATGAAAATTATATGTTGTAATATGGACATAGAAAATCAGATGTTTTCTGAAATGCCTCTTAAGACATTAATAGATCTTAAAAGATTTAACACGATTGCTTTGGAGTTAAACACATATTCAGGGCTAACACTTAAATAACTGCAATGATGTTTTCTACAAAACATTCCCAGCTTCCACTCTGGGCTGAATCAAAGGACCCAAACTAAACATCGACCTAATGTCACACCCTCTATAAACACAATCCTGTCTGTAAACTGCATGTAATGACGTCTGCACAGTAGTGACTCCAGTTTTACAAGTTATATGAATTCTTTGCTGGATTTTACATGGTACTTTCCATTTTTTTCAGTGTGCTGTTCAGTGACTATCAGAGATGTGATGAGGTTGAGATAGCTGGTGAAAAGCAGCATAGGCTGTAGGTTATCTAAATGAAATACCCAGTACTCTGATTATCTGAGACCGAATCAAAAATACATGGTCTCTTTCATTTGTTGGAATTGGCATTAAACCTGGAATTTGTGTCGCTAATTTGATACCAATGGATCTTAACCATTCATATTATATTTTTTGCTGTTACGATAAAAGGTTCATTAAAGTTAGGGAAGAAATTGTCCAATTGTATCCCAATAATCTGCTAAATCCCAGTGTAATTCAACTCTAGACTTCTGACTTCAAAGGAGCAGCCGTGTATATTTGGGATTCAGCACGATGTCTCTGCAGAACAGCACAGTTTCAGCCTTCGGTAGCACGGCGGTGATTTCCGCGAGCGGGATGATGAGGTATGAGCGTCTGAAATTGCAGTGTTCTGCAGGGATGCAATTCAGAGCCATCAGATCAATTTTTCAGTATTCTGGGGAGAAGGACGGAGAGGAAAGATCAGATTGAATTGTGGTGATGTTGGAGGATAAGAACATGATGTGGCCTGAATGAAACTACTGCAATTTTTGTGTTTCTAAGTATTCTGATGGGTGGGGTGTGGGGGGTGTACAGTGATATTCTATTGATGGCTACATTAACAATTAATATTTTGGCTGCTATTACTTGCTTTTTCAAGCATTTTATTCATCATGCTCTGATGGATGTTGAGGTGAGCGGTTTGCATGCCACTGTATATAGCGGATGACTCACACAACTGATGTTTTTCTGGATGGAGTGTAATGAGCATCTTGATAATGCTGCAGTTTTACATTCTGGTGAAATGGAGGCCGGCGGCACAGCATCAAATTCTGCTGTAGAGAATGGGAATCCAAATCACTCCGTGCTGGATTATGCCATGTTTTAGTTAACACTCAGGAGCACGCAGTGTAAACGCACGCAAATCACCACAGAAAAACCTGACTGGTTACTATTATTTTTTTTATTTTTTTTAAAACCATCTTAAATACTCATAGAATAAAACGGATTAATAATTAAGTCTCTTTAAATAAATAAAAAAATCACTATGTGGTTTGTCTGAAAGGCTGCAAATATTCATTATTCAGTCTCCTTCACTACACAGTGGTACTAATATAAGCTAATTGCTAAAACACTTTGGTTAGAGTAGCAAAACCATGGCTATTTTTTAAAAGGGGAGAATACATAGCTAGTTCTCAAACAGTGGATTATTTATCATTGTTATATATCATCATGTTGCCCAGTAAAACTGCTTAGTGTAAATAATTAAGAATAAAGAAATTATTATTATTATTATTATTATTATTAATTATTATTATTATTATTGAAATTATGTGTATTGTGGATGCTATGCAAAAAAATATCTTGACTTGACTGAACCAAGGTGAAGATTCTTACTATTAGAGATGGCGAACAACGATGCAAGTGATCAAATAAATTAATGAAACTTAATCTGTACAAACAAGTGGCTGGGTATCAACGAGCTGCCGCAAGATAATGTTTCCATATAGAATTTTCTTCTATTTGTATGTGAGGACTTATAGTTTTATGCAAACCACCATATATAATAAATCTACAGAGATCATTTATTAAGAACACGTCTTATTTGAGTTGTTTACCTCAAATTGATTGTATGATTAACACTTACTGTATCAACACAGCGTTAATCAAAAGCATAGGAATTTAATGCAGACATTGATGAGGGCTATGGCATAATTTACCCCTTATCGATGTCTGCAGAAAATACCTCTGCTTTTCCAGCTTTCTAACCCTGAAAAAATGCAAATGGCTTTGGCTAATGATGTAAAGTGAGCCATAACCACTCTAACGGACCTTAAGTAGAATAATATAAACACATTAATAATATCAAGCGTCTACATTCACTATATTACCCAGTCTCCACTGTACCATGACCTAAATTCCCAGAATGCATTGCCACTGTGACGGGATTCCCATTCTCTATAGGATCTTTCCAAATGCGCATGTCATGTGGAAAGACATGGTATGTTATGACTGCTCATTCATAATAGTTTGCCTCTCTGGTGGTCATGTAGTTGATTGACTTGACTGTCCCAGTTGACTGTTTTAGTTTTTCAGAGTAAAATACAAAATGTCTGCGCCACTGGAGCCACCAAATGGAATCGCCAAAAAATTGTGGTCAAACAGGTTTCTAGATAAAAACTGCCCCCGTCTGCTATTTGTCTAACATGCATAAGCCCCACCCCCAAACTGTAGGTTGAGCCACTGTTGCTACGTATGTCAGGCTGGGGATTCTCAAACCAAAAGTTAAATGCTTTGATATCGCCTCAGTGCCTGCAGATGACTGACTTACGGCTGTCTTTTCAGATTAAGCTGGGATACGAGAGCGTATTTTACATTTACACACTTAAACCGCTTTTAAATTATGCTGATTTTCCTCCTTGAAGTCATTAAGTAGAAGTTACGTTCACAATCAAGTGTGGGGTTGTTGCCAGCACAAATGCACATCGCTAAGCATCAATGTCTCTCTCTCCCTTTCTCTCCTTATGTTCTATTCATCCCTGTAACTCTTACTATCTGCCCTCTTTTGATTAAATTCCAAATGCCATTGTCCTCTTATCTAGTGATCAATATGGGCTCAGCAACAGGACAGTCCAAATAATGATAACAGTTCAATCTCCTTCAAGTGATTTGGACTTATTAAGTTGTCCTAGGGATGTCCTAGGAACTTTAGGAACACCGAAGATAAGCTGTTGCAGGACTTGACTTTGTATTTTTTCTTCTACACTTGTACTTTAGGCTTTATATAACTATATGGCAGTTGAACAGAAAAGTCACGGGTGAATATGAACCTTACATCAATCCTTCTGAACATGCATGAACTTCACTGATGATGTTTATACTTACCAGGGCCAAACCAAATGTTTTACTTTATATATTTTAGTAGTTGTAATGAGAATAATGTAAATGTTTCTTTATAATAGGCCTACTATTTTACTATATAAAAAAAAAAAAAAAAAAAACAGAAAAATGCTGAATTTTGGACATTTCTCCATTTGATTATATATGTAATATAGAAAATAATGTAATATATAAAAATATATTCTTCCATTTTCTGAATAAATGCAGCAGAACATTCCATTCAGCATCAGATTTACAGATTTTAAAAACTGGTTTTGAATCCTCACTGGCATTTTCCATTTAGAATTTGGTCCTCTGCCATGTAAAGTAGGTAATTTTGCTGCATAATCTTGCCTGTTGGATGGTACTCTGTATGGATCTGCGTAGGGACGTACTTGGCAGCTATGCACTCAGGCTCTTCGATAGTTTGAGGGGCTAGCGAGCCTGCCAGGTTGTGTATCTATACGTGTGTGTGTGTATGTGTGATAGAAAGAATGAGAGCATGAGAGGTCCTCTTGGGACTCATGAATGCAGCTGCGGTTAAACTATGTGAAGTATGCTACAGTATCACCTGAGGAGTTTCCTTCACCAGTCCAAGCAGCCTCAGTGTTTCTCAAGTACAGTCCTGCTTGTTCACCATGAGAGTTTTGTCAGAGAAATTGAGGTTAATTTCCATCTTTATAGGCCCCAGAGCCGCCCCAGCCCCCTTCTCTTTCTCCTTCTGTCTGTCATCCCTTCTGGTTGTTGGAGAAGTAATTAGCCAGGCTTTTGGATCACATGTAAAAGGGACAGGTCCCTAGAGTGACAGTGGAGGGAGAGAGAGCTTTAAGCTAATCCATTCATCAGGACTGAAGACTAGTATGCCAGTCCAGCAACCGGAGGGAGAAAGAGAGTGAATTTATCTGCCCTAATGTCTAACATACTGTATGTGGGAAGTCGTGGCCTAATGGTTAGAGGGTAGGACTCCCAATCGAAGGGTTGTGGGTTCTAGTCTCGGGCCGGACGGAATTGTGGGTGTGGGGAGTGCATGTACAGTTCTCTCTCCACCTTCAATACCATGACTTAGGTGCCCTTGAGCAAGGCATCGAACCCCCAACTGCTCCCCGGGCGCCGCAGCATAAATGGCTGCCCACTGCTCTGGGTGTGTGCTCACAGTGTGTGTGTGTGTGTGTGTGTGTGTGTGTGTGTACTTGTCTACCTATCCAACAGGGGACCATGGTGTCGTTACACACTCACCAACAGGGGACCTCAGAGCTAAGAGGGGACATTTTTCAGGTCCCCTGTTAGACATGCCTTAAATCATGCTAAAATCAACTGAAAAAGCCCCTGGTGAAGTTTTTTTAATTTTGACCAAGTGGGGACCTGGACGTGTGTGTGTGTTTAAACTCATTCTCAGCAGCGCCCCTGTAGGCCGGGGCAGGAACTGTAAGGGCAAATTCACACACGTCGTTCACACTCCTCTATTGTCTGAATGCCTGCTGTTCCAGAGAGACTCTGAGGCTCTGAGAGGAGATTGAACACAAACCAGTCTTTTAAACTCCTAAACTCTTCTAAAATCTTAAAACATTCATATTCTCAAACATCCAGGAAGACCACATTACAGTGAGGCAAAATAGTGTCTGAATTATTAGCATTATTATTTCACTCTAATGCTAAAAAAAGTTTATTTTTATATTTTTTACCCCAAAAATTTTTAACAGTGTATGTTGAATGTCAAGAACTGGTATTTTATTGTTATCATCAACATTGCCATTGCATGCACAGATAGTGAGAATGTGAAATATTGTTAAATGTAAGGTCAGCCAATCAGGCGTCACACTTCACCATCTAACAGGGGACCAGTGTGCTTATTTTTTTTAATGCAACAATCAATATATAATTTTGAAAAACTGACATATTATAACCAAAAATTCCTCATAAAGTAGACTACCAGTAAATTTGATACAAATTATTCTGACAATAGACCTGACGATATTTTGCTTAAGTGCTATCTGACATTATCAAGATGAATTTGTTCTGACAGTTTAACTGTGAGTTCTTGTCATCTTTTATTACCATTATCTTAACTATAGCAAATAAACTGTGATAGCGTTTGAAATGTTCAAGGTGTCTGAATAAATGTAGTTTTTACTGTATACATACACAATATACGTATATGTACTTATAATACTGACACATTGAGAAGTGTCATTATAGTTAGTTTGTTAGTACTTAGTTTCTTTATTTTTCAAATAATAATAATAGTAATAAAAAGTAGTAATATAATTAGAGTCAGCCAGCTGTCAACAGTTCAAGGGCAGAGGTAATGCCTCTTATAATTAACTATATATATATATAAAATTATCATTTATTTTTTTTACATTTATTTAACATTTTCTTGGCTTAACCCAAGTACACTTCTCAACGTATGAATGCAATCAAAACCCATTCCTGAGAAGGTCCTATCAGTGATGATAATTTGATCAGACAGATAGATGGATGGATGGATGGATGGATAGATAGAACAGATAGATGGAATAGTGCTAATGTTGATCTGAACACTTAGGTCCCCTGTTAAATGGTAAACTGCGACCTCTCTTTGGTTGCTTTGACATTTCTTGAAGATTTCATGTTGACTTTGAAAATATTCACTTGGCCAAATTTCTAAATCAATGTTACAATCAACATATATTGTAACATTGTATTATCATCCTTGCCATAGCATTCAGAGATGGTGAGAATGTGAATTATTGTTAAATCTAAGGTCAGCCAATCAGTTGTCACACTTCACCATCTAACAGGGGACCAGTGTGCTTTAGTCTAGTGAAATCACCACTACATGCACAGATCTGTTGCTGTGTATGTTTAGCATGTACAGTTTAGCCTGTGTGGAATTGTTTTTATTATCTGACTTTTTTCTGTTCAGCACAAACAAAAATGACCCTCATTGGCCGATAAGAAACATCAAAGGAGGATTCGTTGTAGAGTGTCTGACAAAATTAATGTCTTGTAATGTATAATGTACGCTCAGCACCACCGAGTGTTCCCGCGATCATTAAATCGAAACATGTACGCGTATTTAAAAGCAATTTTAATACCCCGCATTTTGAGAGTGACTCCCTGATGCTCGCAAGTTAGGCTTGATAACATATCTAGACTGTTATTAGTATGTAGGCTATAACAGGTTTTGTAGTTGTCTATAGATCTGTTATCTTTCTCTATTTGAACTTTGAATATATAGAGAGCACTTATTGTTTCTACTTAATAGAAACTATTATGTTATTTGTTATGTGTTTATTTGTATGTTCAGTTTGTGAAAAGAAGTTCACTTTCAGTCAGTCACTCTCAACGCCACATCAGTGATGACCGAAACATTGTGATCCCAATTCTAGAAGCTCATAATTCATGTACGGTTCCAGTGTCTAAAGAGACTCAGATAAAATCATGCAGGAGAGAATCCAGTTGAACAAAACCTTTTACAGAGCTTGAGTGTTGTTGTTTTTACTGCATATGATAATTCATACTCAGAAAGTAGAACTGAAATTATATTTATTACAGGATGATTTTTCCAGTCAAACATTTTTACACCAGTAGTTGGTCACTGAGATTCCTTTTTTTTTTATCTGTAAAAATCTTGTTTTGTGGCTTGAGTTAAGTGTTGGCATTAATGCTAATCAAACAATAAAAGGCGAGGAGAAAATAATTACATTAATTTCTCCAGTAAAGCATAATGATTAGTTTGTGTTAATTTACACCAACAAAACAAATTTACAGGTTAAAAAGAGCAGAAAGAGCTCTTTAAGATAACAATTGCATGTCAATACTTCTGACAGTAAAGAGTGCATGTGTTAGATAAAATGAGTTTGGTCCCCAGTTAGATGGTGATGTGTGACGCCTGTTAGACTGAATCACCTCTTCTTACATCACAGACACATTAACATTATATGTTAAGTTAAGAAACTACATTATATGTTAACTTAAGAAACAATATTATATGTTAACTTAAGAAACAACATTATATGTTAAGTTAAGAAACAACATTATATGTTAACTTAAGAAACAACATTATATGTTAACTTAAGAAACAATATTATATGTTAACTTAAGAAACAATATTATATGTTAACTTAAGAAACAATATTATATGTTAGCTTGCTGCATTGAAAAATTTCAATTGAGTTCAGTAAAACACCTTTTAACTATGCCACTTTAGCTGTTTAACACTGACATTTTTCAGAGGCTCCATTTTTAGGGTATTATCAGCATTGCCATTATATTCAGAAATAAATAAATAAATGTAATTTGTTAAATGTAAAGGCAACCAAACAGATCACGTCATACTTCACCATCTAACTGGGGACCGGTTTGATCTTGGAGGCCAATTTGTGCATTTTTTTAATAGATAGATAGATGGATAGATGGATGGATGGATGGATGGATGGATGGATGGATGGATGGATGGATGGAATAATGCTAATGTTGATCTGAACACTTAGGTCCCCTGTTAAATGGTAAACTGCGACATCTCTTTGGTTGCTTTGACATTTCTTCAGAATTTCATGTTGACTTTGAAAATATTCACTTGGCTAAATTTCTAAATCAATGTTACAATCAACATATATTGTAACATTGTATTATCATCCTTGCCATAGCATGCACAGATAGTGAGAATGTGAATTATTGTTAAATGTAAGGTCAGCTGATCAGGCGTCACACTTCACCATCTAACAGGGGACCAGTGTGCTTATTTTTTAAATGCAACAAGCAATATATAATTTTGAAAAACTGACATATTATAACCAAAAATTCCTCATAAAGTAGACTACCAGTAAATTTGATAAAAATTATTCTGACAATAGACCTGACCAAGTGCTATCTGACATTATCAAGATGAATTTGTTCTGACAGGTTAACTCTGAGTTCTTGTCATCTTTTATTGCCATTATCTAAACTATAGCAAATAAACTGTGATAGCGTTTGAAATGTTCAAGGTGTCTGAATAAATGTAGTTTTTACTGTATACATACACAATATACGTATATGTACTTATAATACTGACACATTGAGAAGTGTCATTATAGTTAGTTTCTTAGTACTTAGTTTCTTTATTTTTCAAATAATAATAATAGTAATAAAAAGTAGTAATATAATTAGAGTCAGCCAGCTGTCAACAGTTCAAGGGCAGAGGTAATGCCTCTTATAATTAACTATATATATATATATATATATATATATATATATATATATATATATATATATATATATATATATATATATATATATATATATATAAAATTATTATTATTTTTTTTACATTTCTTTGACATTTTCTTGGCTTAACCCAAGTACACTTCTCAACGTATGAATGCAACCAAAACCCATTCCTGAGAAGGTCCTATCAGTGATGATAATTTGATCAGACAGATAGATGGATGGATGGATAGATAGATAGATAGAACAGATGGATGGAATAGTGCTAATGTTGATCTGAACACTTAGGTCCCCTGTTAAATGGTAAACTGCGACATCTCTTTGGTTGCTTTGACATTTCTTGAAGATTTCGTGTTGACTTTGAAAATATTCACTTGGCTAAATTTCTAAATCAATGTTACAATCAACATATATTGTAACATTATATTATCATCCTTGCCATAGCATTCAGAGATGGTGAGAATGTGAAATATTGTTAAATGTAAGGTCAGCCGATCAGGCGTCACACTTCACCATCTAACAGGGGACCAGTGTGCTTTACTCTAGAGAAATCACCACTACATGCACAGATCTGTTGCTGTGTATGTTTAGCATGTACAGTTTAGTCTGTGTAGAAATGACCATGCAGTAGTGAACAAAATGGTGACCTAAACATGGAAACATTGAAATGAACTGATTTTGTTCAAGTGAAAAAAATTATTGAACATCATTGAACCAAATTTACACTTCAGTTTTCACCAACAAAACTTATGACATTGTTTGGGTAAAAACCAGCAGAAAGAGCTCTTTAAGGTAACAATTGCAGGTCAGTACGTTTAATAGTAAAGAGTGCATGTGTTAGATAAAATGAGTTTGGTCCCCAGTTAGATGGTGATGTGTGATACATGTCTGGCTGATTTGCCCTTTCTTGAATAACAAACGCACTATAAAGATTCTGTAGCTTAAAACTCAACAATTCTATTACTGACGAATACTGTTAAATTTAAAGGGTTTATCGTGGACTACGGTGTTTATAGTTTTTATTCGTTTAATACGCAAATTTTACATTATTTCGAGTTTAATGAAACACAACTTTTTTTCTGTCAAAAACAATTTTGTTTGACATGAGTAGCATATTTTACTAACTATTCAGCAGATGTTGTAAAAAATGCTTGAAAAAAATCTTACATTTCATCTTAAAATCTTAAATTTAATTTTAACAACAGTTTGTAAGTAAAAGTTCTTAATGTCAGTTTACAGTGAACCCTTGGCGTCAATATTTAGTTTGTCCATTTAGTGCAGTTTGTCCATGTGCAGGGTATTTCACTGGTTTCATTGAGATACCTTTGCATCAACAGACATGTTCTCTCATGTTTTCTCATTCAAAGCCATGGAGCGCCTGCATGTGGAGAAACAGTGTTTTCTGTCAATATGTGACCGGTTGAGAACGCTTGAGAGTTTACGCAGTGTGGAAATACACACAGAAGAGATTCTGTTAGAATAACTTTGGTCCCCAGTTAGATGGTGAACTGTGACGTCTATTTAGCTGATTTTGCCATGAGAAGCCTACTAATTTTAATTATATTTAGCCATTTTTTACATTATTTCTGAATGTAATAATGACATATGAGTTACACATATTATCTGTCTTTATACACAATTTTGACTATAATGTATATTAGTATATTACTTATATTACTAAAAATTACTTAAATTACTTTTGATTGTTCACTAGTAGTATTAATATGGTTTTATTTTTTTACAGTGTTTGTTGAACAGGTATTTTAGTGTTATGATCAACATTGGCGTTGCATGCACAGATAGTGAAGATGCTAAATGTAAAGTCAACCAGCATCACACTTGAGCATCTAACAGGGGACCAGTGTGCTTTAGTGTAGTCACATCACTTCTACACTCTAAAAACCCATAAGTTCTAAATACTCAATTTTTTTGTGGACACCAATTATCTAAAAAAAAAAAAAAGAATAATTAAGCAACTCTAATTTTTTTATTTACTTATACATTATAATAATTACATGAATTAATTTAGTCAAGTCAAGCTAAAAAGCTTCTTTTTTTTTGCTTAATGTTTAAGTGCAGTGTACTTAAAACTGTTTATCATACATAATGTTTTTCATTTAGCAATTATTTTGGTACTTTATAAATTACAAATACTAACTAAAAAAAGAATCAAAAACTCAAAAAAATATTCAGCCTTTTTTAAACCGCACGATCTGTGTATTTCTGAATGTGAAACACTGGAAGATCATCTCATCACAGCTGCAGTGTTGCAGGACATTTCATTGTCCATGATAACACAATCAGCAGGAGAGGGGCTTGTGTCAGTGATGTCTCGCTCAATTCATCCTAGAATAAGCACAGAGTGGAAAACTTTGTCGTCAGAGACTAAAGTAGACATTAATATGTAATGCCAACAGAGTGGGGAGAACTTTAACATCAGAACCCAGAAGAGTAATTCACCATCGTTCTAGAGCTGGGCGATATGGCCTAAAAAACAAACAAACAAAAAAACTAATTTTTTCATTAAAAAAATCTGATTTACAATTTTAATTGATTTTCCCCCTACTTAAAATCAATATTCAGATGACAAAGAAGTAGTTCCAAAGCAGTTAAAATGTCATTCTTTATAATTTAACAGTCAAATTTAAAACTGAGACAAGATATATAAAGGCAGAATTACCTTAAAGCTGGAAAGACCTTATTGTTTTTTATACTAGCCCATCATGCATCTAACCATCCACTCAGTGTTAAGAGATGTTCAGATTAAACTGCAGCTCTGCAGTGAGACAGTGTCATGGACGGAGGACAGAGCAAGTGGAAATATATTTTCTAGGCTATATTTTCCGTCTTGTAATGCCACAGGTTTAGGTTATTTATTGATTGATTTAAATATAAATTATTATTAATAGAGCAGACACTGTCTAACCATGTCTACACCGAACGTGAGAGTTGTGCCGTGCCCCGCTGAGCTAAAAGTGTGTCTAGACTTGATGACATCACACTACAGTGTCACATCATCTGAACGTAGTGTCAGTATATTTGATCATAAACAGAACGAGCATCAGTTCACTGATGGGGATCGTGTCACATCCAGTGTGGACAACATCAGACACAAATATTGAAGCAGTTATGTTCATTTTTGAAAAATGATGTTTTTAATAAATAGCTAAATAAGCAAAAAATAATAAAAATAAGCAAGCAAGCGCAAGTGTGGGGGTTTGATTCCCCGGGAACACATGATATGTAAAAATTGATAGCCTGAATGCACTGTAAGTCGCTTTGGATAAAATAAGAATAATTTAAATAAGAAAGTTTTAGGCTGTGAGTGTGTGCAGTTTACACTGTAGAAAATAAATAGAAGCATCGTCAAATTATGCTTACCACAGGCACTATTTTATTCATAAATTGAAAAACTCCATTAAAAAAAACATATGAAAATCTCAATGCAATGCACAGCTCTGACGTCATAGTTCTACCACTCTTATTTCAGATCTATTATGGCACTTAATTCTTACATTTTATGTCCTAAAGAACATTTATTCTCACACATGTACACTGGGAAAGCATGAAGGGCTCCTTTCATGTTGACATCATGTAAAAAAAAAAACTATAATAATAAAAAAACGGTGATGGAGGCAGTTAGTGTTTGTGATTTGCCCTCACATGAAGATCAGACGTTTAGAATGTGATGAATGTCTGTGGAATCCTGCAGGTCTCTGATATGGTGAAACCTAGAAAACCACAAAAACGTAAAGTGTTTAACCGACATTGGAAAAGAGAAAGCCAAGTCTGTGTCCTGTTAAGTTAGGTTTGCTCTTCAGCTCAACAGAAGTTACCTGAAGTGTTACGGCTCACTCTGTTATATTCAGCATCCAGCTCAGCCTGCAGTTTAAGAAAGATTTGTAAAGGTTTACTACAAGTTTGTACATTTCTTTTGTAATTTTAATATATTTCAATATTCATGTCTGTGTATAAGCTTAAACCTAATTTTGGATTAGTACTCTTAGAAGCTAGTTGTTTAAAAACAGACCAAAAAACAAACAAACACACGTTTACCAGGGCATTTCCCCAAAAAAGCACTGTCTGGCTAAGATGAGCGTAGAAACATTTGACACCAAATGGTCTCAACAATCGACTTGTTCATAATGCTTTTGAGAAACGCAGCCCTGAACATCACAGTTAACATCAGTGACATTCAAATCGTTTAGTGACGAAATGCCAGCTAACATTAAGATTAGTGCCCTTCTTAGACGTTAACATCATACTGTAAGCAGTGATGCTAAAATAGAATCCAGATCAATGCACATTCAAAAGCACTTGGGCGCTCTGTAAAAACAGCATTTCCCAAAAATAAAAACATCCCTTTATCGTGATATTCAATAAGACATTTTCACAATTGTTTTGATGTACTTACAAGTTGTTCCATAAGTTTGCTCCAGTCGCTTGAGATTATCCGCCGTGTTGAATGGATTCTTCTGAACGTCGATTAGAACAACAACGTGACGTCACGGAGTAAACTTAAAATTAATAATTTAAATAGAAAAGTCTACTCAAAACCCGACGTTAAGCCACACAAAAAAAAAAAAAACAATTCCTCATTCAGAAAATGTAATTTTTATAAGTTGCATCAATGATTTAAAAGACTTTAAATGCGGTGTTCTTAATCTTTTTACGTTAGTAGTACAGTTCAGGTTCAGACCTGTTGCTGTGTAAGTTTAGCATGTACAGTTTAGTCTGTGTAGAAATGACCATGCAATAGTGAACAAAATGGAGAACTTAACATTGAATCATACAGATATATATATACATACATATATATATATATATATATATATATATATATATATATATATATATATATATATATATATATATATATATATATATATATATATATATATATATATATATATATATATGTATCAGTATCTACAATGTGTATGATGGTCTTTCCTGGCTAGTGCATTATAAAAAAGTAAAATAAAATTGGATTATTTTTCAAGCTACATAATCTTAAATCAGATCAATCCGAATCAAAGTGACTTGTTTTAAGGAATCCCCACACCCCCAGTTCCCCCAGCAGTGTCTGGTAAACTGATGGTCTCCTCTCTTCATATGCTAATAACACTAATGCCTCCACATTATCACCTGGCCTCTCACAGCAAACAGATATTCAGACATACAAGCAAAGCCCAGAAAAGAAAGCAGGTCAATTTAAGTGTAATTTATAAATGAAATGATACAAATAGTATTTAATTATACCAGATATTAATTTATTATTATTAAATTTAGGTTGAAACTCAACATTTTAACAAAGTAGCTGTTTATATTTTAGGCATTGTATATTATTTTATTTTTAAATGCTAGATAAATAAAATAATATCATAGCAGTAAGTCAGGGGAATACTTTTATTAAGTCAGGCATTTGTTGAACACACTGCTGGGTACTTTTACAGTTACTTAAAAAAAAAAATACAGGAGACCTTCTTTCCCATAACATGCACCAATCCGGCATCAGGGTCTGTGGTCTCTCAAACACTGGATAATATCAGTAAAAAATATCATTTCCCTTAGGGCTTAAATGAACCTCATCATTTAAATATAGCTCAGGTTTGTCAAACACTATGTGTGGATGATGGACAATGCTCCATTAACACAGAGAACAAACTTGGCCAAAACATTGTTCACAAACTTCCTGACTCTGTCCACCTTTCCTCCAGTGGTGCCTCTGGTCGATTGAAGAAAGCATAATCTTCATTTGTTCAGTTCTTTCTTTAAGACACTGTTGGAAGAAAGGAAGGAGGTCACCCCAAACCACTGGAGCTGGGAGGACACACAGAGATTGGTGCCCATGGTTTCCCTTGCTTGCTTTCCACCACGACCAATGTAGCTGTCCAGATCCAGATTCTGCATGCAGCTGATAGAAAATATACAATACAAATTATTAATTATGGCTCAAATCTTTGGAGGTTCCATAATTGCTGAAAAATGTGTTTATAGGATGTTTAGTTTATAGTTATATTTCCAGTCTTTAACATGGACAGCCAAAACTCACAGGTTTAAACGTTAAAGCTGGTCCCTGAAACTGAAAGATATTCAAATCAATATACACTAACACTAAGAGGTTTACTTGTCTTGAAATGAGATTGACATCTATTATTCTTGTTGATTGTGGCAATTCCATTTTTGGGAATATATATTTTTGTATTCAGAACATTTTATATTCAAAATATATTGAGTAGCAACATACCTTTTTTTGAGGACTGAACTTTCTGATGAAGTGAAATTCTTCTTTAGAGTGAACAATGTGAACTGTTGACTTGACTTTTCTTAAAAGAAAAAAAAGGAAAGACAGTTTTGTTAAACATGTTTAAACATAGTTGCAACATTTGTAGAATAAGTGATTAGAAAATGTAGAACTTACTCATGTTGTAGGATATGTTCTCCTTTCTAGCAGCCAGAATCACTTTAACAGTGAGTGAATGTTCTGTGATTATAAAGCAGCACTTCCTCCAGCTGGAGAGCAATTGGTTACATCAGGATGTGATCACTGTCTGTATGATGCGGTCTGTATGACCGGTTATCTGTATGATCAGCATCTGTATGACCAGTCATCAGCGTGCTGGCCATTCTCTTATGCATTGCATCTCTACCTGACGAGTCACTCTATGTCTTATGTTTTTACTTAAGTTTAACTATTTCTGATGGCAAGAATGGCTGTTTTAGTGTTATTATCAACATTGTTGTTTCATAGATAAACAGAATATGAAATATTGATAAATGTAAAGCAACCAAACAGGCATCACAATTCACAGTCTCATTGGGGACCGTCTTTTACTCTTTCTCAATCCTTGACTCTTGGTCAAGAGCCCTTGGTGTCATTTATTAGTTTGTCCATTTAGTGCAGTTTTTCCATGTGCAGGGTATTTCACTGGCTTCATTAAGATACCTTTGCATCAACAGACGCTGTGGACAGGGACATTTATTACGTCAGTTTTGATGTCTTTTATTTCAAACTCAATTCAGCTGTATTTTATGATGACTGTGGTTATGGAGTGGAATTATTTTCAGCAATTAATACCTCAATGTTGAAACTTTTCACATAAACTTATTGTATGACTTCAGAAGACTTTGGATACAACACAAATACTTTTATAAACTTTTTTTTAAAATCCCTGATTATTTTTCAAACTACATAATCTTAAAGCAAACCAATCCCAGTCAAAGTGACTTGTTTTAAAGAATCCCCACATCCCCCAATTCCCCCAGCAGCGTCTGGTAAACTGATTGTTCCCTCTTTTTATATGTTAATGGCACCAATGTCTCCACATTCCTGAGCATTATCACCTGGCGCTTCAACGCAACAGTATCCGCGCTGACTGAGTCTTATACAATCACGCTCCAGATATCTGGGTTGGGTTGTATATATACTGTTTTCCTGACAGAATCTTCATTGATTTTTTTATTTTTTGTAAAAATAAAATTCTAAAACCTTGAAGGACAAACTGCTTTTTGAGATTCCTACATTGCCTACAAGGGACCACATACAACAAAGCCTACTAAGGCCATTTCTCATCTCTTTTTTCCATTCAAGACTGAAAAGGTAAGTTATACATTCTGAATTTAGATTCTGATAATATGTAAATAGTAGACTTAAAAAATAAATGTGTCAAATGCATGCAGACTGTTAAAATTTGTATGTAGTCTCTTAGTAAATGTTAGTGCTGTTTAATCTCTATTTACTGAATATATTTGTTCATTTATTGATTGATTGTTTTTTTTTTGTGTGGTTGTTTCTTAAATATTGTTTTTCATTTTGGCAAATGCAGTGTACCCTAAAAAGATCTTGAATATTTCACAGGAAAATGAGACCCAGAAGAGTCTGTCCTGAAAAGGAAGCTTTGAAATTCATCGCATCTGGGAAAGATAAAGACATATTTCAGTCAAGAGTCAAGAGAAAGGTAAGATATCATTCAAGACTCTGTCTCCAATACTGTATGACTGCAAATATTAATTAAATACTTGGCATAGTAGCTTATGAATTTCAAGAAGTGCACTGTGCAATGTTATTACTTGTTCATAGTGTGCAGTGTGAAAAAATACAGAAACAGAAATTATAGATAATCAGTGGCTTGAATATTTAGTGTATTTTAATTTTGATGCACAGTTATAAAGATTGTAATGTACTGATAATCATACTTGATAAAATATTAAATATTGATGATCATTGGAACTCGAAAACAACTGGGACACATATTAAACTTGTATCATAAATGTATGTATTCTCTAAAGCTAATATATGCATGTGTATGTGTTTGTGACCAACAGATTGTTGATGAACAGAAAAGAGCAGATTTGTGTGCATTTGTGACCACAAACATAACTAAAGGAGAAGAAATGATGTTGGACTGCGGAGATCCTGACTGCTCATGGAGACAGGTTTGTACATTTCTATTTCAATAACTTTAGCTCATATTTCAGTTATTTCATGAATTGTTATTTATTTGTAGTAGTCAAACTTCCTTTGAGTTTTAATGTAAAATAATGGAATTAACTTGGCAAACTTGTTACAAACAATTTTAAATCAGTTTGGTTTGGGATCAGTAAGATTTTTAAATGTCTTTAAAAGAATATTCTGCTCACCAAGTCTGCAAGTATTATCACAGTTTAAAGTAACAGCTCTCTCTATGTATATATATATATATATAGGCAAGATATCTATAGATATCTCGATATAGGTCTATTCAGTTTATTTTAAATAAATGCTGTAATTTTGACCTTTATTTTCATTGAATATCCTAAAAAGTACTATATATCACAGTTTCCACAAAACTATGAAGCAGGAAAATATGCTTTCAACACTGATAATATAAGAATCATTATTAATGATTGAGAACCAATAATAATTGATCATAAAAGAACATCAATTCTGCTAATTTAAATGATTTCTGAAGATCATTTGACACTGAAGAGTGGAGTAATGATGCTGACATATTTCACAATTTCAAATTCATTTTACAATATTTCTGATCAGGTAAATGCAGCCTTGATTAGCAGAAAAGTCTTCTTTTAAAAACACTAAACCAGTCTTCCTGACCCAGACTCACTGGTCAGGTGTTGATCATGTGAGAGGTGTGAATGTTTGTGGGGGAGAGAGAGAGCGTGAACAGAGCAGATAGCACTACAACACAATAGAGATTATTGATCAAAGTGAAGAAAAAACAATCCGCATTGGTATGGTCTTTACTATATTTCATAAAATAGTAGCACTTTCCCATAAGATGTCATTGGTTAACACTAGTTAACATGAAAATCACTTTTAAAGTGTTTATTAATGTTAGTAAACATGACTTTCATCATTAACAAATACAATGTTTGATTTTAATAATGTATTAATAAATATTATTTAATGGAGCTGAGCTAACATTAACAAAAAATAAACAGTTGTATTTTTTTTTATGTTAACAAAGCTTAAATATTTAAACAAATGTATTGCTCATTGTTAGTTAATGTGTCCTGTCCATCGCTCAGTGTTTTTAAATCAAACTTAAAGACTCATTTTTACACCCTTGCATTTGAGTGATGCGGTGTACGGTTCTTTTGATGTATGTTTTAATTTTTTTAAATGTGTATATATACATATTTTTTATTTTAATTTTTGATCTCTGTCGCTTTTAAAGTAACATTTTCTTGTAAAGCAGTTGGATCAATGCTGGTTGTGTTAATGTTGTGCTCTATAAATAGAAATTGAATTGACCTGACTTATTGTAAAGTGAAACTTTACACTTCAACACTTTATTTTAAGGGAATAATGCATTAGTAATCCAGAATAATGCATTAGTTAATCAATAATTATTGGCTTATTCTGGTCAATAAACTTGAATATCACTTAGTAAGAGCCACTCAATAATTGTGAAAAAGTTAATAATTAATTACTGGTTTGTTTATTCTTAACTAATGCACAATTCTGGATCCTTAAAATGTTAGGTTAATCACTAATTACTAGTGTGTTATTACATGAATTACATCTTTTAATTTGGGTCTGGGTTTGAGTATAAAAGGGGATACAAGTCAACAAGTTTAATGTATGCAATGATAAAATCAGTTTTACAAAAAAGAGCACTTGTTGAATTGTTCTGCATGTCACTTTCAGCGTTCATGACAATATAATTATTAATTGTATTAATTCTGTACAGCTTAGTCAGGTGGCCATTACTAGAGATTGTTATAAATGAATCTTCTATATTACAGGTAGCAGGATGCTTGGTCCATTACAGACGGATGGACAACACCCTTATCAGACTACTACACCCTCCACCCAGGATCCACTTGGTCTGTCTCTACATGTCAGAACGAGTAACTTCAGTCTTCAATGTGATGAAAGACTATCTTAAGCAGAATGATGAGCAAATCAGTGGAAGAGCATCCTACTATTGAGGAAAGCCTTCAGGAAGCCAAAACTATGTGCAAAGACTTATTGTAGAGTACAATAAGCATTAAAATGATTGGATATAAGTATTAGTGTGAATTTACAGGTTTGATCACCAGTCTTATCAAATATCAACCACAAACAGCTACAGCTCAGGAAAGACTTCAGCCTTCAGTCTCGGATACATCAGTAAATCAATAGTGCCATTAAATCAAAACGGTGTGATCCATTCACCATAAACAATATACAAGATCTAAAGATCATTGTCTTTTTGTGTTTTCAACTTTGAAAAGTATGTATTACTGACATTAATTTTTTTTAATTCATTCATATATTTATTCACTATATATATTTTTTATCTTTTAATTTTGTTAAATAGCAAGAGCCAGAAAGCCCTGGTCAGAAACAGAGAGGAAAGTCATAGAACACTGTTTCAAGATCTACTTGGAGGAAATGAAGGCTCCTGGAAAAGTGGACTGTGAAAGATGCATAAATGCAAACAGGATTCTAAAGGATAATGGAAGAGACTGGAAAACAGTTAAATACTTTGTGCTCAACAGAATAATTTCAGTTAAGAGAAGTTTGGGTGAACAGTGCTGAGCCCATAAACCCTGAGAGCGTGTGATGTGGAGTATCAGTGTTGAGTCCTAACTGTGCCGTGAAATCGACGGTCCATGTACATGAAGCATCAGTGCGTCATAGCATTGAAATGATTGACTACAGCTGTTTTCAGCTGCTGTTTGGGACTCTGTTTTAGACCTGTTATAACTTTGATGTAAGCCACTGTAATTTTGAACTATTTAATTTTTTTTTTAAATAAACAAATTTTATTATTTTCATTTTGATTTGTTGTTTTACTTTTCTTGGCAATGTTGATAATAAAAATGGAGCCCCTAAATCAAGTGCTGCTCTGAAAAATGTCAGTGTGTTAAACGACTAAAGTGCCAATGCTTAAAAAGTATTTTATTGTAGCTCTCCATACAACACCTGACACTAATACACACATAGAGGTCAAAACTCAAAAATATATATTGATTGTTGCATTGAGAATTTTCAGTTGGTTCTACAAATGTGCAAATGTTAAAAGACATTCAGTTCATCTAATTTACTGGAGCCAACTGAAGATTTTAATGAAGTAAATAAAAAAATAGAAAAACACTGGTCCCCTGTTAGATGGTGAAGTGTGACGCCTGATCAGCTGACCTTACATTTAACAATATTTCACATTCTCACCATCTCTGAATGTTATGGCAAGGATGATAATATAATGTTACAATATATGTTGATTGTAACATTGATTTAGAAATTTAGCCAAGTGAATATTTTCAAAGTCAACATGAAATTGGCAAGAAATGTCAAAGCAACCAAAGAGATGTCGCAGTTTACCATTTAACAGGGGACCTAAGTGTTCAGATCAACATTAGCACTATCTATCTATCTATCTATCTATCTATCTATCTATCTATCTATCTATCTATCTATCTATCTATACATCTATACATCTATACATCTATCCATCTATCTATTAAAAAAAAAAAAAAATCCCAATTGGCCTCCAAGATCAAACCGGTCCCCAGTTAGATGGTGAAGTATGACGTGATCTGTTTGGTTGCCTTTACATTTAACAAATTACTTTTATTTATTTATTTATTTCTGAATATAATGGCAATGCTGATAATACCCTAAAAATAGAGCCTCTGAAAAATGTCAGTGTTAAACAGCTAAAGTAGCCTGGTTAAAAGATATTTTACTGAACTCAACTGAAAATTTTCAATGCAGCAAGCTAACATATAATGTTGTTTCTTAAGTTAACATATAATATTGTTTCTTAAGTTAACATATAATGTAGTTTCTTAACTTAACATATAATATTGTTTCTTAAGTTAACATATAATGTTGTTTCTTAAGTTAACATATAATGTTGTTTCTTAACTTAACATATAATGTTGTTTCTTAAGTTAACATATAATATTGTTTCTTAAGTTAACATATAATGTAGTTTCTTAACTTAACATATAATGTTAATGTGTCTGTGATGTAAGAAGAGGTGATTCAGTCTAACAGGCGTCACACGTCACCATCTAACTGGGGACCAAACTCATTTTATCTAACACATGCACTCTTTACTGTCAGAAGTATTGACATGCAATTGTTATCTTAAAGAGCTCTTTCTGCTCTTTTTAACCTGTAAATTTGTTTTGTTGGTGTAAATTAACACAAACTAATCATTATGCTTTACTGGAGAAATTAATGTAATTATTTTCTCCTCGCCTTTTATTGTTTGATTAGCATTAATGCCAACACTTAACTCAAGCCACAAAACAAGATTTTTACAGATAAAAAAAAAGGAATCTCAGTGACCAACTACTGGTGTAAAAATGTTTGACTGGAAAAATCATCCTGTAATAAATATAATTTCAGTTCTACTTTCTGAGTATGAATTATCATATGCAGTAAAAACAACAACACTCAAGCTCTGTAAAAGGTTTTGTTCAACTGGATTCTCTCCTGCATGATTTTATCTGAGTCTCTTTAGACACTGGAACCGTACATGAATTATGAGCTTCTAGAATTGGGATCACAATCTGTCAGTCATCACTGATGTGACGTTGAGAGTGACCGACTGAAAGTGAACTTCTTTTCACAAACTGAACATACAAATAAACACATAACAAATAACATAATAGTCGTATTACGTAGAAACAATAAGTGCTTTCTATATATTCATAGTGCAAATTTTTCAAGCAAGACAGATCTATAGACAACTACAAAACCTGTCATACCCTACATACTAATGATATGTTATGAAGCCTAGTTTGCACGCATCAGGGAGACACTCTCAAAATGCGGGGTATTAAAATCCCTTTTAAATACGCGTACATGTTTCGATTTAATGATCGCGGGAACACTCAATGGTGCTGAGGGTACATTATAAATTACAAGACATTAATTTTGTCAGACACTCTACAACGAATCCTCCTTTGATGTTTCTTATCGGCCAATGAGGGTCATTTTTGTTTGTGCTGAACAAAAGAAAAAAGTCAGATAATAAAAACAATTCCACACAGGCTAAACTGTACATGCTAAACATACACAGCAACAGATCTGTGCATGTAGTGGTGATTTCACTAGACTAAAGCACACTGGTCCCCTGTTAGATGGTGAAGTGTGACGCCTGATTGGCTGACCTTAGATTTAACAATAATTCACATTCTCACCATCTCTGAATGCTATGGCAAGGATGATAATACAATGTTACAATATATGTTGATTGTAACATTGATTTAGAAATTTAGCCAAGTGAATATTTTCAAAGTCAACATGAAATCTTCAAGAAATGTCAAAGCAACCAAAGAGAGGTCGCAGTTTACCATTTAACAGGGGACCTAAGTGTTCAGATCAACATTAGCACTATTCCATCTATCTGTTCTATCTATCCATCCATCCATCCATCCATCCATCCATTTATCTGTCTGATCAAATTATCATCACTGATAGGACCTTCTCAGGAATGGGTTTTGATTTCATTCATACGTTGAGAAGTGTACTTGGGTTAAGCCAAGAAAATGTTAAATAAATGTAAAATATATATATATAGTTAATTATAAGAGACATTACCTCTGCCCTTGAACTGTTGACAGCTGGCTGACTCTAATTATATTACTATTTTTATTACTATTATTATTATTTGAAAAATAAAGAAACTAAGTACTAACAAACTAACTATAATGACACTTCTCAATGTGTCAGTATTATAAGTACATATACGTATATTGTGTATGTATACAGTAAAAACTACATTTATTCAGACACCTTGAACATTTCAAACGCTATCACAGTTTATTTGCTATAGTTTAGATAATGGTAATAAAAGATGACAAGAACTCAGAGTTAACCTGTCAGAACAAATTCATCTTGATAATGTCAGATAGCACTTAAACAAAAAATCGTCAGGTCTATTGGCAGAATAATTTTTGGTCCCAAATTTTTAGCAAATTTACTGGTAGTCCACTTTATGAAGAATTTCTGGTTATAATATGTCAGAGTTTTTCAAAATTATATATTGATTGTTGCATTAAAAAAATAAAATAAAAACACTGGTCCCCTGTTAGATGGTGAAGTGTGACGCCTGATCGACTGACCTTACATTTAACAATAATTCACATTCTCACCATCTCTGAATGCTATGGCAAGGATGATAATATAATGTTACAATATATGTTGATTGTAACATTGATTTAGAAATTTAGCCAAGTGAATATTTTCAAAGTCAACACGAAATCTTCAAGAAATGTCAAAGCAACCAAAGAGATGTCGCAGTTTACCATTTAACAGGGGACCTAAGTGTTCAGATCAACATTAGCACTATCTATCTATCTATCTATCTATCTATCTATCTATCTATCTATCTATCTATCTATCTATCTATCTATCTATCTTTAATAAAAAAATTTAGCCTCCAAGATCAAACCGGTCCCCAGTTAGATGGTGAAGCATGACGTGATCTGTTTGGTTGCCTTTACATTTAACAAATTACTTTTATTTATTTATTTATTTCTGAATATAATGGCAAAGCTGATAATACCCTAAAAATGGAGCCTCTGAAAAATGTCAGTGTTAAACAGCTAAAGTAGCCTGGTTAAAAGATATTTTACTGAACTCAACTGAAAATTTTCAATGCAGCAAGCTAACATATAATATTGTTTCTTAAGTTAACATATAATATTGTTTCTTAAGTTAACATATAATATTGTTTCTTAAGTTAACATATAATGTTGTTTCTTAAGTTAACATATAATATTGTTTCTTAAGTTAACATATAATGTTGTTTCTTAAGTTAACATATAATATTGTTTCTTAAGTTAACATATAATGTTGTTTCTTAAGTTAACATATAATATTGTTTCTTAACTTAACATATAATATTGTTTCTTAAGTTAACATATAATATTGTTTCTTAAGTTAACATATAATGTAGTTTCTTAACTTAACATATAATATTAATGTGTCTGTGATGTAAGAAGAGGTGATTCAGTCTAACAGGCGTCACACGTCACCATCTAACTGGGGACCAAACTCATTTTATCTAACACATGCACTCTTTACTGTCAGAAGTATTGACATGCAATTGTTATCTTAAAGAGCTCTTCATTTTACTTTATTTTTGCTATCGTCAAATTAACTATAGTGTCTTGTTTGTTTTGTCTTAATATTTTTTGGTTTGACTGAAACAAATATATATATATATATATATATATATATATATATATATATATATATATATATATATATATATATATATATATATCTGTGTGATTGCATTCATATATTGAGAAGTGCATTTGTATTAGTGTCAAGCCCAGAAAATATCTGCACCTCATACTAATTTATTAAACATTTTGGATTTCTATCAGAATATTTCTTCAATGGTGATATAGTGTGAATGTTTCAAAGTTTAGAGTTGCATTTAAATATAGTTAGATTGTAAAGAAACACTTGGTACAATTGCCCTAATGTTTGCACACACAGTTGCATTGCAGTCTATGGAGGTCCTCTGTTGGATAGGTAGACGTCACTCAGGTCCCCACTTGGCATGTTTTTAAAAAAAAATTTAAAATTCATTTTTTCAGTTATATTATGAAAAAAGACCTCAAATGAAAATTTTGTATGTAATTTTTGTTTCTTAAAAATGACCAGAATCACTGGTCCCCTCTTGGTCAGTGTAGAGCGATAGTCCCCTCTTAGTAACATAGACGTGTATGGGTGTGTGTGTGTGTGTGTGTGTGCATTTTGGTGGTGGTGTTAGCGCAGTGGATAAGACGCATGCCTTTGGTGTGAGAGACCCGGGTTCGAATCCACTGTGAGACACCAATGTGTCCCTGAGCAAGACACTTAACCCCTAGTTGCTCCAGAGGCGTGTGACCTCTGCCATATATAGCAATTGTAAGTCGCTTTGGATAAAAGCGTCAGCTAAATGAATAAATGTAAATGTAAATGTAAATGTGGATTGCAGCTCCTATAATATAATTATATGTTTGTGATTTTAAATGTTGCTTGCAAACCATTTAATCTACTACTTTTTGCGTATGCATCATTTAGGCTCTGATTTGAGATTGTAGCCTTAGTTAAATGGTTATTGTAGTAGCACTGTATAACAGTCACAACAGTATTCAGAAGCCAAGCCAAGGGTGGAGTGTGATTTCCAGCTGATCAGTATGCTGGAATCCAAGATGGTGTTACATTTTTGAAACCATTTCTCTGTTAGTTGCACAAAGATAAGTAGACACAGTAACGTGAACAAAGAAAACCGCAGTGATGGTGTTTGCACTAACACATGCTCAGCTCCTACTGGAAGGATCGACAAGAGACTTTAACGTCATTAAAACATGAAAAGGCCATTTTCGACACTCAAGGGCAAACAAACACATGATGCACAGGCTGCATATTTTTATAGCATGTAACATACATTTAATTTCTAATTATTTTTATTATAATTATTTAATATTTTATTATAAATAGTAATACATTAAATAGGAGCAGTAGTTTTAATACATTTCTTTATTCTTCTTTTACCTTTTACAGAAATTGTTTTGTTTAGTTAGCTTTCAATATGATTTTTGGGAATAGTCTCAAAACACTCAATATTAGGACATATTTATATTTTGAATCATCTTCAAGTGAAGCTCTATGTTTAATGTTATTTGCGCAATTGATGACCAACACATCTTGTGTCTATAGCAGACAATAATTTATGCTTTTTTGTTTTCTACCAGACTAAATTCTTTTGCATCCTTATCTTGCTGAGACAGCTGTTACCCAGTGACCTGTTCTTCCTGCTAAGTAACATCTAAGAAACATCTCAAATGTTTTTGTTGGACAGTTATTTGTTTAGAATGGCACATTTCCCATTTTTTTTCTCATGCACTCACATGTGTACTGTAACTCTTTTCCCATCTGTATATGTATTCCTCTCTTATTTTCTTTCTTTTCTGTTTTCACACTCTCTTCTGTTCTTTAACCAGGCTTTGACTCATCTTCTCAGTGAAACACTTATGGCAGTGATTCAGAGAGAAGGCACGCCGAGTTTCTGTTCCTCATTGAGGCGTTTCAGCCAAATGCTGCCAAATGAAGGGGTAGTTTGGCACTCTACCAACATACTGAAATACCTTACCCCGATCACCTCAACCTACACGCCTCACACATACTCCAATTTTCTGCTTCTAATGTTCCGTGACTAAAGAGGCCCCATCTGTGCTCATGGCGCCTCAATATTCTATTTAGAAATATAGATGGCATCAAAATGTGATACCGTTTGAGTTGATCAGACACAATAAAAGGGATTTTTTTGTTCTCATATTGTTTTATTGTAGGCTGTCCTATAAAATGATTCTAAAGAAAGGCCCATGTACATCTGTTTTTACTTTAAAAGAATCTTGTTCTTCTTAAGTATCTGACTTTTTTCCCAAGAAATATAAATGAACATCAAATCACTTCAATTTAACCGAGAATACAGATAATAAAATGTTCAGAGAATGTATTTAACTCAGGACGCAACAATACGGAGGACCTGATGGCCCAGGGCCAGTGTAAATTTGGAGTCAGTTACTGTGTTGAGACGTCTGGTCATGTATATTTGTTTTATGCCTTGCACATTTAAACATTTGGCTTTTTGCAATGTGTTGAATATTGTTCTTGCTAATTATATTGATTTAAATGTCACCAATGTACATCATTATTATTATTATTATATAGAGTGGCAGTTTTGTTGAGTGATTTGGGATCCTTATCAGTTAGAATGGTTTGAATTTTAAAAAAATCATCTAGTGCATTTCTTTTTTTCTTCTCCACATTATTCTTCTCTGCATTATTGCTTATTTTAATCATAAAGCTTACTACATGTATTATTTTATTTGCAATTTTCTAACAGATGTTTCCTGCCTTTTAATTATTGTAATTGTACTGATTTTTTAGAGGCTGCCCTGTCGTTTACTGATAAACTGTGCTACTTAATTTTTCTTTGTGTTCCCTTTGTCCTTTTAATTTCCGTTTTTTGCATTACCACATGAAATGCTCTCCAGTGGGTAAGGGTCAGCTAAATTGTTTGTTTGGTTAGCTTTCAGTGGATTTATTTTTTCAGTTCTACATAGCTTTCCTCTTCACCGGAGACATGCTGCGATTTAAACACGACCATTAAGAGAGAGTGAGGGAACAAGTGACAGGAGCAGAGCATCCACACTCATAATGCAACATAATCACTGAAAATTGTACTGTGCTCCATCTGAATACCATCCTTACCATAGATAATGATACAGTGTTTTATCTCTTTCACGAAAAACATCCAAATTAAAAATTTTCATCGCAGTGTAAATGCATTTGCAGGCTTTCTGCTTCGCTACCTCAAGGCGTTGTGTGAGATGGTACAATGGCTTTAACTTTATTGTGCACAAATGGCAGCTGTTAACTGGGGCATTGACAGGCACTATTATGACTTTTATCAGCACTGATATTAGGAGAATATTTGTGAGGCGATGATTAAAAATGACAGTGAACTTCATCTGACCTTGATCATATTTCTAGCTTTAGGAAAAAAATTCCAGTCTATTTCGTTTCACTAATTACAATATATTCTCGTTAGGTTCTTGTAATTTAGGTTATTACAATACTCAATCCGTTTTTCCACAAGGGAATTATAATAGCGCCTAATAATTGGCAACTACAGTTATTCTTTATGTATTATAAATGTGCAATTTGTAATGATTTTTTTTTCTTTGTACAGCCCAGCTTGGATTCATGTTCTTGTGTTTGTGTGTGTGCAGGTCGAGCTCTGATGAGGCTCACTGACAGGAAGCTGGAGCGTATGGGCATCATGCAGGAGAGTCAGAGACAGTACATCCTACAGCAGGTCCTCCAGCTCCGCGTCAGAGAAGAGGTCCGCACTCTGCAGCTACTCACCCAAGGTACATGCACATACACACAAACATGTACAGCTATGCATATAGACTTCTGATCTTTTTCATTTAAACTGAAGTGAACTTTCTTCACTTTAACCCTGCCTTAATAGATTTTAATTAATGGATAACTACCCTTTTATGAAGCTGTTTTATGAACCTTTTTTTCCTTTAATGTAGATTGTGTAGTTAAGCCTGTGTAGTAGTGCTCTTTTTCGTGTCTTCTTGATCTTGTTGAGGGTCCCCTCACACTTTAAATGAAAAAGTTATTGCAGAATTGCAATTCAAAGAAACTCATATAAGAGTCATTTTTAACTAGAAATGAAAAGTGTGTCAAGACCATTTTTTAAACTTGAAACTTTTAGTTTAAAAAGCCATCAATCTATGGAACGACAGATGGAAAGATAGACGGATAGATGGTTGGATGGTTAAAGAGATGTATAGATGCATATTGTATATGGACGGATAGATAGATCGGATAGGATTCAGATCTGTTGACCTCCATCTTTACTGGCTAAGCATTCCTTGAAAGAGAGAGTTGGTGATTGAAAAGGAGAGAAAGAGAGGTATTATTTGGTGAAGGCCCCAGCTGTCACTGCTGTTTTTTGCCTTCTTTCTGATATACAAACTAAACTAAACAATGACGTGCATGGGAACGGACAGCAACACAGATGCTCTCTAAATCGGCCAGAAATTGCAATCGCCCAGTGAAGGACAGTATTTTTAGGGGACTAAAGAGGAGCTGCTGTGCCTGACAAAGTAAAGCAAGGCTGAATGTTGTTGTTTTTTTAGTTATTTATTTTTTTATTTATTTTTTATTTTTTTGCAATACAAAGCAAACATGCTTGTCTTCATAGTAAATGAAGCCAAAAAAAAAATATATCATAGAATCCTCCTCACGAATGCACCTGGTAACTCATGTCGGACACTTGGATACATACAGTCTGACATTAGCTCCTATCTGCAGCGACTAACAGCTTTTATTGTGCACTGGCAGTCGGGTATCATGCAGACAGACAATAATTAACCTTTAAGGCTCATTGGACCATGCAGAGAAAATAATTAGATTCTGGCTCCCGTGAATGCCAGAGGGATGGCTGGACCACGAAGGCCTTATCAGTTACAGTGAACCGGACAGTAACAGCCAGTGTTTTCTACTTCATATAACCATCCACCGGGCGGAAATCACTGATTGGCTTTCATGTCATGCTATTTCATGCTATTGTGAGCAGTGTTTGTGGATTTTATATTGTCGTTCAATCAATGCAAAGTTTGTGAGTTTTTTTAGGCAACATTAATGGTGTGTTCAAGTCATGACGGATGGATCGTATTTATGAGTTGAATGCATATTAACTCCACAACAAAGTCGTTTTTACAAGTGGGAAACTGAGTTGGGGGCGTGTTAGTAAAAAACGTGTGCGATACAGTGGATGTAGCCAAAGACTATAGATACCAGTGTCTGTCTGACCGTAAATTTGTTGAAATTAATAAAATTATTAATGTCGTAATTTGTAGACTCATAAGTACATACGTTTTCAAATATGTGCAAGTAAATGTATTTGGTAGCTTAAACACGATTTATAATGACCGAGTTAGTTGATCTATAATGGGTGATGAGCGCCACCATGTTAGTTCGTGGTGAATCCGAGCTTGTGAGATTTAAACGAAAATAGTTTTTTTATAATTATTTTTTTTTTTTGCAGATGCACTCCCCAACAAAATCTAGAATGATTCTTTCTTTCCAAGTATTATATTTTTTTTTTTAAATAATGTTTAGCCCTAATCATTTCATTGTTGATTAAATTGGATTAGAACACGTTGCAAGCAGGGCTCAATCTTTGTCGCAGCTCTTCGTGTCAGGAACAGGTACACATGGCTCAGACAAACATAAGCTCTTCCAAATTAATAGATTCAATGCAACCCATATTTCTTTGATTGTAAGCATGAAGTATTTTAGGCGTTTCCATTAGCATTTGGCTGGATGTGTATGATATGGAAAGTATGTATTTTGTTGCTGTACACCCATTAGGGAACAGTGACCTCATACATGTGGACATAACTAAACATGGTGTAAGTTTTTCTGTCTGTGGGACATCTACAGTATCTGCTGATGTTGAACGTCTTCGCTTCTCCCCTGAGTGAGATCAGACCTGTTATTTTGCCAACTGTGACAGTACCAGAACCCAATGAAATCATCAATACAAAATTGAAACCCACCCATAGATACCAAACAATCACAACAGATGGCTCACAAAGCGGTTGTACAATTGTTTATGGGCCTTGAAGTAATGAGAACTGCTGAGTTCTAATCATTCTGTCATAATTATTTCTCATTAGTGTTTACACATTGCTTTTACATCGGTATCCATGGCTACATCGAATATTAGACTTCAGGGGAGATAAAAACCATCTACACTGTTGTGATAAAAATAGATGTTCTCAATGTTAATGAATCAGGCAGCCCAGAAAACAAAGAGTGACTGAGCCGAGTTTAATGAGTATTATCTATTTTTTCTTTCTTCTAGCCTTTTTGATTCAAGTATCTCTGAATTCCCCAAAAACATCAGTCTCATTTTAATTCATGAAGAGGTCAGAATCATAGAGGTTATTGCACAGATTATGAATTATTGCATACATGTGTCTTGACAGGGTCAAATCTCAGAGGTTGTTATACAGGTTTTAAATTGGCTGCCATCTAGAAAGTTAGACAGGGAGTTTAATAGCAGTCCAGCAAAGCGCATTTATCAAACCAAAAGAGCAAAAGTGATCAGTAACAAAAACGTTCTGTCCTTTCAATGTGCTTTGAATGTCTTTGGGAGTCTTTGAGGGATGAGGTAAACATTCATATTTTTTTAATGATAGCAGTTTGATGATAATACACTGTGATGTTTTAATGTTTTTTAAGAAGAAAAAAAACATTTCTAAGTGTGATAGAAGTGTTTTATTGATCATGTGGTGGATAAATTTGTCATGTTATTGTTTGAAAACATTTAGCATGTGTTATTATAGAGTTAAAAGTATTCTGCAAGATGAAAATGTTGTATCTTAATCATTGCAAAAATAAGGAGAAGCATTTTTGTTTATATACTATGTGTATGTACTGTGTATATTTATTATGTATTTCTAAAGACAGACACGTACAGTATATATATTGTATATATTTATATGAATATAATTTACTTTATAAACAGGGCTTTAAATGAAAAAAAAAATCCAATTGGTTTACTCCGAGCAGAATCAATATTTTAACGTTCCTGTTCCTGCATTCCTCTCGTTTCGGTTTCTGGTCCTTTTCCTGTCAAAATTCAGTTTGTTTCCATTTTTTGTTTTCAATCGTTGAAACGGTTTAGTGCCCTGTATTTTCACACATTCATGTATTTTTCATAAATACATGAATGTGTGTGTGTGTGTGTGTGTGTGTTTGTGTATATATATATATATATATATATATGATAAATATACACAGTACACACATATATATTATGTACGTAAAAACGTTTAATTTTGGATGCTATTAATTGCGATTAATCATTGCGATTAATCATTGCACAGCACAAATTTTTAGACATTTCATTTTTGCAATATGTAGTGTAATTTATAAGAAACTAATACTGGACTGGTCAATAACAGTCTTAAAGTGCTGTATTTTATTTATGAAAAAAGTAATGGCTGTTATAAATAAAGTGCACCACAAAAAAATCTAGCATGTGTTGTGAGGTAGTCTGTAATGTTTAAATGGAGTATTTTGCAGAGTCTTGGGATGCACATTGTAGCATTTGCACTAGTATATCTAGGAGACAGAGGTGAGGAGATCTCTATTATTAACATTATTGTGTGTGTGTGTGTGTGTGAGCGAGAGAGAGAGAAAGAGAGCGAGAGAGAAAGAGACAAAGCCAGAGAGAGCACTCTAGGGAGAGAAATGCACTCAGTGGTCCCCTCTCTTGGGGTGTCGGTGGGAAAAGGTGCAGATTGGTATCATTATTTTGCGGCGCTTCGAGGAACCCTTCCTCTTCTCCAGAAGGTCAGATTAATTTCATTTTTTAATTTCCTTCCTAGGCAATCCCAGAAGAGACACTTCCTGAGCCCTGTTTGGGAAGATGTGATTAAGTCTTGTTGAAGAAAATGAGTAAAAGAAATATACTCTCCTATTATTCCTCCATAAGTTCCTGTCATTCAGTCACATGTTGTTTAATAGAGTCCTCAGCTGAGAATCACATTTATTCCAAATCAGTATCGGAATGTCTTAGATGAGTTTGCACATTAGAAGCTCATTTTGACTGACACACAAACTGTTTGACATCATTAGAAAGTGGAATATATAAAATTAAATGAGATAAATGCTTTGTTTTGAGTCTTTTGAAGTCTCAGAATAGTAAAAATTTAAATTACTGATTACTCCTTTTAAAGGTAATCATGTTACTGTTCTGATTCATTTATTTCAAAACGAATTAGTTACATTACTAATTGTTACTTTCTTTCTGTGTCCAAGAAATCCTAGAAATTTATATGAAATCCCAGCATAAACTTTCTTGATAAATATTTGTTGTTAAAGCATCAACATTCCCAGAACACTGTTATAACACTGAACACTGTTATTTTTAACTAAAACAAGCATAGACTGCTACGTACATGGTTTGGCATGGTAGGAAACCAGCAAATAGTTCTCAGTTTATCGCAATCTCATGAAGCTCTGTTATAACACGAAAAATATATGCATAATGAATAATTTTTAATGTCTACAATTCATGTGTTATAATTAGAGGATTCTTGTGCACGCAAATTTCAGCACTGCACTCCTGACTGGCCATTGCGTCCCAGAAATCAGCATAGCATAAAGAAATGACAGGAGGGTGAGTAAATGATAACAAAACTTTAATTTTTGGGTGCACTGTCCCTTTAAGAGATCCTCTGCCAAGTTAAATTGAATTTGCAGTTCTACAAATTGAAAAGAGATATTATACAACTGAATTGAAATTAAGCATTTCTTTGAAGTACAGTTTTCTTTAAAAATCAATTTGAGGGAATTTTTTTCTTTTTTTTTTTTATGTTCCTCAGGGACAATCAGTTTAAACCAATTCTCAACTATCCATTCAAACAAAAGCTTTAACAAAGAAATGCATTTTGAAAAATGTTTATCTATTGATGAATGAAAGACATCCCACTTCCAAAAGGGTTCTTTTGTTTGCTAAATAGGCATGAAGAGTCTCTTCAGGGTTCAAGCAGATCTTTTGCTTGGATTTTCATCAATACGTTCAATAGAAGTACAGGGCTTAGAAAGTTCAGAGAACTGTTTGTGTTCCTTCGATTGACCATCATTGCTCATTAAAATGTGATTTCCAAGCAAAACTGTCTTTATTGAAACTGAACATCTTTAGATTTATTTTCATGATCTCATTTTTTTTTACTGATTTTCACCAACTTCCACCCACTGCTGACTAAAATACCCTTGACATGAGAAATCGAGAGCTCCCTACTTACATTTCCACTTTAGTTTTCATGTTCTGTATCAGAACTACAAGGCTAATCTTAGCTGTGCCATTTTGCTTTGCTCTTCACCGCATCTTGTTGCGTCGCACTTTGTGGGCTGTGAATACCAAGGTCACAGAGATGCCTGTTGCAGCACGATATTCCTCCAAATAAAAGATAGAGGAAACTGCAAAGTGTGTGTGTGTGTGTATGTATGTATGTATGTATGTATATATATATATATATATATATATATATATATATATATATATATATATATATATATATATATATATATATATATATATATATATATATATATATATATATATATATATATGCATGTTTGTGTTTCAAGGACAGAGGAAGAAGAGCATGCTATTAATGAAACAAAGGCTGAGACTCCTAGATATAGAAAATGTGCACACATGCATATGGATTACAGTATGCAGACAGCTTTGTCCCTGTGCAGTGTTTAATTTTAAGTATGTGTGTTTGTGTATATAGTGCATATATATACAGCTGAAGTCAAAAGTTTGCATACATTTTAGTTTTTTTATTATTTAAATTATTTTAACAAAGTAAAAGTGGGTAAACAAAATGCATGTTAATGTTTAATTAGTACTGACCTGAATAAAATATTTCACAAAAAAGATGTTTACATGTAGTCCACAAGAGAAAATGATAGTTGAATGTATGCCCCCTTTAAAAGTTTACATACGCTTGATTCTTAAAGGGTTAGTTCACTGAAAAATAGTTCTCGAGTCCAGAACAGTTTCTGTCGGATGCATCCGATTCGAAAACCGAGGAGCTGATGATACTGCACATGTGTGATTCAGCGTGAAGCAAACCGACACACAGAGCGTCTGAACCGAACTGATTCTTTTGGTGATTGATTCTGAACTGATTCTGTGCTAGTTTTATGAGCACGGGTAAACCGAAGGCTTGAATCAAGGGCAATCATTGGCAATGACGTCATTACGTTGAACGCAAAAGAACCGGTGAACCGTTTTCTTTAAATGGTTTATTGAATCGAACTGTCCAAAAGAACCGGTTTGCGGAAAAAAATGAACTTGAGATCTGAAAACCGATGCAACCAGTTCTTGACTCGAGAACGAGTCAGTCTGTTGTTCGTTATCTTGCTCGGCTCGGTGTTCATCTTCAGTTCTCTCTTCACAGCAGTTCAGTCAGTGTACTGTTTGAGTGCATGAATTACTCCGGGATATTGGTTTGTTTGAACTCAGAGGGAGTGTTAGCCACATTAAAAAGTTAACAGCTTAAGTCATTTGTGGATTAATGCTTATTGGAGACGCGAACCATTTCAAACGATTCAGTTCGATTTGGTGAACTGGTACAAAAAGATCTGGTTACATCGAATGATTAATTTGTGAACTGGATATCACCAAACTGCAGTGTCTTGAACGCGCTCACAACAGACAAGGAAGAGAAGACAATGCTGAATAAAGTCGTAGTTTTTGCTATTTTTGGACCAAAATGTATTTTCGATGCTTCAAAATATTCGAACTGATCCTCTGATGTCACATGGACTACTTTGATGATGTTTTTCTTACTTTTCTGGACATGGACAGTAGGGCTGCACGATGTGTCGTTTAAGCATCGATATCGTGATGTACGAATCCACGATAGTCACATCGCAGGATGTGCGATGTAGGCTGTCGTAGTTCATCTGTTATTCATTAACTGTACGTGCCAGCTGCTCCCCGGCCCTTGACGAATTTGTTTTGTGGATTAATTGCACAGCTTAACCATCATAGAGTGAAAGTTTATCATTGACAGGACTGAAAAACACATGCAAGTTTAACAGGGCAGAGAGAGAGAGAGCGCGACAGAGACAGAGAGAGAGAGAGCGTGAGAGAGACAGAGGGAGAGAGAGAGCGTGCGCGCGCGAAAGAGACAGAGAGAGAGCGTGCGCGATAGAGACAGAGAGAGAGAGAGAGAGAGAGAGAGCGCGCGTGCGAGAGAGACAGAGAGAGAGAGCCGTCTTCAAACAACACGAGCGCTGTCTTGCTCTCTCTCCCTCGCGCATATTAATCAATTGACACGATGGTGTCGATGTTTAAATCATTTAAAATGAGAATGTAAGTGTGCTCACACCATTTTTGTTTGTAAGTAAAAAATCGCAATATATATCGCAGAAAAATTAAATATCGCAATGTCATTTTTTCCCAATATCGTGCAGCCCTAATGGACAGTATACCGTACACACAGTTTGAATAGTTCAGTCCTGAATAGTTCAACTGCCTGCAGTTCTTCAGAAAAATTCTTTCAGGTCCCACAAATTCTTTGGTTTTCCAGAATTTTTTTGTATCTGAACCCTTTCCAACAATGACTGTATGATTTTTATGTCAATCTTTTCACACTTAGACCAACTGAGGGACTATTACCGAAGGTTCAAACACTCACTGATGCTTCAGAAGGGAAAATTATGCATTAAGAGAAGGGGTGAAAACTTTTGAACAGAATGAAGATGTGTAATTTCTTTTTTTATTTTGACTAAATATGTTTTTTTTGTACTGCCCTTCAGAAGCTATATAAGATAGTTTTTTCTCAGAAGACATTATATGTAACAATTATCTTGATCTTCAAATTCAAAAAGGTTTCTCAAAATTTCAGAAAAAAAAAATACTTTGCAAAAACTGATACATGATCCACCGAGCTGTTACAATGGTCTACACCATACAGATAAATCTGTGCAAATGGGATCATTTGCCCTGGAGGTCTGTCAGGTGCAGCCATCCGGTCAATACAGAGGAACAGCGTAGCATTGGCTGGATTAGAAAATCAGAAATGAACTGGCTGGAGGTTTGAGTTTCACAGCGTGGAGCCTCGTACATCAGTTTCCAGAGAGCAGCAGTGCCATTAAAAACGCATCGGCCCGGTTCCACTCTGTCTGCATCCCCCCCACCCCCCCATCTGCAGTGCAAAACCACCGAGCTCTCCGGCCGCCCGACGCCAAGATGCTCTCACAGATACACTCACACTTATACATTCACATAAACATGCACTGCCTTGTGTGCATATACACACTGGTAGTTGCCATGAAGTCAGCTTCCCAGCAATAGGCCGTGGACCTCGCCAGCAGGATCAATACTGTGGGCATTAAACCAAGGAAGCCAGTCCAAACTCTGCCCTGCTCCACCGAGGGTTGTTAATAAAAAATTTCTTCATTGCTTTTTATCATTCAGGCCAGGTCAGGCTCTTTAATGCTGTGCTTTTCATAGTGCGTGACTGTGTCTGCTCTGCATGAGAAAGATCAGGATTGTTGCACGTCTACAAAACAACCTACTGTACATTCACTCCAGGCACTCATGTGTGAGCAATCTGGTTTTGAAATGTCATGTTACTTGCAGTGTGGACAGGGTGTAAAATGTATTTAAATCAGATTTCATAGGTAGAAGGCTTAGTAATTCATTAAATCATATTTATTTTTTAATAACCGTGAAAAAATTTGTGTTCCGTCTAGCATCAAAAGTTAGCAATAACATCCAGTCTCTAAGTCTGACAGTTAAATTTTAATATAAAATTGGCAAATTCCTAATACAATCCATCCAATTAGTATGAGAAGAGCACCGTTCTTGACTTTGGTAGAGTTATAGTTGAATTGGTATTCTTGAATGTCAACTTGAAAGTTGACACACTGGAAGCATGTAATAATTTTATGAAGGCAGGTTTAGAGTTTTAAATTGTCTTTGTTGTGGGAAATGAAAAGGGTCTTTTAAAAGCGTTTTTTATTAATGAGCTAGTAAGAGTGTGAGGCTGGTTTATCACATGGCTAGGATTGCAGGTTACTTCACCTAAGGTTACTTAACTGTCCATTTTATTCTCTTGCTCCAGCCCCAGCTATTTCTAACAGTGGCCCTTGAGCTCTGTAATTTGAGACTTCCTGCAGTCGAATATTACACCCTATGAAGGTACTGTATAGTGATGAAACTATGGTACAGTGATAACATCAGATGGTAATACTGTGGTATTTAGGTACTTCATGATTACCATATTTATTTTACGATTGTATTTTCTATTTACATGCTCAAGGTACTTTTAAATAATACTTTGAAACATGCCCAAAACTATGGTAGAATCATTGTATATTTTTTATTAGCGTGGGCATTTGAAAAAGTTTATTCTAAAGAACAGAGTGAAGGAATGGTTAGGAGAAGGTGGCTTGGTGTCCTAGATTATATTGTGGGGTGGGAAGGAAAGTGTGTTTTGCTGACTGTCACCATACAATGACTCCATTTACCCCTAAAAAAAAAATCAAGCTTTCATTTTACTTGGTCAAATTTTAAGGCTAATTTTAACTTTGGATGTGCGTAATTTCCATCAGTATAATAGTGTTTAGTTATTGTTATTTAGACAGGGATTTTTTTTAATTAGAAACAATATGTATAAATTATGAATTATATCATTAGTTTTCCACATAATGCAAATAAGAGAATGATTTTATAATAATAAATGTGCATGATTGACATATTTGTAATCATCCTTAAAGCAGACTTAATTCTGTTTATTCGGTATGTATTTTGCAGCCATTTAGCATTGTCAGAATCACTCAAAACAGATGTTTATAAAAGGGCAGACACCATCCTTTCTGGAGATAAGATACATAGAATGTGGTTTTCCTGTGCTTGTCTGAGCTTTGTTCAGAAGGTCTGAAATATGAAGGTTTTCAGAGGCAGGTGTTCAGGTTTACTTTCTTGAGTTGGCAGACTCAGCTTCGATTTCCCCCTCGTCTTATTCAGATTCTCATCTGAAGTGGACTTGTGAGTTCATGCGAATGAAAATCGCTCAATACACCAGAGGAACTGTTCTGTACATGTTATGTCCATGGAACGGTGACCTCTCAAAATGACATAAACATCTGTTTGAGTTCACTGGATAAATTGCCTTAATTATGCTATATTTTCCCCTCCATATTCTACAGAGGCTTTTGGACAAATAAAGCTAATTTTCCCCTCTCAGTCAACCCAGGGGCTCCACCTCTTGTTTTTCAATAAGTCTGATTGTAGCCTTTCACTGGACTATTGAACCTGCTCTCCCTGCTGTGCCGTCGCGCACACATCCTCTCTCATTTCTAGCCTCATCCATTCCTTCTCTAAAGAATTGCTGTTACATTCTCCAGCACTGATCAACAATCCATCATTAGCTATAATTGCTGCCATTACACATTTAATTGCCTGCCAAAATGTCCCTTTCCTCCCTCTCTGGGTGAGCATGATGAGAAGTGAATATCGTTTACAGTCTTCTGCTCAGGAAAAGTTTGCACTTTTCTTCCTTTAATTAAAAGTGTTAATTTGTTATAAGAAACAAGGCGTGACTGTAGGCACAGCTGGGTAAATTACTTACTAATTGTAGTCTGATACTGATTACAGATTACATTATGAAAACTGTAGTCACTTGTATTTAAGTAATCTAGGTTACTAATTTTAAGCTAATGTATTTTGACTACTTTTTAGATTGCTTTTATATTACTTTTTTCAAACTTGTTTTGCCATTAAACTTGCCATATTGATGTAAAAAAAAAAAAAAAAAAAAAAGCTAAGAGTACGAAAATATATTATTTGAAATATTTTTTGTCTGTCTTTGTGAATATAATCAAAACTGAATTGTATGACACACAGTAGCATTTTTGAAAGGAAAATTTAAACGAGACAAAAGAGGAGTGCCATTGTATGAATATGTAATTATGTAATCCATAAAAAATAACTGTAATCATATTATGAGCATTTTAAAATGCATTATACGCTAATTACAAGTACTAGTTTTTTTGTGAGAAACAGACCAAAGTTAATGTGAAACTTGCACATCCATGATAAGCGTAACAATGTCAGCTTCATGAATCAATCGTTACGTTGATTTGGACCTTCTCAGTGAATTGTTTGATCAGGTTTCTAAAACTTGTTTGAATGATTTGTTCATAAATAAGACTGAATTGGTTCTAGAGTGAGGGATAAATCACCCAAAATTAAAATTCTGTTATCATTTACTCACCCGCGAACTGTTACAAACCTCTATGATGACTTCTGCTGAACAAGGCATGCATATGTATAGGCTAACCCTATTTATTTATTTGTGATGCGATCTAGGAAAACCCAACACATGGTGAAATTTTACCTATTTTAGGTTTTGGTACCATATGAAAGCTGACTTACAGACTAACATTAGACCGAAGAGGACTGTTTTCTGTTATTTATCAAGATAGGCATAATCTCTGAACGTTTGATCACCCCTTTTATGTTTGGATAGCACGAATAGTGTACCTTGTAGTTAGAAAAGCGAGCGCAGCACACCTGTACATATAACAGACTCCTCCTCTTTAGTAACATCATCATCGAATCCTTCATCTCTGAACTTGAAATAGTCCATCATAACATCTTTTAGGGCACTGACATCACCACGACTGAGTGGACAGAGATGAGCAAGATCGTCTAAAAAGTGAGCAGCCTCAGACTACATTGTTTTCTTGCGCTCCACCATCTCACCATATTAAAAAATGAATTAATAAATATTGAAAATTGTTTTTTGCTAAGAAATCTTTAGAGGTGATAGACATGATGTTATAGAATAATAATTGAATGCAACCTATTTTTCGAATTTCCTGAAAACATCCCAGTACGACATCCATACAAGTATAGTGAAATTTGAGCATTCCTAACAGCGCAGTCACATGTCCCTATCATGCCATTTTTAAGGTTGCTGATATCGTTTTATGAGTATCCTAAAACAGGTTTACATGCATGCAAGGTCAAAAAACAGATTTAATTATACATCATTTCTAAATTATATGTAAACGACTTGTGTGAAGCAGTTCAAAGAATCAGTCTCTCTTAAGCAGTGTTGGGAATCGTTAAAAATGTTCCGGTTCCGGTTCCACCTAACGGTTCTGGTTCCGGTTCCATTAAAAAAATTGTGGTAAGGAACAATGCACAGTTTGTGTTCCACAGAAAAGGCAAGTCTTATGGGTTTGCA
Source organism: Carassius gibelio (assembly GCF_023724105.1). Classification (NCBI taxonomy): domain Eukaryota; kingdom Metazoa; phylum Chordata; class Actinopteri; order Cypriniformes; family Cyprinidae; genus Carassius; species Carassius gibelio. The sequence continues at coordinate 24,774,994 of NC_068414.1, read as the reverse complement.
ATTGAGAATACATAATGACAGAAATATTACATTTCACGGCCCGACTTCCTAGAAACCATATAGCAACAACCTGGCAACAACTTAAAACATTCTAGAATTGTGGCTGGGATTTTTATTTCATTCATTCAGTCCCTGTTTCCTGTTCTCTACTACCACTCCATGAATAATGTCGCAGCTGTGATCTAATTGTGAGTTTGCTCTTGCATCAGCTCACAGTATATCAGAATCTCACTGACTCATGGAGAGCAAATTGGCTTAAATCAGTTTGAGCCTTGATAAAAATCGGTTTATAAATATTTACCGACAACGACTGCCTAAAGGGTGGGTACCAATGAGACTTATTTGTATTTGTAAGTAGCAGATACACTGCACTATAGTTCCTTGTGTGAGAATGTCAAGCTGTTTGTGCCCCGTCTATATATCTGTGAGCAAGTATGTGTGCGTGTAAGTTTCAGAGTAGCTGCAGGCTTAGTTTTGCCCCCTATTAAAGATTTACACTCTTCACAGGGGTAGTTATTAAGCCCCTGGGCCCCTTTATGACACTTACTTTTAGTTTGATGGAAACATTGTGAGGAGATTAAAGCCACTTTATTGAAAGGGCTTTTTGCTATTCTGCTTGATTGATCTTCAGCAGGCCTTTGATACACAGAGTTAAATGTGTCTCTCTGTCTCCTTGTCATCTTTAAGGAATAGCCCAGAAAGAAAAAATCAACAAAAAAGAAGATTCTGTCATCATTTACTCCTTTTGAGTTGGATATTTCCATTAAATAAAAAATCCAATGCATCTTTCATCTTAGTTTCAATCTATATTTCATCCTATGTGTTGATCTATCTAGCAAGCAATTGGTCTGTTAAACTACCATTCTATCATTTTCTGGTTCTGTCTATCTATCTATCTATCTATCTATCTATCTATCTATCTATCTATCTATCTGTCTGTCTGTCTGTCTGTCTGTCTGTCTGTCTGTCTGTCTGTCTGTCTGTCTATCTGTCTATCTGTCTGTCTGTCTGTCCATCGAGCTATTGATCTGTCTACCTATTGTTCTAGCATTTTATTGTTCAATAGCATTCTATCTGTCGTTCTATCATTCTGTCTATTTTTCTATAAATTCTATCCATCATTCTGTCTATCATTCTGTCACTCTGTGCCGTTCTGCCAATCTAATTTTCATTTTCATATATCTTTAGTTCTGTCATTCAGTCAAATTGTAATTCTATTTGTTACGTTATGCAATTATTTTTAGTTCTGTTTATCTATCTTTAGTTCTAAAGATCTATGTATAAGCACTCAAAACTCTCCAAACATGCTTGCAACAAGAACAATTCGCTTAAATTGTAAAATTATGTAATCTTGTTTTGAAAGATTATATCTTGCAGTATGTTTTTTGTCCTTACTCGTTTTTAACTAAAGAAAATACAACAACGTACTAAAATATTTAAGACATTTTTATGCAGTGCACACTCCCTACATTCTTCCTCTCACTCCATCTTGTTGTCATCCCCTTATGTAATTACCCGTCTTAATTGCTCACCTCCCTCTCATCCTGATAGCTTTCCTGATAACAAAAAACCAGTCATAACCGGCCGGGTGCGTGCAGGCACAGAAGAAACAAGTGCTGTGCATCCTCTTTCCACCTCAGATGTTTCCACGTTGAGTGATCTGTCCAAAGCATGCGTGGGCTCACCATGGCAAGAGATGCTCATATTTTATGGGCCCTGTTAGCGTTGAGATGTTACATTTTGGCTGAGAGCGAGATTATGAGAACCAGAAGGAGCGATGCTGCCGTCACCTGTTCTGACAGAGGCCAGACGGAGGAACACAGATGGTGCCTCGTTTTAGCCAATGGTGTTCCAATAAACCCATGATGGATGGACCATTATCCCACCCCCGGTTGCGGGCAATATATTACCCCAGTTGTTTGAACTGTTTCTCAGTATAAACACGCGTTTTGATTGTGAATGATGTTTGATATGTGATGATTGATATGTGATGTAATTTGTTGTAGTATTTAGATCAGTTTTTTATGTTGGTGGTTCCTTTAGCTATTTTCAAACAACTTAATGCAAGCCTGCCAGTCCTGTTTAACACCCTACATACATAATAGTGAATTTAAACTTCAAAAGTCATAAAAAAAAAGATGCCAATCCACTCCAGTCTGTAATTATATGTACATAACAGATTATAAAGTATACCTAATAAATAAGTTTGAAAGTCCCAAATACGGAGTGAATATAATCTTAGTTAATCCAAGCTTTTAAATAGTTGTGTTCCTGAAAACCTACAATGAAGTTCGTCTAGAGAACACAGTGTACAGCTGCCCCCAGATCGGTTGCTGTGAAATCGAACACAATGAGAAGGTTCTCTCAAATGTACTGCTTAATAAATTGCAGACGGCAGGGTATCTAACAGTGCCTGGCAGAAAAATATTGTATTGTTTAAAAAATAAAAAAAAACTTAGCTTAGGTGCTGGTCTTAACATAAGTAATAGTGTGTTATTTAAGGTTTGATGCCAGGCTTATTTGATGCATATAAACAACCTCTGTGCTCAAGAGTCTTCATTTAATATTCTCTGTTTGCACATTGCGTGCCACACAAAGATTTGGACGTCTTTACGATTTATGTCTCTGGCTGTCTCTGTTACAACTTCCTCTGTGCATGCTGAGTGTACATTTATCCTTCTTTTCAATGGCGTGCACCTGCGTTGTGCAAACTAATCCTGGAAGGAGGTTGTGGAAACGCTGGAACGCCTCATCGGAAGTGCATTTATTAGGATTTGGATTAATTAAGGTTATGTTTTATGCCTAGACTAGACTGGTTGTGATTTAAAACCATCAAACGGCATTTCCAAAGTCTCTCCAAGTGCCAAATCCCTACTTCTGGTGTTTCTGGCAGCTCGCAGGAGACATAAATGTTCATCATCTCTTTGATTTTACAAAGTCTACCTTATTATAATATCTGATAGCATGCTCACCCGTGACAAGTTTGTTATTAGCCCAATTTTACGCTTAATTATGGCCTCCAGCGGTAGTCAGTGTTTTTTTTTTTTTTTCTTTATTTAATGATGTGGTCTGGACAGGTGGCAACGACGGTATTTGCATGCGGTGAGGGAGTCACCCCTCCAACCCCGCACACTGCCGGTTTTTAATTAAGCCATGTGATTAAGGCGAGCCACGCCAAGCGTTTCAGCACCACGACAAATCAAATCAAACCACCCCCGTCGTGCCTAGCTGCCCTCTCCATTTCTCCTCAGTACAGGTCAGAGATGTATCCTCTGGCCATTAGGAACAAAGCAGATCTAGCAAATCAATTACAGAGAGCAGCGATAAAAGCCCAGTCGGTTTTATTTACACCCTTCGTTCACATAATTACATACTGTGCGTGAATGCCGGGGCGAGCTTGTGTGTGTGTCACACACTTCAATTTGGAGTGTTCCTCACTTTCTGGTTTATTGTGATAGTCCCTTTTATAGTAATTTGTCACACTCGGGGCAGCGATTCATAACAAAGCTGTCTGGTTATAAAGCAAATGCATAATACGTCCTCCCTTCTTTTGAGACTGCAGGCTTCTGAGATGTTCATGCTGCAGCTTCGGGCCTATTCAAGCAAACACTGGCTTTCCATTACACTATAAAACACACCTCAAATTTGTGTCAGGAATTTTTAAGCTGCCATGAATATTAATAACAGTAGGGATAAGCAATTGCATTTTATCTTTACCTTGCCTTAAAATGAAGATAAAAATGCATTATAATATATATGCATCCCTGCTTAGTTTGTGCGATCTCATCCTATTAAAGTTTGTTAACACTGGGGTAAAAATACACAATTCTTCAGCCAAGGTTCACTGATCGGTGCAGGCTGTATGTTTGTAATTTCTAGCTCCGCACAAGGAGTCACATCATAGGTCTGATCCTAAACAACTCACTGCCTTCACCCTTTTCTTTTTTACTTTCCTTCCTCTTTTTATCTTTTTCTTCTCCCTGTCTTTCTCTCCCCATCTTCCACACTGCCCCCTCTCTCCTCTGAAGTGATAAGTGTTCTCTAACATGAGTGTTGCTCTCATCAGCTCATGATCTCTGATAAGATCCCTGCCGCCGTCACTGTAATATTATTCTTCTTCTCTCTCTGTCACTTTTCATTCTTCCTCTGTTCATTTCTGAGTTTCTGTCTGCACCTCATGCCGCATTGTGAGTGTACTGCATAGATATGAAAGGCTTATAAAAAAAGTCTTCTATCCTCATATATACACTAAATGTGGAGCTCATTGGCCGCGTGAAAACGGCACATTGAAAACTCCATCAAAAATAAAATTAAAATAAAATGTTTGCAGCCTTGGTGCTGCCACCACTGACATTGCTCTGTACATTGCCAGTATATCCTATGTGTTTGTTTATTAGATATTTTGGGTAATTTGATTATGCTCTAAGCCACCAGTGGGAGTGTAGTACATTCAATGCTGTTAACACATTTTACCATGAAATCACTATGAAAGAGTCCACAGATTCCTGGACCTGTTCATTGCACTCACTTTATTCAAAAATTGGCACAATATCTGGCCATCTTTTAAACAATGAACATGTAGATGTTTAATTTATTAATTTATTTATTTTGGTAACACTTTAGTATAGGGACCAATTCTCACTATTAACTAGTTGCTTATTAGCATGCCTATAATTAATATATTGGCTGTTATTCAGTACATAAAGCACATATTCTGCAAGACCATATTCTGCATCGATAATCCTACCCCATACCTACTTTTACAGGAACAGCTACCTTACTAATTATTAAGAAGCAGCACATTTTACGTTTGTTAATATCGAGAAGTCAACCTTAAAATAAAGTGTGACCGTTTATTTTTTTCCTCTACTATGCTCAAAAGAGACAGTAGAGACTTTTACATTGTTACAAAAATTTATTTCTCAATCTCTTATTTCCCATTATACAAATTCATACAGTCAAACCCAAAATTAATCAGACACCAGATATAATTTTCGCATTTTTTTACTAATGGGTGCAGGACTCTATAGTTCATTTATGTGAGTGAGGATAGCAAAATAAAGTAAACTGTGACATACCCAAAAATTCTTCATACACTGGACTACCAGTAAAATTGATTAAAAAAAATGTGGGACCAAAAATTATTCAGACACTTGCTTAAACACTTGCTTTCTTAAATTGCTAATGCAAACTTTTTACACCAGATTGAACAAAATTAAACATTGTTTGCTAATTGCTTGACCTAATTTGGTATTATCTAATTGTGTATTTAAATATAACAGCTGACATCTAACAGCTATTCAACCTAATTCATTACATACCTTTCTATCAAAGTTATCTGACATTATCAAGATGAATTTATTCTGACACAGTTTAACTCTTGTCTCTTGAGTTCTTGTCATATTTTATTACCATTTTCTAAACCATAGTGAATAAACTGTGATAATGTGAGAAATGCTGAAGTTGTCTGAATAAGTTTTGGTTTTATTGTATATACCATTCTACCAAATTTTTGTATTATATTATGAACATGCACTTGCACTAGAGTGCAGATTGAGACTCCCTCAGAAGTATTTGAAACCAATCATTGTCTGGATAAGCACCTTTCACACTGTGAAAATACACGGGTAATGCGTCCTGGCAATTGTTCCCGGTTCGCTAGATTTTGCCGCTTTCACACTGACAGTGATTACCCGGACTATGTGCGTGCGTTCACACACAACCCGTAAAGTCCCGTAAAGACATGTGACATCAGGATGTTACATGTAATGTACAAGTCGAAAACGCTAGGCACGTTAACTTTCATTTAACCCTTTGACGCATACGATCACACCGATGTGATCAGTCTTGGCTGGTCCCTGAAGCGTACGATCACACCGGTGTGATTAGAACTTTCAGTGCGTCACATCATCAATTGCTGAATTTAAATCTGCTTTCAAACTTTGCCTGGCGCAGAGCCAGATCAGACGCGCTGAGCGCTTGTCATATTATCACACACATTCAGTATTTTCAACCATTTAATGCTTATTTAAAGTTTCAGACATTTAAATACACATGAGTACTAGCAAAAACATACATTTACAGTTTGTAAAATATATGCTGATGTCTGTGGAAACGGCAATAATGATCCTTACAAATATAATCTGACAACATGTTTTTTATTGATATTATATACAGATTGTGTAGGTTACTAAAGTTTACTTTGCTCTTCTCCCAGTTTACCGTGGATTTACGTTTGTGTTTTCAGGAGGAGAGGATGAATTTGCATGTGGTAAATCCCACAGCTCGGATTCAGGTGCGAACTAACATGGCAGCGCCCATCACCCGTTATAGATCAACTAACACGGTCAATATAAACGTTTTTAAACTACCAATTATATTTCCTTGCTCGTATTTCAGAATCTGAATATCAGATATTTCATAATATAGTTTACACCTGTCAGTTCATGATATTTCATACAGGAAATTTTTGAATAAAACAGAAAAAACTAAATAAAAGCGATCCATGTGTCATACAGATCTATTTTGACTGTGTTGTGTCACATGACAAGCATGACGTGACGCCATGGAAAAAGTAAGGCTATACATTCTTAAATAACGGTCGCCTAAAGAAACTCACGCTAGGGGCTCAGTAAGAATATGTTAAACTAACATGCGAGAGGGTTAAGCTGGCGAACGATCTCAGCGTCAGTGCGGAAAGTGAGGAACTAACTGATCTCTGCTTCATTACAGTTTGCCCACATTTTTTTTTTTTCGCAAGCGCTGATTTGCCTTCAAACACCTGGTAAAAGAGTCACGTGATAATGTGGGTCATCACTACAAAACACCCTTTACGTCATTAGTTCTGGCTTTTGTTCACACAGTGCTCGTTCCAGGACTGAACCCGGCAATGTTACTAGGTCCCCGACCCGGGACCGATCCCGGAATCAATCATGGAATGTGTTTGCATTCACACAGAAGATAACCCGCCAAAGTTCCGGCAATTTTCCGGGTCCAACATTATACAGTATTATGAAAGGTGCTATAGAAACTTCTGTTAACATAGTGGGTCAGAGAGATTCATCCTATCTAAATGTTATCATCCCCCCAATGTCCAATCACTACAGGTTACTGCAGCAAGAGACACCCCCCCATTGCCAGCAGAACGTCACATAGATTTGCGGTCTACTTCGTCTTAATTAACCGAATGCATTTTTACATAGCCTGCCCTATTTTTTTGCATTTAGGTATGAGAATTGAGAACGGTCAACAAAAGATTCATCCCTAAGCTGGAGTGGACCCACTGCAGCTTACCTTCTTAATGCTGAGCTCAGGGCCATTTATCATTTTCAAAGTCTTATCACGAACTAAGCCAGGACCTGCCGTTCTTTGTTTTCATCTCCTGCAATGTTGGTTAGCCACTTGTGTTGTCAGTTTTCTAGCAGCGGGAGATTTGAGAGCACTCCTATATAACGCCTTCATTGAGCTTGAGAGGGACGGATGGGGCTGTGGGAACCAATCCAAACCACCTAGTGAGGTTTAGTGTTGTGTGTCCAGCCATGCTGTTTCCTCTCTTCTCTCAGCATTTGCGGACCTTTTGGAAGGGCGTCTATCTCTGAGAAGCACTCTTACTCTCTTAACTGCTTTCTCGCCTTACCAGATTTGAGTGTTGACTTTATTCCAGCACTTTCTAAACCCTTCCCCTCACATATTCTACTGAACTCTTTCCCTTTTAATCCTGTTGCCTAAAATGGACTTGTGTTTAATGGCGTACTCTCCTCCAGAGTTCTTGTTGAAAAGAGTTAATGGAGAGCATGGCTCTTTTAACTGGAGAAGAAGGGAGGAAGAAAGGAAAAAAGGAGGGAGAAAGGAAGAGAGGCAAGGAGAACAGGGAAAAAGAGGGAACGAGAGATAAAGGATTAAGGTAGTTACAGTACAGCCACTCCACTCAGAGCAAGATTATCCTGCCTGCTGCAAACCAGGCACACAACACTCACGTCTTATCTGTGAACACTGTTGTTCTAGAAATTAGAATTCAGATTCAAATATGGAAATGTGTGGATTTGCAGCTGTGGGAAAAATGTGACTTATTTTGTGTGCAGTATGTGCACGTACAGTTAGGTCCATATATATTTGCCTGACACAAGCACAATTTTTATTATTTTAGCTGCTGACCAAAACATTTAAAGTCATAAAGTTACAGTTATATAATGAATATGGGCTTAAAGTACACACTCTGATCTTTAATTTCTCATCAATATTGGAGGAAAAGTTAAAGGAATTACAGCTCTTTAATATATGCCTCCCCCCATTTTCAAGGGATCATAAGTAATTGGACCATTGTCTCAAAAGCTTTTCATGGACAGGCATGGGCTATTCCTTTGTTATTTCTGCATCAGTTAAGCAGGTAAAAGTTCTGGAGTTGATTCTAAGTGTGCCCTTTGCATTTGGAAGCTGTTGCTCTGAACCCACATCTCGTGGTCAATGGAGCTCATGCTAGTGAATGTCTTCAAAGTCAAAACAAATCCATCAGAGAGCTAGCAGGAACATTGGGAGTGGCCAAATCTACAGTTTGTTACATTCTGAGAAAAAAAAAAACACTAGTGAACTCAGCAACATAAAAAGGCCTGGACATCCACAGAGGACAACAGTGATAGATGATCTTACAATCCTTTCCATGGTAGAGAAAAATCCATTTCACAACAGCCAGCGAGGTGAAGAACACTCTCCATGAGGAAGTTGTGTCACTGTCTACATTCATGAGAAGACTTCATAAGAGCAAATACAGAGGGTTCACCACAAGGTGCAAACAAGGCCAGATTATACTTTGGAAAAAAACAACAACATCTAAAATAGCCAGACCACTTCTGTAAAAGCATTCTTTGGACGGCTGAAATTAAGATCAACCTGTACCAGAATGACGGCAAGAAAAAAGCACTGGCTTGGAACAGCTCATGATCCAAAGCATACAACATCATCTGTGAAGCGGTGGAGCAGTGTGATGGCAAGAGCATGCATGGCTTCCAGTGGCACTGGATTACTGGTGTTTAGTGATGATGTGACAGAATACAGAATACAGGGAAATACTCTCTGCTAGATTTGGACAAATGCAGTAAACTTGATTGGGCGGCGCTTCAAAGAAGAAGTGGACAATGACCCAAAACATACTGCAAAAACAACCCAGGAGTTTTTGAAGGAAAAAAGTGGAATATTATGCAACTGCCATGTCAATAGAACATGTCATGTTCAGCCCAATTGAGCATGCATTCCACTTTTTAAAGACAAAACTAAAGACAGAAAGACCCACAAACAAACAACAACTGAAGTCAGCTGCAGTGAAGTCCTGGCAAAGCATCACAAAGGAGGGTCTTTGATGATGTCCATAAGTTTCAGACTGAAGTCATTACCTGCAAAGTATATCCAAAAGATGTCAAATAAAGTTCACTCATCCATAATAAAACATGCCTCACATGGCTACAGGGGGTGAATAAAGGCCTCCTGTAGCAAATCAATGTATTTTTGTACGAAAAATATCCATATTTCAAACGTAATAAACACTTCTGTCTCACTTAATCTAACTTTCATAAGCAGAATCGGCATTGCATGATTAGTGACGGACGTGGAGAGAGAACAAAACTAAAAGCCAGTTACAAATTAGAAGCACAAATCGAGGAAGTTTCTTCTGCTCATCAAGGCTGCTATCATTTGATCAAAAATACAGACAAAAAACAGTAATATTGTGATACCCTACCCTATTTTATTTGTTCATTTCTTTACTTTTATTCTGGAATTATTCTGGAAAAGAAAGAAACGGGCTATATTTGTTTATAAAAGTGTTTAGGACTACAAGGGCTCTTGTGTGGCCATCAGTGAGTGTTATCATGGAGTCTTTTTCCTTCTGTAATTAGGCGACAGCCAGTCAAACAAACCTGGATGGAATGAGTGCCCATGAGCAAAGATGGCAGATTGAGATAAATGAGAATATACATGGGTAATGTAGACTTTCTTGACCAGCTTCTCTAGATAACTTTTTCTGCTGAACAGTATGGCTTTTCTGTTAAGCTGGTCTTTTCAGCTGCGCTTTTCTCTTTCTGTGTTTTTTTTTTTTTTTTTTTTTTTTTTGTGTGTGTGTGTTTTTTGTAGATATCTACATATTCCTTGTTCTCATTTAAGCGAATGAGTATGTGAGCCAAGCCTTGGTCTCTCTCTCTTCGTCCCTCTTTGTCTCTTCACCACACAAAATCAGGAAGAGATGTAGTGAAAGACTAGAGGAGGCGACAGGGGCTCTAGGGAAATACAAAGCAATATCCCGACCACCCGGTTCATCCGCACTGCCCCTCACAATTACAATGCATCTGACAAAAGTATTGGGCCCAGATCCCCTGCCATTTCAGCTGATAGGCCCACCTGTCAGTGACAGGATTTCACAAAAAAGTGACCCCAAAAAATTGTATTAGTGCTGCCTTATTGAAAAAGAATGTAGGCAAGAGAACTCACAGGCTAACAATACAGTGTGTGGAGGGTGTCAGTCAGCAGCCATAGAGATATAGTGTGTACAGATTTATTGCTGACATAAAATGGAGACAGATTCAAGTTAAAGAGTGCAGCCTAGTACTCCTGCTATATTAATGGATGCTTTATGCAACTTTTCACAGAATTTCAGCTTTATTGCTGTACTTCTTACATCGTTATGTAGATATTTGGTCATGCTGTGTTCACCCAAAAATGTGTTAGTGTCATATTTACATATTTTACATTGTTCATCCCAACCCTGTGTTATTTTTATTCTTCTTTGAAACAAAACTGCTAGATATTAGACAATTTGTGAGCTGTCATATGGGACATTTTTATGTCACAGCCCTGCTAACGTGAGCTCTGGCAAATGAAACCTGACAAAATATTAATTTATTTTTCTCATTCTGTTTTTATTACTATTTTTATTTTTATTAATTAATTAATTTTGGTGAATGAACTGTTGCTTTAAGATTTCAATGTATTTTAAGGAAACTGTTCAAATTCAAGTGTGTCAGTTTATTGTGATTTTTTTTTTTTTTTTTTTTTTTTTTTTACAGTTCATGGGATTCGAATCTTCATGGACTTAATCCTAAAATGTCAGCAGCTTCCAAACTAAGAGGATCAGATTCTTTACTAGTGCTTCCATTTCCATTATCAGCTGTGTAACGAAACTGACCAGTGGAGTCAACTTATTTCCACTGAGCCTCAAATACTGTACAGGGTCCCAGCCAGGCGCAATGCAGTTTCCAACAAAATGAAAGTCACCTTGGTTTTCTGTATATATAGCCATATAGCCTTATATTTAAAAATCTTTATATTTTTGTTTGAAAACCCCTGGCTTTGGACAAAATACATTTAAATGGCATTAACTCTTGTCGCTGTCTTGGCATCACAGTTATGGTTAGGATGCAGAATAAACCATCATCTGTGAATGAGTCTAGCGCTTCTTTGTTCACCAAATAACTTTATCGCCCAACGAAAAATCAGAAGCAGGACCACTTAAGTAGATGAAAGCAGCTATTCTGATGGCATTCAGTCTGGCTGATTCATGAGCAGGTCAAAGCACAGGGCAGATCATTCTCGAACAAGAGCTACTCGTCTTTGTACACAACAAATGGAGGGCAAGGTTCACCAATACAGTCCCCTGTTCTGAAAGAGGTTTTGACGCAGGACTGCTGCTCTGGAGTCAGATTCCCTCAGTGTGGTCCCCGAATTAGAAATACAGGCTTCAGGCGAAGTCTTTCTTGCTTCCTTTCTACAGTTTTACAATGAAGTTTTATACTGCATCTGCTGCTGGAGGGTCCCCAGAGAGACTGCTGGGGTGGCACAGATGGGTTATATGTAATCTTAAGGTGGCCAGGCCACTCAGTGTGTACGTTGCCAGAGATTCAAGATTAAATTTAGTGAGTTTCGTGAAGGTGAACTGAAGGTTCTCTCACACCACCTGCTCAGAAACAGCCCATGAGAGACTAATAGAGAGCAAATAGTTATGAAGTTGTTTGTCTTTTGTACTTTTATGGTTCCAAAGCAAAATCTACAGTTTTCCAGCATTCAGGACACAAAACCTAAAATAAATAAATGCATTTGTTTAGGTTGAGCAGCAACACTATTTTGTATTAATGGTAGGGATTCTTTTAATAACTTTCTAGCCTCTGCAGGAAAGCAAAATCAGGTTAAAATGTGTCTGAAGTGTTTTTTAGTTTTTTGTTGTTGTTTTTGTTTTTTTGCTCCATGAACTTCATTATGCATTGGCTTAAAAATAGAAGTGTGTTCTCTCCAACGCTCTGCTGCTTTGCTGCAAGCAACATTTTCATGTTTGTCAAAACAATAAACACATCCATCTAACCATCTAATCAATGTTGAATCAAATTGTTTCGCTGAAAAAGACAAATTTCACAGCTTAATGAAGCATTCTTGACATTTCCTGTAATACTCCATTCAGGCCAAGTTTTTGATTCAAAACCATAAGAATCCCTTCCATGTTGCAATAAAATTTCTCACTTGCTATAAATAACTAATATGCATGTGCATCTTAAAGGGATAGTTATCCCTCTAAGCAGAGGTGGGACAAAGTCATTGTTATGCAAGTCACAAGTAAGTCTCAAGTCTTTGCCCCCGAGTCAAAGATGAGGCAAGTCCCGAGTCGAGTCAAAAGTCAAAGCCAACAAGTCTCAAGTCGAGTCCAAAGTCCTGCCATTTTAGTTTCTAGTCATTTCAAGTCCTCTTACCACAGAAATAAAATGGACGTTGACATGATGTTGGCGAGGTTTTCCATCTGAGTGTGCTACACTCATGTACCTCATATAATCCGGGTTCAAAAATCCCTATTTTTGTTAGCATGCACCAGCAAGGGAGATGTGCGTTTACTGTCTCGGTGATACAGTATTGTAAATCCAATAAGGTGCTTAGCATTCATTCAAAACTTACCTTTCTTTGTGCAACTTCGGGTGTCGTAAGTCAACTATAGGAGAAAAAAAAATCAATCCGTGGCGGTGGTTTTGCAATCCGTCCCCTCAGTTTATAAACTGTACTCACAAATTCATAAACTGTTCCCTCTGTGTAACAAATCGTGCCCACAAATTTCCAATCCGTGTGCTCAGATTTTGTAAACCGCACCCTCGGTTTTTGAATCCGGACCCACAAATTCATAATCCGCGCGCACGCTTTCGCAATCCGTTCCCACGGATCTGTAAACCGTACTCACGGAATTCATGCAGCAAGCTACGTGTTAACATACAGTTTTACTGAATATTATTATGTGGAATATGTTTAATAATAATAAAGGAATAATCTTGATTATTATTATACAATAAAACTGCCATTGTGACTAACTCTGGAGTAATTTTTTCCTCTGTTGTAAATTATTTTGGATAAAAGATTCTTATGCATAACCTGTATAATAATATATAATAATGATAATAATTAAGTTATTTTTATCATTTTAATTTGTAAGCTAAATAAATGAGTACAAGAAAATAATTCATGAATTGCTTTATTTTTAAATAACCTTTGACAGTTTTGGAAATGCTTGTGTTGTGTACAATTCTTTCTTAACATGCATGAAGACTTATTTTTGTGATTTTATTATACTAAGCTCCATCCACCCCACCCCACCTGCCTGAGTTAGATGCAAGTTTCACTATTAATGGTATTATTAAATAATGAGGCCAAAAATAACATTGCATTCAGTTAGAGAGAAAAGGAATTAAAACATAACCGGCATATTATTTGTTTTATATTGCTTTTTAACCTTATTTTCTTCTTTTTAGCGTTTATTTTTTTTGGCCATAAAACACAGGCGGCTGTGTCTTATCCTATTGGTGATTAATGTAAAATAAACGCTAAAAAGAAGACTATTTTGTGAATGCTGATCGTGGACTCATTGGATACTATGAAAAATAATTTTTAATAAACAGAAATGAATCTGCCGGTGGGGGCGGATGCATGTCAGTTTACAGATTGCGAAAGCATGCGCACGGAATATGAATTCGTGGGTACGGATTCAAAAACCGAGGGTACGGTTTACAAAATCTGAGTGCACAAATTGGGAATTTGTGGGTACAGTTTATAAACTGAGGGGACTGATTGCAAAACCTTTGCCACGGATGGATTTTTTTTTCTCCTACAGGTGACATGCGGGGCTCTGTAATACGGAGAGCGGCGCAGCCGTGTAAATCTTTTTTTTCCCCCCAGGTTTTCATGGGAAGTAGCAAGTCTTCTGGAGTCAAAAGGTGCAAGTTCAAGTGAAGTCACGAGTCATTAATGTTAAAGTCCAAGTCGAGTTGCAAGTCTTTGTACATTTTGTCGAGTCGAGTCTGAAGTCATCAAATTCATGACTCGAGTCCAAGACACATGACTCGAGTCCACACCTCTGCCTCTAAGTTAACTTTAATGTTGATCCACAGAAGAAATTAATTCATAATGGTTTACAATAACATGAGGATGAATATATGATGACAAAATTTTAATTAAGGAGTGAAGTGTCCCTTTTATGAGCAGAGATTAGTTAAACATGCAGATTTTTTTGTATACACTAACAATTTTAGGATCAGTATGTATGTTTTTGAAAAAAAAAGTCCATTGTGCTCATTAAGGCTACTATAAAATAGATGCAGTGGTATTGTGAAATATTGGTTTTTTAATGGAAAGCTGAATTTTCTGCATTATTATTCCAGTCTTCATGGGGAGAGAGTCACCATGTTTTGAGGGGGTCCCCCACTAAAAACCACATTCCGGGTCCTAAAATACGGCGCCGACATGAAAAACAATCCCCGGGAACAGTGATAAAGTAGCCTAATTCCATGGGAAAACTGTGGACGTGGCAAGAGAGTAATGTCTATAACAGACATGACCGCTGTCGCAGCGCGACCACAACAGTTTGAAGTTGTCTAATTTGGCACGGTCTCCCTGCTGCACTAATAGGCTTTCCTCTGTGTATACATTTCCTTACAAGTACAATTTAAGCTGCATCATTTGTGTCCCCTTCAAAAATTGCTCTTGAGAAATTTTATGTTTATTGTCCCCCCAACTGTTAGACGAAATTTACGCCCCTGCAAACATGGAAACATCCACATACAGGAGGCCCATTTGGCGTATGTGCGTACGCTTGTCCTCGCACCTGTGTGCAGTAACCACGGATACAAGGATCAAATGCAGGCACAATCGATCCCTCTTTTTCTCTCCCTCAGATCTGTCTCCCTCGACTGATAAATCCTGTCAGAACAATAAAAAATGCAAGACAGCTGAGATTTTCATGAAGTCTCACATGAAAGTTATAAGAGGTAATAAATCACGCAGAATTTCATCGAAGCGACGCATGTGCGTTCCAATTTCAGAGAACCGGGGTGGAGGAACAGTATTGCTGATTTGATCAGCAGACAAGGAGCGGGACGAGGCGGTATGTCATATTCGTGTATCTTTTCTATCAGCAAGGGCTCGTCGAGGTTTGAAATCTTGATGTTCGGCAATCCTCCTCTGTAGTGGGATATATCCTGGCGTTCCTGATTTTTCTTCTTTTCATGTGCACCAAACTCGGCACGAGAGCTACTAATATCTCCACACCATTAGCAGGGGAATAGAGGAACAAACTGAAGAAGAGCAGAGTTATAACTGTGGCTTCAAAAGAGTTAATGCGTCTTGAGCTAAAGATTACATGTTAAGATCAAGTGTAGTAGACATTGATTGGTGTCTTTGTCAATATGATGTGTGTCGATGTGCTTTTACGGGAAAAGCATGTGGAAAGGGAGGGCTGAGCATGAATAACTCTTTAGTATTAGCAGGGACACTGCAGCTGCTGTTTGCTTTCTCATTCTCAGCTTAAATAGTCCAAATAATTAGAGAGATGGAAAGAATAGGAGAGAGAGGAGTCTGAAACCAGCAAGTCCTTTGATCCGACCTCCTGCTCTTGCTTCATAGAAACACAATTAAAAGAGGAATATATGAGTGTCATGTGACTGAAACGATTCTGACATGACCTTAATTATAAATGTTTGTACCTCGGGGTTGAAGAGCTCAAAGAGGCAGAGGAGAAGTAGAGAAAGACAAACTGGCCCTGTGCAGTAATATCAAGAAGTAAAAGAACCCCATTAAGGGGGAAAAGATATAGTATTTTCATTTCCAATGATTGTCCGCATTCTTCCACAGATGTGGAATGAACACCATAATAAAATATGCAATAGGATGAGAATCATGACTATTAACATAGTCTAACCTATTTTCTGTCGGCTATATGCACAAGAATCAGCAATCATATTTTGAGCATGTGAGTCCATTTTGAACACACCTTGTACATGATATGCTTCAAAGCAAAATTTATCATATCATGAGTAGTGATATGAAGAGATATTTGTTAAAAGATATAAAATATGGCTGGAGGAAAAATAGTTTTGTTTTGTTGAATGTTTTCCTCTTCTGCCTCATACTGCTTTGTTTTTTGTTTTTTTGTTCTTTTGTTTGTTTTTTGTTGTGCTTTGCTTTGTTGAAAATATATTCCTCTCTGTCAGTTGCTGCCTGCTACTGCTTTATATTTTATTTATTTATTTTTTTGTTTTGTGTTGTTTTGTTTTGTTTTTTTCTGTTTCGTTTTTTGTTTTGTTCTTATTTCTTTTTTTCTTTTTTATTGTGCTTTGCTTTGTTGAAAATATTTTCTTCTCTGTCAGTTGCTGCCTGCTACTGCTTTATTTATTTATTTATTTTTTTTTATTATTTTTTTTGTGTGTTGTTTAGTTTTTTTCTGTTTCGTTTTGTTTTTTGTTTTGTTTTGTTGAAAATGTATCCCTCTCCTTCAGTTGCTGTTTGCTTCTATTATGGTTCTTACTTTTGGGGTTCTTTGTCCATACAATTAATATCAATGGGGATGCAGATAACATTCCACTGAAATAAGAACGTTTGGAACAGCATGAGGGTGAGTAAATGATGGCGGAATTTTCATTTTTCATTCCAACTAAGTGGAATTGGAATTGGATATAGAGCCATTTAAATCACTGCCTTTAGACTGAAATATCATCATACAAATGATGTACACTGCTGTATGAGACATTATACTGAAACAGTTTGTGTAACCATGTAGCAGAGCTCTGTATAAACCTTTCCCAAAACAAGAAAACTGAACAGGTCTCTTGGCATCCTCTATTTCGATTTGCACGCCAACTCTATTTGCAATGCCAAACACCCTCTGTGCCAATCAAAAAGTGCTGTTTATATCTGGGTGTTCATATTTGAGAACTCTTCCCCTAAAATATGAATAAGGGAGGAAATTCATTGGCACATGACCTTTAAGAGAGAAATCCTTCAGTGAGAGCCAAATGCCATTGACGCGAAGCAGACAGAAAAATGCCTCAGTAGGAGCTTTTGAGAGCATTTAACATCTTCACAAAGCTTCTGCTGAAAAGACTGAGTGGTGGTCTCTGAGCTAAAGACCCCCAATCAGCCTGTCTATCTGAGAAAAGGAGGGCCGATTGTGATAATCGCTCCTTGTCTTTTACTCCCCTCCAGAAAGTGTCATCAGTTCTTCACAGAATAACTATCTAAACCCTCACCTTTCCTCTCCCCTCCCTCTATTCCTTCCCCTCTCCGCCGTCCCTCCCGCATGGAGCAATCAAAAATGTGAGATGGATAACAGAGGGGTGGCAGGGCTTTTTTTGTGTGTGGTGGTTCCTCAGTGCTGTAATTTACAGCGGTATCACAAAGACTGCCTATCAGTGCCCCCGTTTCGCAATACATGAGGGGCTGCTTTTTACCTGGTCCCCATGGAGGGTCCATCAAACACCACGCGGTCCCTCCGAGAGTCATGCCAGCATTCATATAGACACCCCAGTCACTTCAAATAACATGGCATGGGATGACACACTGTGGATGCATCTGGGAAGTTTAAAGGGACAGCTCACCAAAAAAATTCAAATTCTGTCATTATTTACTCACACTTAAATCTATCCATACCCACATTACTTTTTTTCTTTTTGTTTTTTTTATTGGTGTTAGAAATGTAAAGACAAAAGAATGCAAGCGCGTGAAACTATCATAAAAGTGATTCACACAAATCATAAACTATACACCAAGTCCTCTGAAACCAAGATTTGTAGCAATGACCGATTTGTGAATAAATCATTCTGAATGATTTGCTTCAGAAGTTGTCTAAATCATTTGTCTCTAAATTGGTCTAAATGATATGATTTAGAAACAGTCCAGATGATTTGCTTCAAAATTGGTCTCAATAATTTGATTCAAAATTGATCTGAATGATTTGATCCAGGATTGGTCTGAACAATTTACTTCAGAATCCGTCTAAATGGTGTAGTTCAGAATCTGAATGAGTCAATTCAAAGTCAGACCGGCTGCCGTTAACATAAAAAATGTTTTTTGAAACTTTTCCAGAAAATTTTCCACGCCTTTTGCAACTAATAACAACCCATTAAATATGATTTATTTTTCACACACTATCATATGGATTCAGAAGACATGTCATACGTATACAGTATACTGTTTATATATATACACATATATAGTGCTCGAGTCATATGAATGACTTTTATGATAATTTCATGGTGCTTTTGTGTCATTTTAAAGCCTTAAAGCTTTAATTCTCCTTCATTGTAATTGCATGGTTTGGATGAGTGGGAAGAAGATAATAATGTTCTCATAGTTGTATATTTTATACAGGATAAATCTGTAATTGTGTGTGTTTATGCAGATGAATATATTTCTTCCACAAGACTGATTACAGTGCTAGAAAATATGTAGATTGAGGGTAAAAATAGTTACAGAATGAGGTGCTGATTATGCTGAACCAAATGCCATATAAGGACCTTGTAAAGATATACCCATGTTTCATGTGGTTAGTAGCAGTCTCATGAATTGATGGCTTGGATGACCCCAGCACTAGGAAATAAAACTTAACTCAGTAGCCTCGCCACATAGAAACGAAAAAACTTTGTTGGGTAGAATAATGAGCAGAAGACCATCTACATCTGTCAGCATCTTCATAACTCTGCTGAATAAATGATGGTGGCTGATTACAGGCAATTTCTTAATTTCTGAGGGCAGCGCATAAATCATCAATGTTTGTGTTTCATAATTGCTGACATGCAAGCCAAAACCATCTTTTTCAGCCTACATAACTCGATTGAAAGCAGAGAGCGTTGACTGTTTACCTTTGCCTGATGCCTGAAAGTGCTGCCTTGCGTTTTCACCTGTGGGAAGTTCTTAGAGCTGATTTTGATGTGCGGCTCCACGCAGGTCTAGCACTGCCCTCAAATGAGCTTGTAATTGAGGAGTTGCTTTGAGAGATGGGTGGCTGAGATGCATAGCAGAAATAGTCTCTTAAACACTTGTCAAGATGCCCTCCTCCAGCCCACCCACACCTTCATTAAGGTCGTAAGCAGAGGCAGCAATTATCAAATGCCGGCGATGGCAGTGCTTGCTGGTCCAAGGGAAGATTGTCAGGAAAGTCCACACTGAATGGCCTCATAGATGGAAAGTTACAAATTGCATGGCTTTGTGTTTACTGCTATTATGCTTTCCTTATCAGACGATTTTGTCAAGAAATCTGCACTCTATGATATCAACAAGACAATCTACAGAGCTTGTGGAGGCAATTGTAAGAAACTGGTATTTTCCTGCACATTATTTCTGTGGCTCCCCTTCGATTCAGCATTGGAATAGTGGGACTTATATTTAAGCATGTGATTCATTCACAGCGGGAGTCTTTCTCTGAAACTGCCAGTACACACAAATGATTATACTTTAAAATAATATTGGAGTTTCAAATAAATGTTTAGAATGAGCATGTTCGCATAATTACATCCATTGAAGTAAGACTGTGTAAAGACCGTTTGCCTCATGTTTTTTCTTTTATTACCTCATTTTTAGGTGGGGATCTTAAAGCTTAGGCTGAAAGGTTTTTCTCAATCCTGTCTATTTAGGGCAGTAAGACACATCTGTCTACACTTGTAGAATTCTCCAGCTCATGTAATGATGTATGAGTGGCATGTATATCCATTTGTGAATTTGTTTTTGATTTTAATTGCCATTATTACTGCTTTTAAAGGAAAATTCTGGGCTGGGTTCAAAACAAGATAAGCTCTGTGTTGATTCCTTAAATTGCCACAGACAAAAAAATAAAAATAGTGCTTACAGTTAAACCGCTTCAGTGGAAGTCAATCAGGCAAGGAATTAAGGATAATTTCTATTTTATTTTATTTTAACTTTTTTATTTCCAATAAAAAGTCATCTTTTACTCACCCTAATTGTACATTTTTATTTTTGATAAAAAATTATTCTTTAATCTTTTTTTATCCATGTAATGAAACTGAATGGAGTTTAACACAGAAGCCAGGTTCTTCCACATTTATTTTATTTTATTTTATTTTATTTTATTATTCTCAAAATAACACTTTTTTGGCTTTACTCTTGAATGTGAATCACAATTTATCCTTACTCCTTTGACTTTCAATGTAAGTTAATGTAAATATTTTACAGAATAATGGATGAAGCTTAATTTAATTTCCATTATAACAGACAGCATTTTAAAGATTAACTTGAAGGACACCCAGGACATCCCTTCAATAAATATTTAAATTGATTGATTGTATTTGAATATTGTTCTGCATAGTCACATATTGTTTACTCCACTAACACCTAAAGATATTTTCCCCATTTTTCTTTTTTTCCCCAACCATCATTAAAATGTTGGATGTCTCCGAAGCTAATACCGAGTGTGAATGTGCCATGCTGCTCATATTCGACTGACGAGGAAAGACAAACTCATTTTCCTCTCCCTTAATGAAGAGTGAAATCCTGCTATTTTTCGTTATTGCTGCTGTGTGCCAACCCATCCTCCCTTCAGACGGAAGCTTTCCAAATACATTTGGAGAGCTTCAGCATAGAGCGCTAATGAATCACCAAACAGAGATATTATATTTAGACAGACGCAAGCTGAATTCACACACAGAGCAAAATACTCAGACCGAATCATTGTTATTAATGTGCTGCACATTAACTATATTTCTAAATCTTTTGTTTATGCTTAGTCCTCTCTAATCACATTATACATAAATAAAAAGTCTATTAGTGTTAGCTTTGCAATTGGTGTGTAATGTTTGCTTCAATGACAGTGGCATTGAGCATCACATATTATGATTTTCCACACTGCAATCTTAAGATATTATGCTTTTAACCTCTTAGATAAAGGTTAAATAATAGTAATTTGTTTTGTCACTCTTTGGGTATAGTAAAACACCCACATATTGGTCATGTTCACAATTTGTTCTGTCAATGGCCATGATTCTAACCTTGAAATCAGGATTAGTCATAAAAAAAAAGATCTTCAGACTCGTTCATACAAGTGAAAATTGGCTGAGAGTTTAATAAATAGTTGAACCTGACTCAAAGGACGATAGAAATTGTGTCTTTGCGGCAGGTTTTACTCTTTTCTGGTGATTAAGGGATAATACAAGGCTTCTTCACCTTACAAATAGTTGTAAAAAAATGCACATACTATTTTGTGAAATGGTGTGACATTCAAGATCAAAACAGACACTGTTTTCAGAAATTGGTGCCCCAAAGTTAGTAAGAAACAACTTTCAGATTTTATTCAGCAAATATGATGCAGGGTAGACTATGAATGGCGTAGACTCAACATTAGGCAAAATTAGCACCAGTTTGAGAACCACTGATATAAACTCCTCCTACTGTTTAAGAAGTCCACAAGAGCATAGCTCAAAGGGAACATTACCCCAGCAGTGTTCATTGGAACTGCCATGCATGATTAGATGTGTTATTGGACTGATTTCCGAACTGGAAATGAGTTGGCTTATTTTCATGGGCTTTTCCGATTTAAAGAGTAATTAGACATCTCTGGTATAGTTTATCTTTAGTTTGCGTGTGTGTGTTTGGTCTCTTAATACAATTGGGAGGAAAAATAATAGTATCGGTCCATTTCCGTATAGAAGGAAGTGATTAGCATTAGATCCTAAAGAGAAAATGGATTTGAAACCATTTCCGCTTCACCAAGCTCTTTGTTGTCCTTAAAGAAAACAGTTTTGCTGCATAGGAGGGCAGGGAATGTGCTCTTTTGCTTCCTTTTTCTGTCTGTCTCTCCTTCTTCCTCTTATTCCTGGTACAGTAATTATGACTCTGGGGTAAATTCAATGAACAGAATTTAATTTAAAAGAAATATTTGTGTACATTTCCTATTGATCACAGCAGCATTAATTCATCTAATGATAGAGCAGAGCATAATAATCAGGCGTATATCCAGACGAGTGCACATTTTTAATGGTTTAGGTACCTTAATTGGAGTGCTGAAGCTTTATTATATTGTCTAGTTTTCATATTTTCAGTAAAATATATACTTAAATAATGCTATCAGTGGATCCAGTTCATTATTAAAGGGAAAGTTCACATCATTTATTCACCCGCATGTCATTCAAAACCTGGGTTTTGTCCATATTATCAAAGTCAGTGGGGTCCGGTGTTGTTTTGGACCCCACTTCTGTACGAGTTATCCTTTTATGAACTACTTCCACACTGGACCTTAACAACTTTTATGGTAATTTTCTTTGTGAAACAGGCTTTGATGAATTTCCTTTCTCAATTTTGCATTTTTTTTCCCCCAAGGCACATACTAGGCGAAACCCAGGCGTTGTGTTCTGTGCAAATAAACTGTATTTGTCAATCACACGTTTGACATCTGAATGGATTTACGGGGAAGAGGAGGGGTAGGAGGCTGTATTCCTCCGTGATTAGTCAGTGTAGCGTGGGTGTCTTATCAGGCAACAAATTCCGGGACTACTTGTTCCTCAATGTTTGAAATTAGTCATTGTGGCTTGTGCAAATATTTCCTTTGCCTTTTCCTTTTTGCTTTTTTGAGTAATTCAATCATAGCCGGGTGAGATTTACCTGGAGTCACCATATTGAATAACACCACTGTCACTTACATTAAACATTTGTCATAATGCTGCTGCAATAAGCTGGAAGCTTTTTCCCTTCCATTACTGATGGATGAGACTGAAGTTATTATATTCAAAGAGAGAAAAATGATGTTGTCATGATGGCATGTGTTCCCCGGAGTCATTGCGCTGTCTTATTAATATTTATCATTGAGTTGTTTGGCACATGCCCTTATATGACCCAGCCCATAGAGCTGACAGCTGCTAATGTGTTTCTGAATCTACATACAATCTGGTATAAGCTGTGTGCCATCCTGTGAGTAGTTTTCACTTGAGAGTTTTAAATTCTGTTACTTATTTTTACTTCAATATTGGTGAAAGAATATAAAATAATTACTTCGGGAAAAATAGTTATCTCAAGCATGTTGTCTAGACACTAAGCTGTTTATTGACTTGGGTCACTGTTGTATTTTTTTTGGTATTTTGTTCATCTCTAGCTTTCATGGGGGTCTTCCTGTTATAATGTGACCGAAGAATCTGTGTAATTAGGCCCAGACTTGCCCTGTGCAGAATTTCCGGCCCCTTAAAAACAAACCAGAAGGAAAAAAGAGGAAAGAATGTCTTTGTATGTAATGAAGCGATTCCAACACCCACATGCAAGCCACAATGTTCTGTCTTCTCCCAGACAAATTGATTTTTAGTTCAATTACTGACTGTAGAATGTGTTACATGAAGCATTAGGGCATGTAATAATGTGAGGGGAGGAAAGGTCTGGGAAGAAAGAGTAAGGTTTACTCTTCAAGACGGCTGCGTTTAGTAACATGTCCCATTGAATCTTTTTGATTATGTGTTTACACTGTAATAAAACCGAGTTATGACCTCAAACAGTTGCCTGCCATTCATTATGATAGTTGAAATTTGGAAACATGTTGTATGAAAAACCAGTCAGTAATGAAATCTAATGAAGTTTCACAAACTTAAAGGGTTAGTTCACCCAAAAATGACATTTCTGTTATTAATTTCTCACCCACACGTCATTCTAAATCTTTAAGACCTTCATTCATTTTCAGAAGAGAAATTAAGATATTTTTGATAAAATCTGAGAGTTCTCTGACCCTCCGTAGACAACAATGCAACTGGAATTTTCCCAGATATGTGAATTTTACATAGCTATGAGAATACTTTCTGTGCGCAAAATAATATCATAAAGACAGTAACTCGGGAAGAAGAATTGCTGAATAAATATGTTGTTATTGTTTTCTTTGCGCACAACAAGTATTCTTGGAGCTCCAAATCAGTTCATAATCTTTATTTGTTAGTGGTTCACTCTAAATCTACTATGCTGCATGTTTGTTTCGTGTGTGGCTTTTGAGGATAACACAATAAAAAAAGAAACATTTTCTTCCATTAATTAGGAGTACACAGTCATTTTCATTTAATTCAAACCGCAAACTCAATGGAGCTGTTCTGTTTTTTTAAGAATATTTTTAGAATATCAGTTTTTGATATAAGTAAATAATGGATTATGGTAAACATTTACTTGAGGAGACTTTTCATGTTTGTTTCCTCTCAACTTAAAGTAAATGTCACACAGCAATACCTGAAATGTGAATTTTGAAACCATTGCACGTTTTTAAAAATGCAAGTTGCTAGCAAGAACTTCAGCTCTCTGATTCAGCAAGTTTGTAAACTCACACTTGCGTAGTCGTGGTCTTTATGTAGTGTAACAATAAAAACTCCATAATTATGCGAAGAACGAGGCGAGAACCGGCAGACAATCAAAATGACTTTAATAATAAAATAAAGACAAAACAGCGTAGCAGCCCCTCACGGACCACTGCCGTGCACAAAACAAAATCAAAACACAAAATAAATCCAGGCCTGGTCCTCTCTCGTCCTTTACTGTCGTCGCTCCTGTTTTATATCCTTCCATCTCCTCCGTGGGACTCGAGACCGATGGGTCAAGCAGGTGTTGCTCATTTCCAATCACTCCACCCGCCTCGTCCCGTTCCCACGGCTCTCGGCCCCATCGCCCCACTCGTCACATGTAGCAAATGCCAATTGACATATTGAGTGAGGATCTGCAAGGTTGGGGTACATTGATAATGTAGTTAATATATTCAGCTTCTGGTCATAAATTTGTTTCAAAATCCGACATATTAGCAACTTTAAGGAAGTGACAACCTTCCGTTTGAACTTGAGCTTGATGATTTAATATCAGTTTTACTAGATAACATCTCGTCAAATAAGTGGAAGTGCCAGAGAAAGAGGAGAAATACAATATCCTTTTCCCATATGAAAGATGTCCACTTACTGAGAGGGGTCATTACTCGCCAACGAACCTCAAGGTTATGAAGATAAATCACTGATTCAAAACATTAGGACTCCTTCCTGGACTAATTTCCTGGTCTCTGCGGTTCATGGCTGTTTAAAGTGTCGAGTCATCAAATTGAAGGACTCTTTTGAGAGTTTCATTCCTATCAAAGAAAAGGGTAATGAGATCCAGCACCTTGCTGATAATCACACACCACGGCCAGAACTTGGCATCACCAGCCTCACCAGTCGAGATCATGAACTTCCCAGCCACTTACACGCTCATCAATGTCTAATGTAATTGCATCTTTCGACTTAGGGGTCTGGATTGGTTTCATATATGTGGGAGTTATAGACCTCATCTTTTTGTGTAGCTCTCAAATAGACTTAGCTAGCATAGATTCAGTAGTAGTAGATGATTCTCAAGGGCAGTGGTGATGTTCACACAATTTGTAGAATAATGTGAATGGAACATTAATTAGTGCTATTATTGTTTTATTTATTTAACATATTGATGTAAAGTACACTAATATTCCAATTCTGGTGTTGATAAGATTTGTAATTTCTTTTGAAGGAACTCTGGGAGGATTGTTGTCTGTTTTCAATGTGTTCATCTGAGGTTTTATTTTCAAAATGTTAAGACGTTATAGAATGTTAAAGACCAGATATTTTTTTTATTATGTCCTGATACAGAAAACCATGGAATTCAATAGGGTGTCCTAATTTTTTCACATGACTATATGTATCAGTGTTAATTTCGTTGACTAAATATTTTCGTCATTATTTTCATCACGAATATATTTTTGCGGACGAAAACGAAACGAAAACTAAAAAAGAAGGCACTGATGGAGACTAAAACTATGACTAAATTGATTGACATTATCGTCAATGAATAAAGGACGAGACGAAAATAGACTGTGACGAAAATCAAATCAGCAGACGGGAGAAATGCGAGGAATGAACAAAAGAACCGGCAAAACGGAACAGACTGCATGAGAGAAGAGAACCAATCAGAGAATGACTTACTGAGTCGTGAAGCGAAGGATTTCAGTTTTTAAATGAGCTCCCGGGAAGACGGCATTCGAAGAGGTGATGTCTAAAAGAGCGACAAAATGTCCAAAGCTCACTTCACGTTTGACGACGAACAAAACAAAACAAAGTGTAAAGCACGCGGAGCGCTCATTCGTGGCAAGAACACAACCAATTTGAAAAGACATTTACAGACGAGCCACCCGGACATTTTCAACGATGTTCTTTTGTTTATTGAGCTAATCAAAATTGGAAGACTGCAGTGCGTAGATGTTGTAGCATTAAATATTACGAACTGAAAAGTACTGTAAAATAGCCCCTTCTTCAAGTTAGATGAGAGCACAATACTAATACGTAATATTATGATACATACATTTGATTAATACTAATGTTTAGTATATTTTATAATGTTCTACTTGTTGACAATATCACAAATATTTCTATATTAGTCATGTGAAACGTGAATGTTCACATCCTATCATTATACATACTAATCTAGCAATATTGTAGTATTTAAAACATACAATATTGCTAGACAAATGAATACCTTATAAAATCTTGTTACTTTTTTTATCCACCCAACTTATTAAATATTTACTTTAAATGTATGCACTTATTGTTCAGCTCAGCTGTAAGCTTTAAGGTCCTGGACCTAAATTTATTTTTCTTTTATTGATGGTCAATTGGCAGCTAGTTATTGTTTACATTATCATGACAGTGTTTGTTGCTGCATAAAAGCTTTTGAATCGAAATAAAGACACAGTTGTGTTGAAATAAAGTTGAATTTGTGTTTTATATATTTTGGTTAAGTTTGTTTCCTATACCAGCTGTAAAAAAAATTGTCTAGTAAATCTGTTATTGATTTTAGTCTTATTTTAGTCGACTAAAATACCAAGCAATTTTAGTCGACTAAAATACCAAGCAATTTAAGTCGACTAAAATACCAAGCAATTTAAGTCGACTAAAATACCAAGCAATTTAAGTCGACTAAAATACCAAGCAATTTAAGTCGACTAAAATACCAAGCAATTTTAGTCGACTAAAATACCAAGCAATTTTAGTCGACTAAAATAAGACTAAAATTAAAACAAATCAGATGACTAAAACTTGACTAAAACTAAAAAGAATTATAGTCAAAAGACTAAGACTAAGGGCCCTATTTTAACGTTCTGAAACGCAAGTGTCAAAGCGCGAAGCGCAAGTAAGTTTGTGGGCGGGTCTCAGCGCTGTTGCTATTTTCCCGGCGGGATAAATGGCTCTTGCGCCCGGCGCAAATCTAAAGTGGGTTGGTCTGAAGTAGCTTCATTATTCATAGGTGTGGTTTGGGCGTAACGTGAAATAAACCAATCAGAGCGTCATCCAACATTCCCTTTAAAAGCAGGTGCGCAAGTTCCATTATGGATTGCTATTATTATGGCGTATTTACCAGGCGCACGCCAGGAGTGGTTCACAGCCGAGGAGACTGATGTTCTTGTAAGAGCAGTGAAAGACAGAGAAGTTGTGTTGTATGGGGATGGGAGAATAATTAGCCTGAATAATTTGTAAGCTAGATTTATGCCTATTTTGTTCACATCTTCGTGGCACACCACAATGATTTCCGTCATCTCATGTGTTAATATTTTTTTAGTATAACAATTTATGATTTGCAAAAATAACTGTTGCATCTGTGTAGATGACATGAGCAAAGTGTATGCGCGTTGTGCACGCTATACATTATGGTCAAGCATGCGCCCTTAAAATAGCATAATGAACAACGCGCAACACGCCACTGATTTTAGACTAGGTTTTTTCTGGTCAGTGGCGCAATTGTTTAATGGAACAGCAAAATAGCACCAGGGATTGTTTGCGCCGGAACACACCTCCTTTTTTGCGCTGAACCGCCCAGGGAGCGCATGTTCATTCACTAGTTTAGCGACGTGCCTCTGTGGAGGGAAAAGCGCGCTTTGCGCGGGTGCAAAATAGGAATGACACATGCGTCGGTGTACAAAGTCAATTGCGCTGGGTGCAAGATAGGGCCCTAAAACTAAATTAAAATTTTGTGTCAAAATTAACACTGATATGTATAGCTTTCTTTATTGTCACTTTTGATCAATTTAATGCACCCTTGCTCAAAAAGAAAATTAAAAAAAAAAGTTACCACATTTTTTAACTTATTTGAATCACTAATTAAAAAAATGACATGACATCGTCAGAGACATAAAAATGAAATGACTACCAAATTACATGATAGATATAGTATAGGCATTATCTATATCTTCTCATTCAGGTCCAGCAGTTATTCACAATGCGTCTGTCTTTTCTGCTATTGCTCAGATTCACAATATGCTTTAACAACTACTGTGAGAAGCTCAAGGGAAGCAAAAGAGACTTCATCTGCCGATTTTGATCTTAAGATGGTGTTTCTTTAAAAAAATAATCACTTACACACTATTTGAGCTCTTTTTTTTTCAATTTTGTTTCTACTGTTTGTTATTTTCACCTTTTTTTCAAGTATGTCTTTCTGGAAAAAAACGCCCCTGAATTCTAGTTCTTTTCCACATTTTTTTTAAAATGACAATTAACAGCATAGTTGAAAGTCTGAGGTTCCGTGTTTATTTACATGAGATTTGTGGAAGGATATCGTTCTCAGACAGAGGAAATTCTTCTTCAGGAACACAATGCAGACAGGCACACTCAGGCTAAATAAATGATCACCGGGCTATTTTTAATCTGAAGTGTAAATGCAGTAATCCTCCAAGCAGGAGCTGAGAAAAGCCTAAATCCAGTGGCACATCAGAGAATACTCCTCATCTCTGCTCTATCTCTCCCCCTCTCTCGTACTTTGTGTCATCATTCTCATTTTAAATTAGGGATGGTGTTTTTATTCCCTCTTGTGTAAGTGCTGAATGTAAATTCCATTACAAATATCAGTACCACACAAATCGCAAAAGAACAATTGAAGTTAATTGATTAAATATTAAAAGACAGTTAAAATGTCACTGCAGTGGAGCAACCATCGTCAGAGACAGATTGGGAAATTTGCTAAGAACTCACTCCTTGATAGCACTGTTGGTTTGCACATGCATTGTTTAGGACCCAATTCACTAAAATAATCTAAATATGTCTACTGTTATGCTTTTTTAAATAATTTGTTGAATTATGGATCACCTGCTTTTAATGGACCTTTTTAATAGAGGTGAAATCTATAGGCCTTATATACATATGTGCACTGAAAAGAATGACACTCACAACACAGTACTATATAGGATGCATTTAGGATTGCAGGTGGTTTGTGAACAAAAAAGTGGTGCAATGTTTTTAACAATTACCCCTGACCGTTCCTTTGTGGCTGTTGCACCTTCTTTGTAGAGTTTGTTGTATTTTTTGTGTAAGATTCAGCCTTTACTAATGAAATCTAATAGCGCATAATGGCGTGCTGTTAATCATCAGCTGAAGGTTGGTTTTACAAGGTTAACTATGGCAGGGAGAGTGTATTCTCATGTGGGCTCAGGTCCTGGGGTATTTATCAATGTCAGTTAAGGGCGAGCGGCACACTCCATTGAAACTGCGGCAGCATCCCTAAGTGGAAAAGTTACAAAGGTCTTTGGAACTGTTCATGGACTTTTTTGAAAAACTTGTGAGAAGCTGTGCTAAGTTTTTGCATTTGATTGTTAATGTTTTCCCGGGTAAATTTTAGTAATTTAGCATCATCGTACAGGAACAATTGCTTACAGTCATGAATCTCTAAATGGTGCAGGCTGATAGGTTCTTTAAATAGGTCCCTGATTCTTCTGATCAGACTGTTGCTCAACATTGCTGTAAGCTGGTCCTGCTATAAGCTATCAGAGTTCCTCCTAAACCCTCCACTTCCCCCAGCTCCACCTGTTTAGATCTACAAAAGGATTTAGGATTTATGCCTGAGTTCTATATATAAAGATTTACCATATATATGAGAAAGGTAGAAAAAAATAGAAGAGTAGGCTGTAGAAGTCTTAATTTTGTTCATTCCCTGATCATTTCATGATTCACAAGTTATCACTGCCTTGTGGCCTGCAAATCATAGAATACTGTTGTGCAGGAGAGAGGAGTAAAGGCATAGGAGATGCACAGGCATTTGATGTTAGGCACAGCAGAGCAAATGACTAAATAAATAGACCCATTTATTTCTCCTAGTAGAGATACAGCAATCTTTTGTTTGTTGTTGGAAATCAGGGCAGAGAAGAACAAAACTTATAAGTTGCAGCAGAACAGGACGACCTATTTACGCTTTTGCAGTGTGCAAGGAAGAATGCATTGAACATGTTGTACTTACTGTAAATGTGGTAGTCTGTAAATGTTTTTCCCTTGCAGTCAGAAATTGCAGAACTATACAGTGTTCAGTGTGACAGATGGGACATGTGGACCAAAATATATATGTGTGAACAGAACAGATGCTGCATTAGGGTGTAACTAGTCATGCAGACATAAATTCATCAAATTCAAATCTCTTGAAAATCAACCTCAGATGACATTTTGAGTTCGAAGTGATCCCATTATTATTTGTAAATGAATGATAAATTGGCATTCCAGCCGTGCTAAAATGCATTGCTTCAAGCTGAAATTACTCTGTAGGACAATCTTTTATTATTGAATTTATGTATGGGTCCCAGGCTTGATGGGGCTTCTTTTATGTGCTATTTTTATATAGTTAATCATTTATATTAACTGGATGGAATTTAAAAGTTTGGGGGTAAGTAAGTTAATAAGAAATGAATACTTTTATTCAGCAAGGATGCATTAAATTGATTAAAATTTACAGTCAAAAGATCTATAATGTTCCAAAAGACTTTTGTCTTTTTATATATAAAATTCTGGGTTAAATACAACTGGGTTGTTATTTAACCCAGCATTTTTTTTTTTTTTTTTTTTTTAATAAGAGTATACAAATATTGTTCTTTTATTAATATTTTTTACTGAAATAATAAGCAGCAAAAAATGGTTTTCAACATTGATAATTATTTGAACAATTATTATTAATAATTGAGAACCAGTAATAATTGAGCATCAAATCAGCATTTTATATTTTTCTACTAAAAGGATTCAGCTGAGAATTCACATTTTATATATGTGTGTATATATACAATTATGTATATATATTATTAATTTAAATGGTAATATTTAAAAAATGTCTCATATCCAATCAATTGAAGAAGAACAGAACCACAATAATCTAACTTCAGAGTCTGTGAGCATTGCCTCAGGTCATTTGCCGAAACAGAAGTTGTGCATGTCAGAGACATCATAGAACCCTTCCAGTCGTCCAATCAGAGCACATCTTGGCTGTACTACAAAGGGAAGAGCTGTCAATTTTCGGTGGAGCTGCAAAAGCTCAGGGTTATGTTAGGCAAGGAGGAGAATCTGGTGTTGAGGCAGGCGAGGGTTGTGCTCTGGTTCAATAACACTGGTAAGAACTCATTATGAATGCATAAGTAGCCTCCAGCTTCTGTTTCTCCTGAGCTTTCCAGGATTCCTGGCGCTCCATTTTTCTCTCTCTTCCTCTCCACTCTCTCCAAACACTATTCTCATAGCTCCTCGACTGTGATGTATTTGAATCCGATCTATCGTTTCGACTAATGCTGAGAAAAACTGATGGGGAATAGAGAAGGGAAAATATCTAATGTCATCTTTTTCCCCCTTTAATGTGCTATACATCACATCAAGCCAAGGTTGCATTGAAAAACATCTGGTTCTTTTGTTATTGGTTCAAGTATTTTATAAAAGCAGTCTTGATGCACTGAATCCAAACTACAGGGATGCAGGTTTTGCATCGAGAGCCCAGCAGCATGAGCACATCTCATTGTTTCAGAATTTCCTTGCACGGAGAGACCGAGAATGGAGCGGGTCCGCGGTACAGTTCTCCTGCTGTCACATTCAGCCTGTGATAATTAATCAGAGAGGAAAGAATGAATCAAAAGGACGGGAAAGGGGAATGACTCATTTGCAGTGTTTTTTATTTTTTATTTATTGTAATTCTCAGCTCTTGTTCAGTCTGGCTGAGATCGCGTTGTTAAAGGGCATCCATTGAAATTGTGATACAGTGATATTATTCTAGTTTCCGACATCCAGGTTCAAGGTTGACAGAATAATTTTCAGCAGAAGAAATGCAATAGACCATTTTTGATACAATTAATAGTGCCTGATCTAAAATTACTTGTAAAACCCCTTACAAAAATATTACTATTATGTGGTGATGGTACTGAATGGTTGCCATATTTATATACCAATCTAGCTTTTCAAGAATACTATGATCCTACCAAAAGTGTATTTACTTTAATCCAACACTATCAAGAAATACCATGGTACTACCATATTTTTAAAATGGTTTTAAGCTATTTTAAAAGTACCTCTGAGTACCATAGTATTACCTTCCTTTACAAAAATTAGCCATGATTTTTTATGTAGTAAAACTGTAGGATCCTTGTTTTTTTGGTGTATTGATTTCTATTTGTATAACCACATTTTTACCATGCAACTATGGTTTAAATATAGTAACAATGGTTTATTGGTATTATTTGTGGTAAAATCATGGTTAATTTTCTTAAGTGTTGGTATTTCCAGTTTCAGTGAAAGTTAACGTGCCTAGCGTTTTCGACTCGTACATTACATGTCACATCCTGATGTCACGTGTCTTTACAGGACCTTTACGGGTTGTGTGTGAATGCACGCATATATTCCGGGTAATCACTGGCATTATGAAAGGGGCAAAATCTAGTGACCCGGGAACAATTCCTGGGACACATTACCCATGTATTTTCCGGAATCACAGTGTGAAAGGGGCTTTATTTGCATGGTACTCCTAATTAATTTCAGAAAATCACTATGATAAATGTTCAAATCCATGGAACTGGAACAGTCACTGTAAAAAAAATAATAATAATTTGTCACAAGTATTTTTATTTTATAAGGGTAACATCCATAAAATACAAGTTATTGCCATGGTACGTCTTATGTTTTGTCTGTACTGTACAGTAAATCAATTTTATTCCATTTTGTTCTATGATGTGGATGGCCGTAGAGCAGTACCCTTTGGCTAGTTGTAGAGATGTTTGTGTGTGTGTGTGTGTGTGTGTTGTTGTGTGTCTAAATATGTACCTGTCTCTATGCAGCATGTCAGCACTCCTTGGCAAATTGAAGGAAAATTCCTGACCTTGATTTGCAACAAACAAAAACAAAAAATGGGCGGCTTTATCGTTCAGCTGAACCTCCAGAGCTACCTCCCTCTTCCCCCTTTTTCAACAACAGCGTCGTATGCGGTTGTTTAGGATGGAGAGCCTGTGTACGCTGCTTTGACAGCTTGTCAGGCTACCCCATGATAATGAATTTCAAATGCTAGATATGCTCTCTGTAGCCAAGCAGCCAGTGTGTTCTTGGACTGTTTGTGCTCTAACAGGGTGATCTACGGGAGCTCATGTTGTGTGTGTGTGTGTGTGTGTGTGTGTGAGTGGATGCTTAATTTAAGCTATAACAGACCGTGATTCATACATACGATTTTTATTATGGAAAATTCATACTCGTACCTCTATCTGAATGTCAAAGATGTCACATGCCAGGTAAATCGTGATGCATATCGTACTTTGCTTTTGGCTCTTCATTTTTCTCTTTGTCTTTTCTCTCTTCTCTCTGTCTTTCTCTTCTAAAGGTCAGATGAGCTTCTCTGAGATACTGAATGCTGGGATAGCATCTCTGCTATCAATTCACCACTGTAACCACCATTTTGTGTTTTGTTTCATTTCCTCTTTTTCCATCTTGCACTCCGTTTTATTCTCTTTTCCTTCTGGACTCTTTTTGTTTGTACATATCAGTTCATTCATTTGTTTCTACACATGTGCTTTATTATGTTCTTCTCCTTATTTTTATTCCCCCTTAGTATGAGCTTCGCATTTAATTTCCATCTCTATCCAGAGGATGGTTTTATTGCTCAGAGGTTGTTCTTTCATAGCTCTTGAGACTTAAATGGGGTTCTCAGATATGTTCCAATTAAGTATCAACATCATCTAAGATGTTTCACGTAAAATTCTTCTTTAGGATAATAAGAAGCAATTTGTTGACAATCGCAATATAGAGCTATAATGTGGCATAAATTTAATATAAAATATAATCTTATTTTAATATTAAATATACAATTCTGCTATAATATTAATTTCTAGTAATTGTTTGATGAGAAATGTTTGTGATGTTTGTCTTGAAATATCTACCTGACCAAAAGTTTTAGCATCTTGGCAAAACTGAGTGCATCGTGTGTTTATACATAAATCTGATTAATAAGTGGGACATTGAGATATTTTCTGATCCACTATAGTAATGAGAATAGTGTTCTTTTTCTCAGTAGGAAAGTCTTATTTTGCTCTACATTTATTTTAATTGGGCTTTTAATGCTAATAGGCAACTTTTTTTTATTGCTTTATACATATAAAATAATGACATTAAAGGGATTGTTCACCCAAAAATGAAAATTTTATGTTTATCTGCTTGCCCCAGGGCATCCAAGATGTAGGTGACTTTGTTTCTTCAGTAGAATGCAAACAAAGGTTTTTAACACAAACCGTTGCAGTATATCAGTCTTATAAGGTAAGTGGATGGGAATCATGACTAAAACATACCAAAAAAAACCTAGACAAACAAAACCAATTAAACCCTGTGGCTCGTGACGATACATTAATGTATAAAAGACACAAAACGATAGGTCTGTGCAAGAAACTGAACAGTATTTATATTGTATTTGACCTCTGATTCACGCAGTGTCCGAACTGTTCGAACTCTCCTATGTGCGTCCTCCTGAGCGCGTTCTCAAGCAGGCGCATGAGGCATATTCTTCTTCTTCTTGCTTTATGGCGGATTGCAGACTTATAAGTGCATTATCACCACTTATCTCTCAAATGTACCATTGACACTCCTAATTCAGATTGTAGATAGAGTGTCAATTTGTGTATGTTTTTTTTATTAATTTATTTTTATTTGTTTTAGCGGTGATTCCCATCCACTTACATTATAAGACTGACTGCAACAGTTTGTGTTAAAACTCTTTGTTTGCATTCTACTGAAAAAACTAAGTCACCCGCATCTTGGATTCCCTGAGGGTAAGCAGATTAACATCAAATTTTCATTTTTGAGTGAATTATCCCTTTAAGGGTTTCAACTTGATGTTAGAACATGGCAGAGTTTTTCTCTCATTCAGGAGGTCATAATTCATAATAAAGGTATTCAGTAGTGTTCAGTTCTGGGCTCCTTCTCCGTCAAGTGCTTCCACTCGAGAATCTATATGGACTTCACTGTGTCATGGGACTGAAAGGGCCCCTGTTTTGTCTACACTGGAATTAGGGAGTCTAGCCAATCCCATTAATTAGAGGGAATGTTCACATACTTTTGGCCAAGTATTGTATTAAAGATATCTTATTTACAACAATCCTCCACTCCCTTATTCTCAGCAATCTCCTCTGCAATTTCTCAATATTAGTCTTCTGTATGTAGTTTGTGTTCCTCTCTCATTTATTTTCTCCCTTCTGTGTTTTTCCTTTGCAGCCTCTCTGGAGAGTTCACCATAACTTGAGGGTTCCAGGAGGTCCTCCGATCCTTGACCATCTTCTCAGACGTCCACAGCACACACCAGACTGCGGTCTTCCTTCAGTCTACTTCTCAAAAACTCTTCTAAAGCAGATCTAGACCCTCCCTCATCAAAACAATCCTAAAAAGGACCCAACTGATCTTCAGTAGCTCTTCAGTATACAGCATATCAGTTCCAAACACCAAGAATCGCCTGGACAACTGATGTTCCCTTTTGGACAATGTGAAAGACTTGCTGCTGAATTATCTTGTTTGTTGTATGTAATCCTGAAGTGTAGCACTTTAACCTCTTTCTTCCTGCCAGTGTTCAGCACACAGCCTGTTAGCATATCTGACTAGCATGATGTTCTACAGTATGACACACCCTGGACTTCCTGCAACAGTACAGAACAAGAGTATCTATCTATCTATCTATCTATCTATCTATCTATCTATCTATCTATCTATCTATCTATCTATCTATCTATCTATCTATCTATCTATCTATCTATCTATCTATCTATCTATCATTAGATATATAGCTATCTGGCTATCTAAATGGGTAGCCGTTTAGCTAATTAGCTATCTGTAGCTAACTTGTCTGTCTATCTATTTAGCTAGCTAGCTAGCTAGCTAATTAGGTCTATGTATAGCAAACATGTTTAGCTATGCAGCTTATTAGCTATCTAGACAAGAAAACAAGCTGTCTAGCTAGCTTTCTTCACCTGTTAACATTCTTATGAAATAGCAACATGTGGACTCCACCCTTTGCACGTCTAAATATTACTTGTCTTTTCCTCTCTTTTTGTGTCTGCCGTCTCTTAGTGTAATGTAAACCGTCTGGTCGGCTTGCTTGGTTAGTCGTCTTTTTTGTCTTTTTATGTCCCCAAGCTTGAATTCCTTCAGCATCCATCAAAAGCAAGATCCTGTTATTACGTATCCCATAGACTGAACTGCACTGTGACTGTGACCAGGTCTCTTAAAAAGACAAGCCCACCCTTCCACTGGGAGCTGCGTCCCACCCCAAATCCTTCTTTCATTGCCGGACCAAATGCATTATACTGTCATCTCTTGATCCGGAGCCAAACTTGGGTTTCGACTCATGGAGGAATTCAATTAGAAGGCAGGATGAAGCAACTGAGCTCAGAGTTGTGAAACTGCAAAGAATCAGAAATTGGAGACGATACTTCTTTACTTTTTTTTGGTTATGAAGGCAGGAGAAAGAAGGGGAAAAATAGATGACATGTCTCTCTGAAGTCTCATCCTGCCATTGGGAGAGATGGAGAAAGGAAGGGAATGTACTTTTAGGCATGGAACGGCATTATTAAAAAAAGTGTATAAACCAGACAGAGTGTTATTTTTGAGAAAAGAGGATGCAAGATGCCTGTCACTAAGAGCCTTGAACTTTCCATTCACTGTATCTTTTTGAATAGAAATCTTCACAAAGGCATCACTGTTAATATGACATGGCCATTCGCTGTTACCTTTTTAACTTGGAAGCACATGGAAGTACTGAAACTGTACCCTTTGATCATTGTCACCTTTGTATCAAACCTCTGCTACTTACAAGAGCCTCAGGCGTCAACAAGGCTTCTCACAACAAAGAGACTTACCACAATTGTAGCATGACTCCGCAAATATTGCACACCTTCCACAAATGCGCTGACATGGTTGCCGATAAAAGTCCATGACAGCGCAGACCCACCATTGATTAACCGGAGCAGCTCCGGTTATTTTGAGGGCTACAGTAATAGGTTACATGCTGCCGATCGTGGCATCCGGCCATGCCTATGATGGAAGGTTTGCCTTACAAGATGCTTTAGATTGCAATGAGATCCAAAAATTTAGTACTTTCGATTAGACCCTGTCGATTAGATCTTGTATTGGCTCTTGTCTGGCTCACAGGATGGAGTCAATACTGGGAATCTGGGGAAAAGCATGTTCCAATTAAAAACTAGCTACCATTTCATGCCTTTGTGGGGCCTTGGTGTTTTTTTTATAGCTTAGAGAGGGCTCAACGCCAGAGGCTTTTGATGACTGAGGGAACTTATGGAGGGCTGAGAGAGTGAAAACCGAAATGGTCATTGGTTTTATAGCTGCTAAACTAGCATGGATCTCACTATATAGAGAATTTGTGGTTCCTTAGAGAGACATTTTTAAAAGGAAATCACATTTTGGCTCAAAATCACATTTTGGACAGTTCACATGAGCCGTAGTAGGAAGTGACAAACATTATGCAAGTAGCTCTATATCAGCTCTTAAAGACACTGAACGAGAGTTTGTGTTCTTTTCATGTGGATTAGATTATTAGATCGCAAGATGTTCACCCACGAGGGGTTTGTTTTTGATTTGAACTTTATGAGACCATCTCATGGTACATTAACCGCAGAGTTCAAGTCAATTCAAATTGTTCAGCAAAAACTCAATTACAGCATACTGTCGATTCAGACTCTTAGTTCGCCTTAGGGTCTTTTTGTTATTTTCTAAGAAAACTGCATAGGAATTATTTAATTTTTTTAAAGATTACATTTTATAGCATAATACTACAGTTGTACAATATACTAAAATTGTGTTTGATAATCACATAAAAAGATACCTAGTAGTACTATATATATATATATATATATATATATATATATATATATATATATAATTTTCTTTGATACACTTCAGGATCAAATAACATAGATTCAGTCATTCTCACGACAGTGGCCACAGAAAAACAAAAAGGCAAACACTAATGGTTCTTTTTGATCTTCAAGACGTTAGACCTTGAAAAAGCAAATTCATAATAATTAAGGCACGAATGTGCAAGGATAATAAACAAATAAAAATTCACCCTCTGCTCTTTTATTTGTGAGATTTGCCTTTAGATCCACATAGACTCCAACACTTCTTTGAGGAATAGAATATGGCTTTTGTTAGATACGCATCTCTCTGCCAGTGTAGTTCGATCTGACATAATGTAAAAGTGTGCACTCTACTCTAAAAAGTTTGCGAGTTTGACTGTGGAGCTGAATTTTAGTGGATTATTAATGCCCACACATGTACTGATGTTGTTCGCGTTGGTTCTTTTATCAGCTCAAGATTGGAGAGCTGGACGCCACACCTGCACACAAATCAAGTGAACGTTAGCCTCAACTGCACAAACTACTCATGGATATACTGAGGTTATTATTGTGCATACACTGTATTGTTAATATATTGATATATTCATGCACACACATGCACCACCACACCGATATAAAAGCTGTACACATTAATCTAAATAATGTCCATTACATTGTTTAAGCCCATTGTACACCATGAAAAACAATTGTTGACACTATGCCGGCATGTTTTTACTATTGTGGTTATTAATTTCTGATGTTTTGAATTCGGAAGGCATGCAGACCAATCTCTCATTCCCGTTTCTTTTCCTCCATCTCGATATAGTGTGCCTACTCATGAATAATGTTAATATTCTAATAAACAAATTAATATAAAAAGGCCCTTCTTTGTGTTTTATTGAACCCAAGAACGATTTGAATAAGATGCTTATTAAGCCTGTTTGTTATGTGATTTTTAATTGGTTCGATTTCGTGTTAATCATAATAATTGATGAGAGTGGATGACAAACAGGATGTAGTTCTTCAAGAGGGTTTAAATGAGAAGTACAGCCAATAAAATGGATGTCTGGTGTGTTCTGTGGCTGGTTTCACCGGCACGTTAATCTAGATTGATATTGACTGCGCTATGTCTTACACACACATATAGAAGGCAGCAGTGAGATCGTCATCTCACACACACACACACACTTTGTTCTCTTGCTGACGGTAAAGATTCAGGGTACCTGGTGGGAGAGAGTGAGAGATGAACAGACGGAGAGATATGACAGCACATCACTCCACCTCAATCCCTCTGTACTCCCCAGCAACTCTACCTGAGACATTCTCAGCATTTTACAGCTCTTTCTTTCAGCGCATCTCTCTCCCTCTCTTTTTCTTCATATTCTTGACTGCATTTGCACTTGCTCTGTCCTCTCATATCTATTTCGGAGCTGTTTCCATATCTATCTATTTAAAATCTGTCTCTCTGCTCCCTCATACTTGCATGCACCTTCCCTCAATCATGCCGTCTCTGTCACGACTATTAAAATTCAGCAATATTGCAGTCTCTGTGTATCTATAAATACATACTTAAATAAAATCTCCACCACTATTCTGCAGCACATATTGGCGATATATACGAGTATGATCCTTCTGGGTAGCTACATCCCAGCATTGCTCCAGGCAACAACACACATGCAGCCGCATACAGTAGACAAGTGTGATGGAATAATCAGAAACACCTGCTGTAAATGATTGGCCATTACTGGAAAAGACTAAGTTTATTTTTTTTTTTTTTTTTTACTGCACATACTGTAACTCGTTTGTTTTTCAAAACCTGACCTTTAAGATGGACTGTACTTGCTGCTCTTTTGCTTCTTGTACAGCGGTATATGCAGCAGATTTCCAGCAATATCTGCACTACCGTTCAAACGTTTCTGAAAGAAGAACATTTCTTATTATCCGTATTGAAAAAAGTTGAGCTCCTTAATATTGTGTGGAGATATTAATACATTTTTTTGTATGATTCATTGATAAATAGAAAGTAAAAAATAAAATTTTCACTACAAATTTTTTTGCACAAACATACAATTCATTAAATTGACATTTGCATGATCACAAATTAAATCCTCTTATAGATTATTAAAGTTTTTTTATATACCTAAAATAAAAAAATTGAAAAAAATAAAACATATTAATGTCTTATTATCTTATATATTAATATCTTATTATTTAAAATAAATCTTCTATGTCCTGACAGGAAGAGGTTAATATAAAACACACACATTTTTACTACACTTCTTTCTGCATTGTTATGTATTTAACAAAATATAATTATTAAATAACAAATTATAGTTTATAGTTTTATGGGGTTTAATTATAATTTCTTATTACATAACTCTGTCATATTGGAATTTCAGAAAATTTAGTTTTGGGTAGATAATATTTCTAACTAGCACCCTCCACTAATCAATCAATCAATAAATAAATTAATGTTTTCATGTTCATTTAGTCGAGATTTTATTTGTCACATACACAGTTTTATAGAGAATATAACCAGCAGTGAAATGTAAATCAGCTCCGTTCCACAGTAATAGACAGTATTACAATAGACTTAAACACAATAAATGTACAAATGAACAGGAATGTAAAACAGCAGAACATGCAAAAGGTACGTAAATTAATAAGTAATTAAGTAATTCTTGTCTTTTTTTCAAAAATATGTTCATTCCTGCAGACTGTCAGATTTCAGTAGATGAATATGAAATCTTATTAATTCGTTTATTAATTCATTCATTAATAAAATGTTTTTCTGAATGTAACTTGCTTTAGATAAAAGCATTTAAATTCATTGATATAAATGATTCATATAGATAGGTAGATAGATAACAGACATGCCAGAACGTCATTCAAGCATGGCCACGATGCTGCAGGCAGGAACACACACTCAGCTCAAGACAGAAGTCTGCGGCTGTAGGCGACATGGCTTCCATGCCTCAAGGCAAAACAATCATTATGTGATCAATGCGTAAATGCACTTTTGGTAGTCTGCATGTGTCTTCTTAGACATAAAGGTAGATATGTGAGTGTGTTTTTGTGCCTAGAGAGAGTGCCCAGCCAAGGGGATGTCTGGTGGTACTGTCAGAACGACACAGCGGGCAGCCAAAGACTTTCTTCAGCCTTCAGGCAGCGGTGCAGATGGAAGACTACAGTTATCCTGCTCATTAAAGCCTTACACTGGTCACTAATGATGTCCTGTTCGCCTTCCTGCCCCATTCACTCTCCCTGCATTCTCATTCTTTTGTGTGTCTCTCGTTCTCTCTTTCACACTCCATGCCCTTTTCACTCCTTCGACCAGTGTGTTAACTGCTACTGTTTCTTTCGTGCTGACACAGTGTGTCTTTATCATTCACACGCACCAAAATAAACACTAAGAAGACTTCCTGAACCGTTACACCACAAAAGGGCACAATACAGGCTCTCAGCAAATGGCATGAAAGCAGCCAGACAATGGACGGATATCATTTTTTTTTTGAAAAACCATACTTGACCGAGAAAGCTGTGCTTCAGTGTTTAAATCTGCTTTGTTAGCAGCTTCTGAGTAAGGATCACGGCAAATTTATGTCTTCAGTTCTGCTTTTTGCATTTCTGCTGAAATCACGAGTGCACCAAAAAGATTTTTGCCACCTCTTTTAATTAATTAAAACGAGCTAATGCAATAATTCTTGAGAATTTTGTCACAAGTTCATCATGTTCAATCCACTTAAATTTGTATAATGTACGTTTACTTAATCCATTTTTGTTTAGGCATAAATCATTTTAATGCGTGCCATTTGCAATTCTTTGCATGCAACCAAGACTTGATAGGGTCAGCAAATGTTGATATTAAATCTAATTTTATGTCTTTTTGTAAGAAGGGAATGGGGGAGAACTAATAGTGCTTAATTTGTGTTGGGTTTTAGAGGAGTTACTGTTACTTCTAATCATAGGTAGACAGTAAAAGCGAGTTAATTTAGTTCCGTGAGAATTAACAAGAAAATGCTTGTGAATTAACTGATCTCTATTACT
This sequence comes from Carassius gibelio, assembly GCF_023724105.1. NCBI lineage: Eukaryota > Metazoa > Chordata > Actinopteri > Cypriniformes > Cyprinidae > Carassius > Carassius gibelio. The sequence goes on along the minus strand of NC_068414.1, from coordinate 24,732,558 downwards.
TTACTGTATATGTTAGTAGAAAAACTAGCAGTTAGCATACAAATTCATAGTTTTCAGGCATATGACTGGCACTGAGCCCTGGAGGACAGAAATACATATAACTGCAATGTAGGCCTGTCGATATTTTATCTGTTTCAAGCCACAGATATTTAAATCACCTCTCAAAAGGGGAATAACAAAGATATGTGAACAACCTACAAGTTTGCCATCCATAAACAATGTCTGCTGCAGTATTCCAGTCAATAAAAATAGTTGGGCATTCTGAAACACTCAAAGTGAAAAACACATGTCCTAATGTGATATTGAAAGATCACATTCAATATACTCCTCACTGATAATGCATATATACAATATGAATATGAATATGAAAGCAACATATTTAATTCTTAATGAATAATTATGAAATTAAACTGTAAGAAGAAAAGATTGATTCATGTGGACCCAACATAGAAATTCTAAGCAATGTATTGGTGCATTAGATTCCTAAGCAATTATTTTGTGCATATGGTATATAGTGTATAGAATTCATTCACAATTTCAAATATCAAGAAAAATGTTTAGCTGGAGATGTAGCATATCTTTTTTTTATGTCTTCTTCTGGAAATGCCTAAAAAAATAATGCATTTCGAAGAAGAAAAAAAGAAACGTATTCATGTTGCTTACTAAGCACTGTCTCAACATCCACAGTTGTGCTTCATGGTGCAGCGTTCCCAATCAACACCCTCGTCATCATCTTGTTTCACAACCTTTCCTGTTAATGATCTTCTTGTGCAATCATGAGTGATTTTCTGCTAGAGATTCCTCTGTGAGGACACGTGTGAGTCATCAGCTTCTGAAATTCTGGGAATCGTGTTTGTGTGTGTGTGGGAATGTTAGGAACAGGTGTTCTGGAGCAAAGATCTGGTGTGTCATCACTGGCACACCCTGCCTCGTTCTTTTTCTGTTTCTTTGTCTTTCCAATATCTTGAGACAAGTTTGTGCAGTTGTGACCTTTCTGGCCTTTTGTCAGTCATAAACACAAGAAATTGCATGAAATTCCCACACTTGTATCCAATACCGTGCTGAAATTAAAGTGTCTTTACTGCTTGGCAGTTGGGTTACTAAAACAAAAGGACTAAGCATCCTTTCTCTTTTCAGGTTAAGTGGAAACCAACCTCAAAATAAAGTCAGAAAGTCATGACACATCTGAGGTATATATCTTAACACAGGAAAACTTAAATGCTAAATGTGAGAGGAAGTAGTCATATGATTTTTATATGTGATTCATATGTGTTTTTTATGGTGAGAAAATATTTTTCCAGAGCCACGGTGCAGAAACATTTAACAATACATTCATCGCTGGCCCTCAAGAACTATTTTATATCACTGCTGAAAACAGATGTGTTTCTGAGGACTTTGTATTTTTTTATTTCTTTATTTTTTTCAGGGTTCTTTGAAGAAAGGAAAGTTCAAAGAGCAGGATCTGTTTGAAATCGTTTGTAAGATTATAAATGCCTTTACTGTCACTTTTAATCAATGTAATGTGTCCTTGGTGAATGAAACTATTAATTTCTTTCAAAAAAAAATCTTAGAGACCCCAGAAGAAACAATAAATATAGATAAAAATGCATACACTATACAACTGTGGGCTAAGCAGATGGCTGTGTGATGCAGCATTTCCCCAAATGCCTAACATTATCCAAAGTGACCTAAGAGGAAAAGGAAAGGTCATTTGAGAGGATGAGCAAGTTATTACATTTTGATTAAAAATTACAAGGCTAAACCCTTTTTTTTTTTCTTGGAGTAGCATGCATTAATCATTGGCGATAAGATCAGGAACAGTGTTAAGAAAGCAAATAGGAGCATAAGTATTCATGTCAGAGCTCACTGTGTAGGTATTTGTGTTTCATGTTGTAACTGGATGATGACTGAATGAACTGCACACCATTTTGTTTGCATGCACAGTTTGCTTTGTTTTTGTTTTAAGAGCTATGTTATATATTTTCAGCGCTTAATTTTTGTGCATACTTGCACATGAATGCAAGGTGTGTCTTTCTGTGGTGACTTATTAAATACAGAATGTGTTAAAGCAGTTGTTTGGTTCACAATGAAGGCTAACTTACTAATTTCAACATAGAGTTAGTTAATGCTTGTTTTATTTTCATTCATTTATGACATTATATTTTTTGCATTCATGTATTTTCACCATCTGACTGTTGTTTTGTGAATGACGTTTCTCTCTTTCCCAAGCAAAACCAGCAAGCATCCCACGTCAATTTTATGCTTGTTTATACTTGATTCCTTAAGGATTCTTTTTGGTCCTGGAAGACTCTTTTGGAAAAGAAGCCATCCTGTTTAGCGTCTGGAGTGGGACCCTTGAGATTGATGATGGTGTGCTTGGATGTGTCAGATTGTTAATGCTCCTGTCGTGTTGTGACAGCTAGTACATGTGTGGGCTGGATGCCATGCCCATTTTAGTGATGTGTCTGTGTTTGGAGAGAGAGCAGGAGATGATCTTGGAGAGTCCGGGGGGCCAGCTGGAAGCAGTCTCAGCCCTGGGCTCAGCTTTGCCCCATGGGTATCAGGCCTGGCACGGTGTTGTTCTGCGCCAGCTGGGACTAGGAATGACAGAATGGGCAGTTGTCTGCTGCTGCAACATCATGTTAGCAAAGAACAAGTTGTGAAACAACACTGATTGGGTTGGTTGATATATTAAAGCAAGAGCAATGGAGAGTTATTTCCAAAGCATTCGTTTTTCTTTTTTTAAGAGGTGATCTAAATAGCTTGTTCTGCAGTTCTATTGATGTCTGAATTCACAGTGTTCATAAAACAGTAAGGAAATGCCGGAATGATCTACTTCCAGCATAATTCTGATGTGTGCATCCGATGGATACTCTATTTATCCTATGAGGGCATGAGATATGTTTTGTGAATATGCAACAAACGCTGGTATGCAAAAAGGACGGCATGACAAATGTACAGTAGTATGTCCAAATTACATTCATACACACACAGACCATATTTTTTAATCGCCATTAAGCAGTGACTGTCTCTATGACTAAACGTCCTTTCAAATTGAGTCTAACATTTTTGGTTGTGTTATTTTTATCTTTCGTATACGTCATTCTTTCCTCTCAAAATGCATGCTATGCGAAAAACACAAAAAAATCGAACCCGATCTGAATTTTTTTGAGTGTGTGAGAGCGTGTGTGTATACTGTACATGATTGTCACAATGTGACGTTGTATTTATTTTTAATGTGCAAAAATTTAGGACGAAAATTTCAGACTCAGTGTGCAAGGACCTAAGTCAACGATTGTTCCTTTAAACTTGAGTAAAAAACACTGATTCATTCAGGAACACAATAAATGAATGGGCCACATTCAAACAGGAATGAAACTCCTGTGTGTTGCTGCAGAAACACAAAGAGATGAGAAGATCTGACTCTCTTAAGTCTTTTGATAATTCGTCATGTTACAGACACAGAAATCTCACTGTTCCTAAATGACCCTTTACTTGGACAGTTAAATGTTTTGGATTTGTTTGTAACTACAGTATTTTCGTTGCTGGAGCAAGAAACAGACAGTTATTTGGCAATGTTGTGTCTGATGAATTAAGTTACCCAGTATGAATTGTTTATCAAAATGGTGTTGGAAAGCAAACATCACACTCGCAGTGGTGTGGTTTTCTCTGAACATCACCACAGCTGTGATCATCTGCTGCTTACAGAGCAACAGCACTCTCACGCTGCTTGCATTTCCAAATCTCAAAAAGTAAGACATTGCAGCCTCAGCTGGATGTGTTCTGACGGCTCATTCTGTCTCGTTTTTAATCTGCTTTGAATGCAGAAACAGAAAGGGTGTGATGCATTGTTGGAACTCCAAACATCTCCACCCACCAGCGTTCTTCCAGCGCTCTTTATAGGTCAGCTGTAAGATGCTCTCTGCTTCTCCCTTTGTCTTTATTCTCTTCTTTTTCCTGGTTCTTTTTTCTTTCTTTCCATTTCCAAGCTATATATGACCCCCTTTTCTCCTCGCTGGCTACTGATGTGTTCAGAAGGGATCTTTACCTCCTTTCCTAATGGGAGTGAAGGCACGCTTTGTCGGCTATTATATCGCCCTGCCTTGTCATAATTACTGCTGCCTCTGCCTCTAAGTGCCTGAGATTGGAGCAGTTTGTCGGGCTCACAGTGATTAATTGCACACAAAACTGATTGCTCTAGTTCCCTTCTGGGCTGATAGGTCAGACACTATGTGATGGGTGCGTCTTATTTAATGCATGGAAGGAAGCATGTCTACTTCTTTTTGATATGTGGAAGTTTTTGTGTTTAGAATTGGCTGAAGTTATCCAGGTATGAAAAGCTGATTGATTTCCAATGCAGTCTTTTTTGTAAAATGTTTGGTCAGATCTACAGTCTGGTTTAAAAATCCAAACAAAATTAAGTATCAATCCTGGAAATATACAGTAAGTTTTATAGAGCCTATATTAAACAAAGAAACACAGTGATGTAAATTGTACAAGAAATAAAGCACATTCAGAACAATTTCTAGATGACTAATTAAGCAAATTTCTGACATTTATCAAGAGAACTTGTTGTATAGACAGTCAGATGTTCTTGCATCTGCTGAAGATCAAAATACTCATCATTCTCATATGATGCTGGATAAAAAGATTCTCAGGCTTTACGCAAACTTGTGGAGCTCGTGTATTTGCTGCCATAAAAGCAAACTGAGAATAAACCAAATAGTAAGGCATTCTGAAATTATTTTTTTAGTTAAACTTTACACTAAAACTCTAATAATTTGCCATGAAATGTGTCTCAATATATTTTTTATATATAAATAATACAAAATTGAAACATCAAGCTTTTCGACCCCACTGTATCTTTTCTCAAATTTCTCAATCTTACAAGGACTCGTCAGATTCTCTCCATTCTTCATCTGTGACACTCTGGTGAGATTTCGAGGAACTTGTAAAGTCCGGCTGACTCACAGTCACACTGGGGAAAGAGCTCTAATTTCTATTTGATGGTCCTCAAACACTTTTATATTCTTCCTTCCTCCGAGGCCAGAACAAATGACATTTCGCATTTTATTCCCATCAGCCCTCTGGGTTTGGGTTCATAACAAAGGGAGTTGAATATCAGATTCAACAGTCCTCAAACTGTGAAAAAAAAAAAAACAATCCGGACTGGGAGCTATGCTTTTCCTTCCAGCTCATTCAAAAAAGTAGAGCTCCATATATCACGGACGCGACCGTTTGCTGACCTGCGTCTTCACAGTCAGGGGCTGTCATCCTTATGAAGAATTTCTTCGGTGTTCCTGAGCAAACCTGTCCACAGACAGTATCTATATTTCTCAGAGGAGAAAAAAAAAACCTGTTGTTTTTCTCACTCATCCTCCAACAGTGGCAGTCTGGGTTTACATGCTGTCGATTCCTACAGTGCCAACCGGGCCTGATGCTGATAAATCATGCCCAGTGTGTGTTTTTATCATGTCTATGAGTGTGTGTTTAAGCACACTGTACCATGCCCTCCCAGACCGCCGTGTTTACATAAAGCACAGCTAAAGGTCAGAAATTCCTGGTTTTCCAGGGCATGAGGAATACCTGAGGCGCAAGATTTATGAGGCAGAGCTATGCAAAGGCAAAAGCAGCTAGAGTTGGAGGCTGAACTGTCTGGAACATGTATATTCTTTGTATCTGCAGTATGCATTTTTGCTTCCAAATGCATATCTGTCGGTTTAGAGTCAAAAATATTGATTTCCCAACCAATACAAGATTGATAAATCACAATCTTAATTTAAAAATGTATACTGATGCCACAAAAACACTTCCTGCTTAGTTTTGTTTTGTTTTGCTGCATGAATTTGGCAGTGGAAAAAAAGATTTTTAGTAAATAAAGAATATCAAATGCAACCGATGTGGACTTATATCATTATCTTAAGTGATAGAATATTTGAGTAAATAAATAAATAAAGTGTGTGTGCATTTGTGTGCCATTTGTGCCTAAATGACAGAACATTGTTAATTGTTCTATCTTTTCTGATTTTATATATTCTTTTCTGGTAGTTTATAACTAAAGCAGTTGTGAGTTTATATTTACATTTTACACAATAAATGCAATATAAAATTGATTTTTGGTTTTGTTAATACATCTGTTAAATAAATAGCAGTTAGTCCCTGTTGTTATAATCATTTTTATTTATTTATTTATTTACCAAGTTATATGATTCCCTGTGCGATTTACAGCATGAGCTGGGAGAAAATGTATTTAATATGTAAACAAAATGGACATTATAAATGAAATAGGTCCAAATGAATCAGAAAATATAGAACTTGTGAATCATAATCGAATCAGGAAGTCTGTAGACTGTTTTATCAGTAAAGGTTTTATGTCCAACAAAGAGAAGATGAAACAACAGATGTCAAAACACTCCCATACTCCTATTTTTGTTTTCAGCCAAGTGCTCTTAGCTTGCACAGAGGCCTTATGTAAGTTTAAGGGTTTTAACAGAGGGCCGTTGCTGTTTATTGCAGTGTTTTAACGTAAAGAGCAGATAGTCTTCTCATCTTGCCCGCAGTCCGATCTCTTCAAGGAGCCAGCTTTCCTTTCCACTGCCAGAGACAGATTGAGCGTGTATATTTGATGGACGCTCGGTGGAAGAAGTGACTAAATGTGGCGAGGGAGGTTGATCTGGTTGACAGCTCTCAAGTTAACTTTGTTGTAAAATCTGTAATTTGCTCCGGTAATGCATCGGTGATGAAAGGCTCCATGGCATATCATAGAGAATAGTCAGTGTTAGTGTAATTGGCATGCTCGCCTCGGGCACACTGTCACTGCCTCACAGTGTAGAGCTGAAATATTAAAACGACAAGAGAAAGTCGCTTTTACACAGGAACTGCACAGGCAGTTCATCAAAAGAGAGCTTTTAACCCTTCACAAGACCCACCAAAGTATTCTCCACATATATACACAGGCACATATGTGTACTCACAATGCAACCTAATATGCTTTTCCACTGTAGAAAAGAAATTGCAACAACATGAATGTTGATGTAGCCTTCTGACCCAAATCAGAGAGTCCATCCCGATGTCTTCACAATATTCTGGTCCGTAGATATGGTTTCAGTCCAGTCAAGATGCTGCTACGTCAGCGTCACACCGTGGGATGCTTGCTTTCATTATATTATTGCATCGAACTAATTACAGCACAGTATCTCGCTGGAACGAAGAGCCTGAAGCCGCACCAATCAAATTCTCTCTGTCTGTCTTTGAGCACAGCAGTTGCTTAAACCAGGTGGCATCTGAGACTGAACCGCCGTCATATCGCTCTGTTCAAATAACAGCGGTAGGCACGATGTGAACTGCATAACTGCAGCAATAGTTCATATAAAAACATCCTTCACCACATACTTTCATGTCATTCGAAATCTGTATGTTTTTCTTTTGTGGAACACAAAAAGTGATTTTTTTTAAAGAGAAATACTGTGTATTCTTTTTATTATAATGATTTGGGTGGCTTGTTTTTCACTGAAAATCATCTTCCCTATATGTTTTGGTGCATTCATGAGAGAAATAGTGATGTCTAATTTATTGCTGAAAGATTCATTGATTTGGATTGTTTCAGTCTGATTCCCAAAGCTAGTCTGAATGATTCATCCAATCTGGTTTTCAAGTTCAACTCACTGACTCAATGATCTAGTCACAGTGGTTAACAGCTCAGATTTTCAGTGAACAATTACTTCCATTTCAGTCTGTTCATCACATAAAGAACTATTATACACCTTCGGAAGACTTTGAATAAAGCACATAATATTGACCACTTTTATGATATTTTTATGCACTCTTTAATGTGAAAAATCCCCACTTGCATTAAATTCATATGGAGGAAAGAAATACACACAGGTTTGACCAAAAAATGGCACACAGATTTAATTTAGGAGTTCATTTGATAATATCATTAGATTTTTATGATCAAAGCACATACATAGGGTGTATCAAATATGGTACACAAAGAAGCTCAAACATATCATGGACATGCATTTCAGCTTCCCTGTTTAATATATTTGATGCACTGTATGTATGTTGTATCTTTCTTTTTTTATATGTGAATAAATATAAATCATCGTATAAAGTCGTAAGTGAGCATATCTCTTCAGTGAACTCAAAATGGATACGTTTTAAAAGGCCTTTATGACCTTTTTGGATCTTCCAAATTTAGGTTGTATGGATTTTCAATGAACGTACTACTCTAGTTTCAATGAAATATCTTAATTTGTGTGGAAAGGATAATCAAAAGTCTTATTGGTGAACTATCCCTTTATGACAATTTGAAAGCAAACTGAAGGAAAACAAGGAATCTTTCATTATTTTCATTATTTCACAGTTGTGCTCGCTCTTAGCTGAGATTAATGCAGAGGTAAGGCTGAAGTGCTGTTTGGTCTGGAGGTGTGTGATGATATATGACACAGAGGACACGTTGAAGAGTGCTGTGTCTGTTGGCCACAGTCTCTGCTGTTTGTGTTCACAGGCGACATGACGAAGCATACATAATTAACCCCCGCTGTCAGGTCTCATGAGTTGTCTTACATGTCCACACTTGTCAGTTTTGGCTTTTTATGTGTGTGTCATATTGTTTCTCAATCATACGGAACTTCTCTTTTTGTCTTTCATAAACTGAAAATGCCAGTGATTTCTGTTTTGTTTTCATCTGTCATATTATATGACTCCGCACAGCCCTGACAAACAGCTATAATGCTGTACAGTACAACAGATAAAATAGAGAACATTTTGAAAGGTTCTTACCATGAAAAAAAATCACTTTTCATGTGAACAGTTCAAAACTTTGGGGTCCGTAGAATGTGTTTATTGTAACATATTTCAAAATGTATTTTAAAATATACTATAAAATGTAATTTTATTCAACCCGAACAATATACATGTCTTTACTGTTGCTTCTGATCAGATTGTTCTTGCTCAATGAAAGTATTAATGTATTTGGAAAAAATCTTACTGACCTCAAACCTTTGAATAGTAGTGTACCAGTTTCCAAACATTCTCTTCAGTCTTTCTAGAAAAACTGATTTTAATGAATAGTGAATGAACACATTAACACATGACCACCCACATTAAAAATCATTTCTGTTCAGTGTTCAGAAACTCGCTTTGCTCAGTAATGGGGAAGCAATGAGTAGAAAATATGATAGATACTATTGTGCTGTCGGTTACCCAGCATGCCCTGCAACTGGGTGAGTTCTGACCAGGTTTGGGGCGGAAATGCTCACAAAGATTTAGCAGTTTATTGAAACAAATTTAGGGTTGTGTTAATAATTGATTAAATGTGCAGAATTAATTGTGGTTTATTTGATTGTGTATTTACTGTGGTTTAGATGCAGAGTAAGTACAGACTGACTAGATGGTTGGTTATTGCTTTTTCTTAGGTCTTACATTTTGTGATGGCAGTGTTTTGCTGTTAAAGACGTGTTTTTTTTTTTTTTTTACTTAATGCACATCGTTTGTGATCATGTGACAATACTGAGGCTGTTATTTGAAGAACAGGGTTGTTAAGAAATATGGTAAACATTTTTAGTGGTATTTAATGATTTACAAATTAAAATGTCACTTAGTATTAAAGGAATGGGAACAGTTGAGTCAATACACTAAAAGTCAAAGTATGTCAAGTTCAGATTGAGTCACATACAATGTCACATGACAATGTCAGTCCTTCCGATCATATTATACACTAACAGCTAATATTCAGCTATAATCATAAAAAAGTATTCAAGACACCTACAGCTTCATTGAAATCGGGATTACAGAAAGTCAAGATTTAGATTTGAATGACAGATCTAAGAATGATGAAAGTGCTCTACACAAATAATTCTGTGATTGTCTCTTTAAGAGGAAGAATTCCCCTCATGTTGCTAACAGAATAAATATGAATAAACTGATGTCTTTGTTGTGCTCTGTATCCACCCTAAACACTCTGTTTCCTTGACTCACTCGGAGATGGAAGATTTTATAACATTCCAATCGTCTCAGTTTTGAACTGTGTGTACCAAACCGTAAGGAATCTAAAAATTCCCAAATATAAACTGTTCTCACATATTTATCCAGACAGAACTAGGTAATGTGCAGGAAGGGGTGAGCCCAAAAAATGTGTGTGAATGGATGCACGGGAAGATCTGAGGATTCCTCACTGACAGGGCATCCATCCAGATAACTTTTCCTGTTCTGTGGCTGGGAACCCTGATGACTGGGAGAGAAAACAAAAGGAAGTTCAAAGGGGGCGAGGAAAGCCTGCTCTGATCTCAGCCTGAGGAGGTAATGCATTAACATTCTCACCGCAGGTCATCAAAGAGAGTGTAAATGTGTGTGTGTGTGAGTGTGTGTGTGTGCTGAAATCATTCAAATATTTCATTCTTTGCCCTGGCAAAATCACAGGTTTACCATGACATGACATGACAAATTGATTGGAATGTATGAGGAAAAGTGTTTATTTCTGGTTCTGTGACCAAGTATTTCCCAATTGAAATCATATTTTAGTGTTTTTGAAGTTCACATAAAGGTGAAGTGTGTAATTTGTGTTGATGTTAAAATATTTCCACCAGACTCTGCATAATATGCATAGACAACTGTAAATAAACCATTAGTAGGTTGATTTAGCTGAAAAGAAACATTGTGGCACTGGTGCTAGGAAAATATTGTTCTGTTTGAGCATCTTAAAAGAGCAGTTCACCGCAAAATTCAAATTCAAACTTTCTTTACTCACCCTTACTTGCCCTTCTGTCCGGTCCAGAGTTATTTACCTCAGAGAAGAAAGTGCTTTTTTGGGTTTTATGTTTTGTGTAAAGTTTGGATTCCTCAAGATGCTACACTAATACAATTGTGCACAGAAAACCAACTGCCAAAGTCAGGATTTTTTATGAATAATAAATACATTTTAGTTTTGTATTGTTCCTTCAGCAAATGTGGAAGTAGTATGGAATAGTTCAGTGATACAGTTGTATTATTTTTTAAAGACTTTATGCTGGTCACTGTTTACCAGACAGCAAGCAGTTTGGGCCCAGATCCGACCCACATGGATTTCATGCAGGCCAGATGTGGGCCGGATCTGGGCCGAAACTGCTTGCTGTCTGGGTTCCTGTCATAATATGGACTGAACAATGCCAGAGTAAGTAAATAATGACTGGTTTTTCATTTTTCATACCAACATCGACTCAGTCAATAACATGTTTGTTAGTCAGTCAAAAACCTGACTGGGCAAACAATCTATAATTTCACCGTTTTGGTTAGAATCACTAGTGGTGCACAAATTACACAGTTGTCCTTAATAATAATTTTAATTATTATGAGGCCATTAACTTGCATGCATTATAATTAAACATATTTTAAGAAGTAGTTTTGTTTATGGTGTTGTTTAATTACTGGTAATTTTTCATGACTCATTATGAAAGCTGAAGTTTACCACTGTTCTACATGGCACAGTTCTTTCTCTACTTTGCTTTCTCTCTCTTTTAATCATCTGAGTTGAAAACCGAGCCAAATGTGAAGGATCCTCTGCTGGAGTTTAGCAAAGAAACTCTCATTTCACCACCGCAATCTAACCCAATTCTCCAGTCCAAATCTGTACGGAATAAATTGCCACAGAATACAAATGAAGGAGTTCAGAAGTCAAGAACTTGGCTTTTTTTAATGAGGACAAAAACCTATCAACACATCTAACCTGTTCTGCTTCATTTACCGCCTTGCTCTCCCTGGAGTCACTCCAGTTCTTTTTTTCTTGTGATTTCACTCTCTCTCCTTTTCCTCTTGGGTTTGCTTTCCGCTACTCTCCCCTCCTACATCTTCCAACATTTAAACCTTAACATTGCCAAGAGCGAACTCCGTTCCAGTACGGAAAGGTCATTTTAAATAAATAAAGCAACGAGGAGGTATCTCGCCATCCCACACTCACAGTCATGCTTTAAGACGCTGTGTGCCAGTTTTGTTTTTGCTCCTAAAGATTCATTTGCCTGGAGGGCACCAGAGAGAGTTAAACAAGAGGAGCAGGACTTCAGAATCCACACCTACTCAATGGCTATGTCTGTGTTAGTCACGGAGCGCTTTCTTGATTCTTTAAATGTTGTCGGCTCCTCAGCACTCTAGCTCTCACTGTGGGGAGAGAACAGGATCTTAACATATTAACATCCCCTGGAAGCATAGCCATAGCATTGCAGTTAAACAGCTGTGCTTGTTTGGTTTTGGTAAGATAAAAAATACAATAGAGTGTACAAGCATGAACAAATGTGAGACATCAACAGTACACAGCCATGAGAGATCAAACTGAAACACATAGACTCATGCTTCTTTTCTATTACATTCCATAAAACAATTGCATATTCCGTTATATTAAAATGTCTTACGTTAATTCAAAATTTCAGACAACGTTAAATATTTGTCTTTAGAAAGCGTTTTTTTTTAATTGTTAGATCTGTATCTGTTCATTTTTCTGTGTTCTCAATGTTCTGTGGCTTAAGAAGCATTTCCCAGCACAGTCTGAGTTATTGATTTTTTTTTTTCACTCACATGATTTATAGCCATCCTCTTAGAAAGGCATTAATCTTTCAGTACGGTTGATGTTGGCTTCGTTATGTATTTGGATTCGCATTCCATATCCCTTTTATTAGGTGTTCCTTTTGTGCTCTTACAACATTCACCTGTGTAGTGTCTTCATATCACTGTGCCCGGCCCTACCCACAATACTCAGGGAATGCAGTGTGTTACATCATCTCGAGCAGCTTTATCAGATCTTGGAACAGTGGAGGGTAGAGGACTCTCAAAGGGTGTTTTGTCTTTCCCAGGGCTTAGAACTCTCTGAACTCAAGGCTTACCCTATCCAGACACGGGTATTTGTTTACAGCGGCCCAAATTTGGGGCTTTTTATCACAAGCTGGGAGAGGCTTTGGGAAGAGGAAGTGCTATAGAGCTTGGCTTCTTATCTTCTGTTAGATACAAAAGCAAATCCCTTGGATAATCCAGCTCTCTTCTTTCAATTATTGGTTAAATAAACAACAAATAAATCATGTGTTCAGCAATAGCGATAGTTACAAAAAGGGGCAATCTGTCAGTGATTGATGATCAATAGCTATTTTTTTTATAATGATCATAACCAAGTGAGTAAAATAGGGCTTTATACAATATCAAACGATTTTCCAAGATATCCTAACTGTTAAAAGCACATTACATTAAGCCGGACACAGTGGAAGGTATAACACCATCATATCAACAGACACAAATGTTATGGTCATTTTTCCCCATATATTAGTTGATGCATTACTCCTTTTGGTAATTTGGTAAACTTTATATTTATACATAGCATATATTATATGTAAATTGACTTTGGATAAAAGCATCTGCTAAATGAATAAATGCATTTTCCACTATCCTGTCTGTATCTGTTTTATTTATTTATCTTCCTGCCCATTTTTAATGTTCCCATTAATTTTACTTTCTTTTAATCGCTCTAGATTTGTACTGTTTTAAATACACTTTAGCAATATTGCCGTGCCAGTTTTTATTTATTTATTTACTCTAATAACATCATCATCACTATTATAATAACAGTAATCAATGACCAATTAAGATAAATGTAAAAAAATAATAAATTAAAAAGTATTATTTATTATTATTATTATTATTATTATAGGAAGAAAGAAAATAGAGAAAAATATCAGTAAAAAATAATCCCACCCCTCCCATCGCCCTTCAATACAATTTACATTTATGTTTCAATGCAATTCTAATAAGTGTCTATCTATGTTTAGAATAACGAATCTTGCTCTGACGTAAAAATCGTATTATATAGCAACATTATTCAGTGAAAGCTGAGTTAAAAGAAAACATCTACATTAAGTTTTTAATGTGTAGTGGTCAGAGTGGTTAAAAATCCATCCACATTCAGTGAGATGCTCGGCACTGGGAATGAATGGGTGCTGTCGGTGCCCCGCCCCATCCGGTTCTTCTGTCCAATGAAAACGCACGATGCACCATGATGGGACGTCACGCACACTGGCGTCGTGTCGGGATTGGAATGTAACAGAGTAACAATCGGAACAACTGAGCAATAGGTGATTGGGCTCGCGGATCCAGGAGCTCAGTTGATTTTATTTGCTAAGGAAACATCCTGTGAAACTCGCTCAAACGCCGCTTCCCAGAGCCGGTGTTTTTGATGAAGAGAAAATATTCTACTTCTTGCGTGTGTGAAGGTCCACGGAAAGCGCAGGGATAAGAGAAATGCAGGGATTCGTAAGGTTACCGTCGTTCCGGTGAACTGCCCCGTTTATATTATTGTTTCGGAGGTGAGTGGAGTTTCTCTGCGAGCGGTCGGCTTTAGTTTAGTCTGGACGTGTGGTTCGGCACCGGAGATAAACCTCGGTCGATGTATCATTAACGACTTTCCATCTTTCCCAGTGGGACCCGCTGCTCTCCAAAGACAAACTCCATGAGTCAGTGCAGCCGCAACTCTCCAGCAGCGCGAGTCTGACCGTGCGACGCATTCATCCCGCGCGTGTCCTGTCAACAAACGGTGCATTTACATTACTCCAGCGAGGGAAAACTAACGTTAAGTCAGTGAGTAAGCATACATGATTGCGTGTTTATGATGATCTTAACAGGTACGGTTACTGTTACGGCTGCCCTGTGAGATGTTGCGCCTAGAAAGACGAGGGAGAGCGGAGAACCCGGTGTAAAATCGCCCACATGCGCTGGATCAATCGCTTGCTGCTCGGTGATCGGAATCTGAAGCGGGAAGACGTGAGCTGTAAATCCTCGCAGGCTGGAAGATGGCGGAGCAGTACTATAGCTGGAGGAGGTGGTGTTGAGAGACAAACTTCCAACCGCTTGAGATTTATTTGCAAACATCGCGATCTGGCCTTCAGGACACATGCAGGCCAAAAAACGATATCTGATCTCGCTATTGACTGGCGCCTTTCTAGTTCTGCTCTTTTACTTTGGAGGAGGGGTCCCGGGTCCGGCGGCCACGGGGTCCAGGAGCCGGCATGGATATAGCCGTCCCGAGCAGCCGTGGCCACACTTCTCGGATCCCTTACAACACTTAAGCCCGTGGGACCATTCGGACACGGAAGAATATAACGTGCACATATCGCCCAGGCAGAAGAGAGACGTTAACTCGAGCGTTTACAAGGGCAAAAGGTGCCGCATGCAATCATGCTTCGATTTCTCCTTATGTCAGAGGAACGGATTCAAAGTGTACGTGTACCCGCAGCAGAAGGGCGAGAAGATCTCGGAAAGTTACCAGAACATTTTATCCACCATCGAGGGCTCTAGGTTTTACACTTCTGACCCTGGTCAAGCGTGCCTGTTCGTCCTGAGCTTGGACACTCTTGACCGAGACCAGTTATCGCCCCAGTACGTGCACAATCTCAAAACCAAGGTGCAGAGCTTGCCTCTGTGGAACAATGGTAGAAATCACCTCATATTTAATTTGTATTCAGGCACGTGGCCCGACTACACGGAAGACTTGGGCTTTGACATCGGTCAGGCCATGCTGGCCAAAGCGAGCATCAGCACCGAGAACTTCAGACCCAACTTTGACGTATCCATCCCCTTGTTCTCCAAGGAGCACCCAAGGACCGGTGGGGACAGGGGGTACTTGAAATACAACACCATTCCACCTTTTAGAAAGTATATGTTGGTATTTAAGGGGAAACGCTATTTGACCGGCATCGGCTCGGACACGAGGAATGCCTTACATCACGTTCATAACGCGGAGGATGTTGTTCTCCTCACCACCTGCAAACACGGCAAAGACTGGCAGAAACACAAGGACGCGCGATGTGACAAGGACAACGCCGAATATGACAAGTGAGTTCTCGAAACTGATTTTTTTTTTCATCTGATCGCATTGTAGTCTTTTCTGACTGTAATTTTAACAGCACACCACACTACAACTTATTAACCACAGCTGTCCAAATGACACACACGTGAGGTCCCTGTTGGTCATGCTTTATTATGGTCTAATAATTTCTCCTGGGTAACCTTAGTTAGGTTTCAGCATTTCAGCGTTTTTTTTTTTTTTTTTTTACTTTGTCAGTAACATTTAGATATGAATATGCTATGTGAATCGCGTGGTGTAGGCTATGCATCCAATTAATGGGATTGCTATCAGTCATTTTTAACGTTTTCCTTCAGCGCGCGAAAGCGTCTGAAACTTTACAAAGGCCGTGAATATCTAATCAGGTAAACACTGAGGCACTTGATTGGATGGATGTCGGTTGCTTAACAACTCTAGTACCGCATCACCTCACACTCTTTTGGCGGAACAGGGATGCGCAACCAAGTTAAATGCGGTCTAAAACCTGTTTCAAAATTACAAATGTGAAACCTTGCTTAACCTGGAGTTAATACGTGGCCTTAAACTGAGGTATTAGTTAGAAGAACGTCTACACAAGGTAAAGCGCAATGTTAAAAGCCTGTGATATTTTAAGAAACTGTGGTTTCCATGGTAAAGTTTAGTCTGGGAAAGTCGTATTCATTTGGCTTTAGGTTGAAAATGGGTCACAGTTTACTTTGTTTACAGTCGAATTACATAAATACTAAGTACTACTTGATGTTTAATCGTTTTGTGGAGTTTCATAATTACACTTTCTTGCTGTTGTAATTATAATAACACAGAATATGAGTTGGACACTAATGTAAACCAAAGATGTTTAGTAATACATCACACCGTCCAATTTACCCAGCAATGTGCCATTTTTTTATGCAAGCTGTTTCAGTGTTGTGTCTTCTTGATTATTTTTGAAGCAGTGCTTCATGTGCTATGGAGACCAGCAGGGCTCCCTGTGTATGTGTGTTTACACCAGATTACAAAACACGTTTATTGCTTAATAAAGCCATTGACATGACCGACACATTTCCAGGTACAGTAGCGAGCTGTAATCACCTGTTTTTATATCCTAACTCAATTGCACTGATTTTAAAACACATCCACCATGGGAATTTCACCCTAATCGTGGATATGTTCGGACACGTCTCGTATGCTCGAAATATAATGCTCTCTCAACAGAGAGAACGGGCATATGACCTTGCATAATTAGAAAGCTGACCCAGTGTAAATAAACCGTAATTGGAATCTTTTTTTGTCCTGAAATGTTAACACGCTGGCAAGTAGATGCGTCACGCCAGCCGTTAGCCCTGCCGGTCTTTATACAACCTTGATTTCTGATTAAACAGATAGAAGTTAATCAATAATCCACTTCTCTCTTCCCTGATCTGTTGCCCATTTTCTGAAAGTGAATGGTTTACATAGTCAAGCACCCTGAATCACAGTCCGTTAGAATTCACTGATAATTTCACTGTACATTGTGAGAGTAATTACCTGGCACATATCACTTCAAAACAGCCTGAGTGCTCATTAATGGGATTTCAGACTCAGCACCTAGAGGTAGTCAGCGCTCTTCCTCCCGCTCTAGCCCACTCCTGGTTAGTCATAGCATTAATGTTGGTCGGTGTGCAGATATTTTTGGCATGTTTCTCCCTCCCATGCTGCTTCTGAGGTGCTTCTCAGCAGGATGTGGTGCTGTTAATTGGGGTGTAAGTGTGTGTGCGTGTGTGTAAGACAGAACAGCTGTTTGGAACATGAGCGAGCTGAACCATGCAAAAATGACCCGGCTGACAAGGGTATACAATTTTATTTTTTTTTTTTCTGTTTGGTAGCTTGGTGTTCGCCATTTGACAACGTTTCTTTGGCAAACTCAGGTTACTTGGATTATACGTCTGCTTCCATATTAATTAACCAAAAGGATTTGAGCTTTTTTTGCAGATTTACCTTTACTACTGCATGATTTTCCAGCTTTTTTAATGACTTGCATCTGAATGGCTTCAGGCACTGGTGGTCTGACGGTGAGCCTGCCAGACTTGTAGATGAGACTTGGCCTTGAGATCGCAATTCCTCCATGCCACGGTTTGGAATTTACCAAGCTGGAATAACTCCGCAGTGCCAAGCGTTATTAAACAATAGATTCATTCAGTACTGTGTCACAAAGCACAGCGCTGGTCACTGCCCCAGCTGGAAGGGTGGAGGAAACCCAATCTGCCTCGATGTGATTTGTGGACGTTGTCACATTGATCTGATACAGATGAAGGAAATGATTTCAAATCCCCCTTCTGCAAATGATATTCAGTCTGGTAGAAGACTCCGTCATAGTCTAAAACTTTTTTTTGGGTCCTATTAAATTGTATAAATCTTGTTTCCTGGAAAATGAGTCATTGCATAGATATAGAAGGGTAATATTTGCAATGTCAACATTTTTTTCCCCTCACGGTATCTGTAATAACTCTGTTTTTGTTCCTTTTGATACCTTACCAGATTTTTTCAGCCTTTATTAACTGTTCGGTGAGTGTCTTGCTCACCAGGCTACTCAAGGACACTGCAAGGACCAAATTTAACATTGCTTATTCCTGCCCACAGACATATGCTTTAATCATTCCAAGAACGCATTAAAAAAAAAAAAAAAAGAAAACAAATTAGTTTTCCCGCCTCTAGTTGATGGATGGCTTTGTACCGGTGCATGTGCAATGAGTGTCAGTGTTATGTATTTATTCATAAATAGGATGAAATTGCATTAACGTCTTGAAAGGTCTGTAGTGAATACCGCAGTTTAATTTCTTTAATATGAGGCAGTCCTCTCTGCTCTTTCCCACTGTTTTTGTTGTCACATTAATAAATCATGAATTTTTCATGATCTCACCTCAGTCAGATAAAGTAGTGGCCCGAGCTTGTGTGACAAATGCTAATGTGAGGTAATTAGCCCGAATTGAGTTCTGCTTAATTACTGTTGGTTGATTATATATTTCTGTGCATAATGTGCTTGGGCTAAGGCTGGATTTATCTGATCACAGGATCAGTTAAATTGTATGTTAAAGCGAGGAAGTAATTTGTGTATGTGTGTAATGTTTAAAAATGTTTCCTACACAAGCTTTGAAGATATTTGCTCGCTCTATTTACATTATTGTATGTTAACCAGGTTGAGGCCTAGATATTGTCAGTGGTTTCTTGCGCATGTTTATGTGGGTGGTCACCACCCCCGTTTTGTCTATCACTGTCTGGGAGCTCTGTCCCCCGACTCATTGACCCACTTTCAGTGGGATTACCACAGGAACACTCCCCTAGGCTACAGAAACAGACCACCAGGCGGATTCGGAAATGGCCATTGTAGTCTAAACTGGTGCAAGTCAATTATTAAGGGTAACGAACACTGAGTCTGGGGAAAAAGCTAGCATGCTTTGAAGTTAAATTCTGCATGTTAAAAACTAGTACAAGCCATAGCAATAGAACTGGCAGTAATTGACAAAACAAGACGTAAAAAGATTATTTTTATCCAAAGCCCATCAATGAGCTTTTGAAGAGTATGAATTAATAAGTGGGATTTAGAATTGGAAAAGCATCTTGATTTCCTCTCCATTCCCTGCCAAGATCACACATCTTCTCAAAGGAATTTGCAGGGCAGACCATTGATTGGTTCACAGTTGAGTGGGATCCCTGGGAAGTCTTTTTGAGGTGCATATTTATTTACGTCTCGCTTTCTAAAAGAATCCAAAGAATTAATAAATGCTTCCCAACCAGTTAAGTAAGAGATTTACATTTCTTCCAGTGTCAAGCATTATGCATTTTTGTTAAAAAATGTTTGTTCAGTAAGATTGTTCAATGTGTTTTTTGTTTTTTATAGAAGTCTCTAATGCTCAACCAAGGCTTCATTTATGTCATCAAAAATAAACAGTAAATTGTGAAATATGATTACAATTTAAAATAACTTTTCTTTATCAATATATTTTATAATCTAATGTATTCTTTTGATGGCAACGCTGAATTTTCTGCTGCTATTGCTCCACTCTTTTCTGATTTTGAACATTCTATATTAGCTGTGTTATCATTATTTTTGTGGAAACCATAATGCATTTTTTTTATAACATTTATAAATGGCTCGACTGTAACTGTTGAGTAATTTATTGCTGAATAGAAGTATTTCTTCATTTCATCAACCTTTAAATGATAGTTTACAATGAAGGACTAGCCAATGGTTTCACAAACAGGTTTATTTTTTTATTTTTTTAATTTTAAGTCCTGAGACATTTGTCTGCTTGTGTGGCAGCTGAAATTGTGACGTCAGTGCTGAGGTGGTGGATGATCGGCCCTGAGGGCGCTGGTCTCCCCTATGACCATTAGCCACGAGTATTAGCCATGGCCTTTTACTCTAGCTCTCAAGAGAGAAACTCTGCACCATGGCTGTGGTTTTTGCTGTCTGAAGATCAGACTCACAGCCTAACACAGCAGTTTGCATGCTAATTACGTGCTAAAAGAAGCAACCCAGTCTTCCTCAATACCAGACTTGTCAGATTCAGCTTTGCACTCATTTTAGTACGTATGAAAACATGTCTACAGCAGTCAGATGCTTGGAGACACCGGTGTCGTTTAATGCTGTTAAATGCTATATAGCTATAGCAATGATAATTTTTTTCTTAGCAGTTTTAGTCGCAGACGATTTTGAAAAGACGGCAGATCATATAACAATGTTAAGAATGACTTCTTGACTGTAAATACATTTATGCTGAATGGATTTCTCTTCAGTGCTGACTTTTAGTGCTGGATTGCCTCTCAGTGATGATACAGATGATATTAAGGCATTGTGTGAGGTTTGTTTATTCTCTGGAGCTAGCACTCGTCATTCTTTTGCGCACTGTTGTAGATGAAAGCGTGAAGGAAGCTGGAGATTCAGGCCTATTATCCTACTGCAGGGTGTGTTGTCGTACATTTGTGTGTTTAAGATGTTCCTTAAGGTGTGTTTTTACACTGCTTTGAGGAGCATTTGATCCCTTAAAGTTCATTCGTTTGTTCCTAAAGACTTTGTCGGATAGAAAGTATGTTTACATGCGCAATTATAATAGAGGGACAGTAGATTTTTGTGTAGTCCAGTCTGCATTGAAATGTAAAAGAGATAAAGCATAATTGATCTTTAGGATTAAATACTCTTTGTGTGTCATTATCCAGCTGATGCATGGAATATAGTTGTAGCCCGAATGAAATCTACTTTTACATTTTAAAGAGACCCCACAGTATTGGACCTCTTTTGCCCTGGGACATCAAAAAAGCCAACCCTGCCCCAGAAGCTTGGGGACTTTTTACAGCTTCAGGGTAATTTGGTAGACTTGTTGACTTTTATTTAGAGTCGTATCATAGACTCCATCACACTAAATGTAGGCCCTTTTGAAACAAAGCTCTCACTGTTGGCCCGTTCCATTACCGTGAGAAAAGAAAACAAACTTGTTTCATTGATAATCAGTCTCCGTTCTGAGGAATTTGGAGAGGGATTGCTTAAATTCTTTGTAGACATTTTTGTTTTTGTGTGTCATATGTGCAAGTCTACTGGGAGACTGTATAGGACAGTGAGGGGGGCTGCTGTAGAAAGAGCGTTTTGTTTAAGTGCTAGCTGATCTAATGGCTCGCACCCAAACCGTTTTATGGTTTGATTTGACTACCTCTCCAGTGAAACGGCTCTCTTGCCCCCGGGCGCTGAGGGGCTCCTTTGTGCTAAAGTTTGCTTAGATTCTTTCGCAGCCTGTGCCTTGTTGACACCACGGCCCCTTCTCCTCCCCCACAGGAACCCCCTTCCTCTGCCAAAAGCTCTGAAACAACTTCCCCCTCCCCCCGTCAGGCTTCCCATGTTTTTCCCCGTCAGAACTCAGATTCACAACAGTGAGACAAGCCTGATTTCTGCCATAGCTTTTGAATTCTGGAAGGCATCAAACAAAAGGGTGCACAGAGACGCTGGCGACTCTTGTTTTTTGGGCTTCCATAATACATCACGGTTCAGTGCCTGAGCTGTCACTGTTGAAGAAAGGAGGGGGGGTGCAGACGGCATCTGGCCAAGCTAAGAGGGAAGTGTAATATAAGAAATGTACTTTGATTTGCTAGATATGTAGGGTGTGATAGTGGCAAGCATAATTTTTTTTACGGTTTTCCGAACACAAGTGGTTTAGGGGATGTTTGTGCAAACTATTCAAAAGTTTAGGGTTGAAATTTATTTATTTTTTTTTTTTTTTAATAAATATCTTCAAGGCTGCATTTATTTGTTCAAAAATACAGTAAGTACTGATTTGATGCTTAAAGATTTTCCTATTATTATTTAAAAGTTAAAAGCTCTTGCTAAATAAAAGTACTAAATTATTATTATTTTTTAAATAATAATAATATTGAAAACTTGGACAAAGAATGCTTGTTTTGGACCCCATTGACTCCCACTGTATGAAAGGACAGATGTGCCTGTTACTTTTAGAAGTAACCACTATAAGATTTGCATCTAGTAATGGATGATAAAACTGTAAAAGTCTCATGGACACATTTTGACAGGAAATGATTATTTTTAACCTGGGCCATTAATGAACACCCTAGCAACCACAATGCAATGCACTAAAAACCACACATAACACCTTAGCGTAGTGGCGGCAAGCTTTGGTTAACACCTGTATTGATGCAGTACGTTTTTCCTTGCACTGGAAGTAATGGTTTAATTATTACTTACTCCAAGGTCTCGTAAGATAAGACATGTATGAATGTTAACAGATAATGTAGGGTAAAAGTCAGGTTCGACTTCCCCACTCTGATGCTACTTGTAGACTTGAAAAAAAAAGTGCTTTGTGTTAATCGACTTTCACATAGATGACATTGAAGGATTTCTTTTTTTGTGTGTGTGTGTGTCATTGGTTATAACCTTTTAATAATAATTGTTTTTCATGTTCTATAAATAATTTGATGTCAAGGATTGCAGAGTATTTTAGAGATCTTTTTAAAATCGACTCCGAGCTTTCATTCAAGGAACTTTTAGACATACGCAGGGTTTGACATTAAGCTTTTGCCAGGAACATGTCTTTCAGATGTGCAAATGGATTGTTTACTTGTTCTAGGGCTGTCCTGAAAAAGTTTGACTGCGGATTAATTGCCATACAAATTATTGTGATTAGTGATGTAATTATCAATTTCGTTAATGTCTGTTTTTTTG
The DNA here is from genome assembly GCF_023724105.1 of Carassius gibelio. NCBI lineage: Eukaryota > Metazoa > Chordata > Actinopteri > Cypriniformes > Cyprinidae > Carassius > Carassius gibelio. The sequence continues at coordinate 24,709,525 of NC_068414.1, read as the reverse complement.
GAACCCAGCCTATATTAACAGAGTTTCCTGAAAAGGAAATCGAGACATAATGGTATTTCTGTGTTCACTTAAAATTGCCTTTTCGGCAGGCAGATATCATTTGAATTTTAAAATATACAAAATCAGAAAGCCCATCTTTTCTAAAATCGGAGGTCATTTGTCCCAAGGCATTTATTGGTTATACAGCTTCAGTACATTAAAATTACTGGCCAAAAAGGATAATGTATCAGGTATGCTGTAAGGCCAGCCATATGGTGATCCAGAAATTATGTACGATTCAGTCAGCCTGACCTTTACTGTCTTGTCTGAAAAGAGGAGTAATCTCCAGTCCAGTTTAATGTTCCTCTGTGATTGTTTTCCACTACAGGTATGAGGGCAAGGTCACTAATAAGTATAATATAGGTTGGTTTTGCAATTCATCACGGGCTAAATGCTATCAGAACTTTGCTATTACCTTCAACACTATCTGCGCATATTTTGTAAGCAAAGTTTGAGCTCGTGGCACAACATCTCTGTGCAACTGAGAATGCACTTGTTCGAGGTTTTCCAAGACGAACAGCAATGTCAAACCTGGCAATCTCACACATTCACAGGTGTTGCGAAGTAGCTGCTTGTTTGTCTCTTCCGGGTTCCCAAACTCCTAATGTGTAACCTTATTTAGTCCAGTGTTCCTTTCAGCTTCCCGTCAGGCAGAATTTGATCTGTAACTTCTTTGTTGTTGGCTGCCTCAAAGAAAACGGGCTGTTTAACATAAGCCCCGGGTGAGCTGTGTGATAGGGCTCTTCGGGATCATTTCATCTGCTATTTATTTTATTATTTTTTCGATGACTTATTTTTAACCTGCATCTTCTTTGCTCTATGTCTGGATGAGCATCATTCACCGCGTCAAAGAAAAAAAAAAGAAAGCCTTTGCTAAAAATCTGCCACACACTGCTTCTCTGTTCTTCCCCGTTTCTCTAGCGCTTGCAGTGATGATGGGTGCAGCCGTTGAAATGTTTCCCACAGAAAAGCGAGAGCAAGACTGCGTTTTTAAAATAGTTGCCACTGTATCGCTGACACGATATTGGGCATGACTTTATGGCAGTTGACTCGCTCCAAAACAAGAATTTTACTTCCAGAGCACAGGTTCTTCTACAAGACGGAAAAAAACCCCACATCTATCAATTAATCATGGCTGGGCGTCAGACTTTGACACGTTTCTTATACGATGCTTTTAGCTCTTGAATATCTTCTCCACCATTGAGACGGAGCTGGCATAGCCCTTGAATGCTGTAATTGTTTACTTAGCTTTTATGCATCCTTGTATTCCTTCCGGCCTCTTCAGAAACAAATGCTGAGGTATATGTGGTCAGGGCTTCCAGCTTTCTCTAGCTTGTGTGTGTGGGCTGACTTGGAGAGTGTTTGCCACTTTAAGTGGTTTATATGGTTACCCAACACAATTTTTTTTTTGGTGCACCGTCTCTCTGTTCCCCATGTTCCCCTCCGGTTTTCTGATGTACTCCAGCCGTTTGGTTCCCTGGTGCTTTCGGACTAGAGCATAAGTTGCTGTGGGCATTCATGTGGAACCTAGGCAGCAATACAGAATGAATTATTCAGCACCTGTGTTTTATTCATATTTTTTTTTCCCTTGCAATTTTGTCGAGCATGTCCACTCTGTCTTTCATCCACACATGTGGCCTCTCTTTTGCTTTCGGTGTCACAAAACAATGGACAGCGTTTGAATTCATTCTGGTATCTATCTGGATGAAGATCTGAGATTTTCCTTCTTTCTTATTATTAAGGGAGAATCAGCAGCATCCAAACATTTATTATTCAGTTGCTTCTAATGTAGAGTTTCAAGCTTTACTTTCCTAAGAGCTCAGGATGCAGATGCCTTTTATTGTGTAGCTCTCCTTCTTAAACATTAACCATCCGCTGCAGAAGAGCTCTCCACCCATCTAGTATTTAAGTAAATGTCATTAGCCAAGACCGGTCTAGCTACTGAAACCCTTTCAATGTAAGTCTCTCGTACAGTTGACCCTATTAGAAGCTTGTTGATGGAGCTGAAAACAGGCTATCGATTTAATTGATTTTGTGCACGCTAATGGATGGCCAAGCCCAATAAAGATAATTGCCTCTTGGATTAACCTTTTTGTTGCAGAGATCCAAAAAGAAAAAAAGAAAGCCTGAACTGATTCAGTCTTTAGGTGTGACACTAATTCTTTGAGGAAAAGCACATGATAAGGTCATGTACCAGTCGTCTGTCTCGGCCAGAAATAAAAAGTCATTTCTTTCGTCACCACTTTGACCTTTCTTTCTCGTTCTGTTAGATGAGGAGATCAGGAAGAGTGTCACACTCGCCATTTGTCTCGGATCACTTTTTTCTCAATCGCTCGAGTCTTATTGAAAAAACATGCTAACCAAAAAAGACTGAAGTATTTCTTTGAAAGGGTACTTATTTACCTTACATATTTTGGGGGGTTGTTGCAAAGACTGATCTATTACAAAAAAAAAAAAATATATATATTAAAAGTTGTGTGTGTGTGTGTGTGTTTATCCTACCTTCATACATTTACATATTCAATAAAACAACAGAATTTTGGAAATGTTGTCTGTTAAAACCAAGAAATAATCAATTATAAAAAATATTCTTTAGTTCTACATTTGACAACTTTTTTGTTTTGTTTTTAAACTCTTGTAGGTTTATAAGGCTTTCCCTTGTGGTTCTTTCTTTTTTTTAAGAGCAGAATTGTTCAAAACTTTCTTTTAAAGGTTTGTGTGTGTGTGTGTGTCTGTTTTCTGTGAGATCTCTTTTTTTCACACATCCAGGCCTGTTTGCCATACTGTATGAAGATGTGCTTAGTGTCATTAAATTTTTACCACTGTTTTCGATTCACCGCTAGAGTAAATCTTATTTAACAGTGTGCTTTTACTGATTTTTCGTGTTACGTTATTCTCAAGGGTAAAAACGACAGATTCTGTGAATTAGAAGTATCTTCTCGCTTCTCTAAAGGAATGTCTCATGTCACTTAGATAACGCTCTATAGTCACCAAGCAACTGAGGCAGAAATGGAAAACTTTTTTTTTTTTGGACTGAAAGGATTCTGTAATATGCTCCTGTCAGCCATTTTGACAGTGGCTGCTCCTGCGATTTTTTTTTTGCTTTGCGGTAAAAAATGTTAAGGCTTTAAAGTTGTCTTTCTGTTTTGTCTTAATACGGTGCTCTGGTTTTTGTAGCAGCTGTAAACATGTTGCTTTCAGACATCTGACTCCTGTGACTGCTGTGGTCTCCTGTCTGGCATTGACTGGCAGGGCTTACTTGTCCTTATCAGAACTGTGGTACTGATTTGTGCGGTGTCAGTCATCCAGCTTGTTGAAGGTGTCAGTAGCTTGATGCTCTTATAGAATACCATAAAAATACCTTATGCTAAAAATGTGCTTTGTAAATGTTCCGAAGTTGCACTTTTTTAGCATTATGTAAATCACACAGACCATTGTTCAATAAATTATTGTATAGTTAATATATAGGCGGAGATCTGTATGGAAAAAAAGGACTTGAAAGATAGCAGCAAACACCCCTACTTAATCAAGGTGACTTTATACTATGCTAATTTCTGCCATTAGTTACCCGGTAAGTCGCTTTCTGATTGTGGGAGGTAGACTTTACGGCTTTATCAGTAGTGCCTCTATTGCCCTGGGCACAGTTGTAAATCATGCACAACTGCAAAAAGGGATCAGATCACACTCAGGTCAACTTACTCTGCAGACTGCAGTGTCTCTGAGGTGAATCTTACCCTCTCGGGGAAGTATTGTGGGCAACATTTGTTCCAGCGTCTGAGTGTCCTCTGTGAACTGAAGGGCCATGGCTGGGTTTTGCCTCAAGGGCGTTATTCAGCAAAAGCATTGACGCCCACCCATCACATTCCACTGGGAAAGCCAGAACACCTGGGAAAGGACCCGAACCTCTGCTGTGTCTGGGATTGGAGAAGAAAACCTTAATTATGGCACTATGTGCTCCTGGGGAGAGTACGTGGTGACCTGGAGAACTTCATTATAGAAGACACGAGAGGAGAGCTGAAGTTCAACACTCGCCCTTCTAATAACGTTGTCAGAACTGCTACAGGTTTTCCTTTCACCTTTTTTTTTCCTTCTCTACCTTTTAAATGTCCCTTTTTCAGCAGGCTGGCTCAACGAATACAATTATGTTCCAGGAAAAGCCCAGGACCGCTGGTGAAAAGCTGAATGGCGGGAAGAAATTGTCGGGGCTCAAAGGTGGAAGGAGACAATTTGTGACTGTAATTTAGCACATGAGTGAGTTGCACTATGGTTATTGTAGGTGCTCCATCGACTGGATCTGGGGCAGCATTGCTTGTGACCCTGAGAGATACAAGACGAAGATGTTCGGTCCTGGACACATGCTAGTTGGATGTCAGTTGGGCAGCTGCTGTGAGCAACACCTCATCTGAGGCCCCATTTATCCAGTGAATCTTGTCAGCGGGAAAGAAAAGCCAAGTCAGCAGAATTTGTTTAAAAGGGACCTTCACTTAAAATAAACAGCAAGCGAGCCAATGGCCAGGAAATACAGCAGTGTAGCCTCAGCTTCACATTTTAGAAAATGGAGAAAAGCAATGCATCCGACTAGGCAAAGAGTCTTTTTTTTTTTTTTTTAATCAGAACCTCTACAAAAGGCATCTGCATGTCATCATGTACAAATTGGTTTCACAAGTCCCCAGTCGCAGACAGTTTGGCCAGGATCCATCATCGCAGTTGCCAAATACAAGTGATTCAGAATTTGTCAGGAAGGACTTGGTCCTTCCACCCACCTCCAGAGATCCTGCATTCGCCATTACAGAGAGAGCAAGAACAAAACCAATCCAGCTCTCCAGAAAAATCAATCAAGCTCAAAGCAAAAAGAGACTGGGGGAAACTGGCATTAGCCTGATGATTTTCTATAGAGCTGTGGAGTTGTGCTTCTGTAATTAGACACTGCCTTTATTAACGTTTTCAACCAGGGGCTTTAATGAAAGGAAATGAAGGGCCCAAACTCACAGGGAGGAGAGGCAATTGTGCCGAATCTACAGAGATCGAGCTGCTGTGAGGGAACGTTCTAGCACAGCGACGTCCATCATTGCCCAGGAACAGATTTGCAGTGCCAAGGCGCTGCCGTGGTGCCCTCCCCCTTGATCTGAGCACAAAAGCTGTGTGCTTGCAGGGAAAAAAAAGAAGGGGGAAAAGCCCTCAGCGTGCCTTTCTTAGCCTCTGGACTTTATTTGCTGCATTGTGTTGTGAAGAGCTCTTGGCAGACTGTAGATTCTTTGAGGTGGGGCGAGGGAGAAATAGTTGGGGAGATGCTTTTCCCCCTTATTGCTACATGCCCATTAATCCATCCTTCTCCAAATCATTGCCAATACCACTGTCTGTGATTCCCAAAGTTGAACTGTCTGTCACAGTGCTGCTCTCTCTGGAAATTGAAGCCATGTCTCAGCCTTAATCTAAGCAACACTGAAGAGAGGAAAACAACTTATGTGGGAATCAGTGAAGTGCACAAATTCTCAATGGTGTCCTTTAAAATCATTGTGATGGTAGAGGGAGAAAAGCCACCAGTGCACTACAGCTTTGCAATACAGCTATCAGGTCTTCACATAAACATTTGGGTAGTGGTAACCAGATATGAAATCTGCATGTACAACTCTGTACTAATGTTAGTTTGGTTTAAAAATAGTAAGCACGAAAAGGTTTAACAATAAGCTTTAGCAGTATTAAACCTGCAGGCCACTTAAGTTGCATGGTTATCACTGTCAACCGTTAAGAGGTTTTTGAAATTAGAGGTTGTTGAAATTAACTTAAGTTAATTACTAGTCTGATAAACAATCGTTAAGTAGCCAAGTCAAAGCTGCATCTCTAGGTAAAAAAAAATTAGTCCAAAAAATAGCCAAAGGGTATTTTTAGCTGTTAACTGTTAGCAAATTTGTTTCGTTGACATTGTTGGAGGACTGAAATGTTGCAACTTGCAATGTTATAAGGTTTTTTTTCTTCTCTCAACAGTGTTAAAATAAAAAGTCATTAAGTAGCTATGTCTTCGGACCAACTGGGGTCAAAGTGTTTTTTGCCTTGTTTCTTGTTAACACCCAAGAGACACCGAGATGTTGCTATGATTGTGACTGTCAATCATAAGATTTTTAAAAAGCTTAACAGTGCTGAAATTGAACTAATTAGTAGTCGGGTAAAACATCATTAAAGTAGCTAAATTAAAGCAGTGTAGCAAAATAACTTTTTGACATGGCTGCTTTTCATTCCCTGTGCCAAAAACTGTTTTTGCTCTTTAGAAAGGCTTTTCATTGAATTTTGACTCTGCTGTTATTGATTCTGCGAATATGATTAAACTTGTAGCAAGTTTTAGGATGTGAAAGATGGGTACTGCGCATAATGACTCATGGTGTCTAGTTCTGTTTTCCTCTAGGGAACATTGTAACACCAGGGAAAGGAAGTGATGCTTCAGATTTTTTAATTAAACTTCAACCCTCTGGGAGAAAACAATCTTATCAATGCTCTGTGGTCAATAAAAGGTCACCACAGTCATTTAGAAGGCCTCTCTTATGAACTTCCCCAGGCCAAAATGTTTCATATTTGGTTGGTGGTTGACACAAATCCTAAAAATAAAAAGTCTGTGTGGTTTAATGAGCATGTTGGGCAATGCTTTGTTTAGATCTCTTGTGGTTGTGGCTGTAAATTTTCCATGGATTTCTATCATTTGGCACTAGAGGTGGGCGATATGGAAAAAAAATATCACGAATTCGGTTTCAAATCAACATCAAATATGCGATGCTTCGAAGGGGGCTGAACATATTCTTCTCTCAACACCATGCCTACACCGGGTGCCACGACAAAACACAATAGAACCTATTATGCGGTCTACACTGGATGCGGCGCGACAAATTCCGACAGTAAACTGCTGCTGCGTTCTATTTATGATGTACTGACACAAATTTCAAATGATTTTCAACGGTCGCATTGTTGCATCCAGTGTAAGATAGACTTTAGCTTTTAAAGCAGTTTTAAACCTGAATCAATTTCTTTCTTTCTTCTGAACATAAATGCTATTTTGAAGAAAGTGGAAAACAAACAGTTACTGATTCCCATTGAAATCCATAGTATTTTTTTTCTAATATCAAATTCTATGTGGACCAGCAACTATTTGGTTATGTCATTAGTCACTTACCCCCATTTTGTTCCAAGCATGTAAAAGCTTAGTTCATCTTCGGAACACAATTTAAGATATTTTGGATGAAAACCAGGAGGCTTGTGACTGTCCCATTGACTGCCAAGTAAAATACACTGTCAAGGTCCAGAAAATTATGAAAAGCATTGTCAAAATAGTCCATCTGCCATCAGTAGTTCAACCGTAACATAATGAAGCAACGAGAATACTTTTAGTATGCAAATAAAACAAAAATAATGACTTTATTCAACAATTTGTCTCCTCTGTGTCTCTCCACATCATTGTAGCGCCATTTTGGAGAATATGAGCTGAACGCAAGCAGCTTAAATTCTTCGCTGTTTTATTTCAAATCAAATCTTAAATTTACGTAGAAAACGTAGCCGTGTGCTGTAGCTATTTTTATATTTTTATTCACAAACTATTCTTGTCTCTTCATGATGTTACGGTTATGAAACACTGAATGTATGTGGCGTTGTACAGTATATTGAGTGTACTCTGTAGCATGATACTACTATATTTCACCAAAAGTAGATCATGGAGACATTTTTTTTATCATCCACGATCAAAAATCATCTTATCGCACACTGTTATTTGGCACTTGGTTTAGAGGGAAATGGTTGGGAAAACCATCTACATCCATTTGGAATTTTTTTTTTTGTGTGTTCAAAACTTGACTTGTGGGATTGTTTAAAGTTTATACTCAAGCAACTTTAAGGCTCCTAGTTTTATAAATTACACTTGACAATTGGTTTCCCACACGCAGCTAAAGTGCGACACTGTATTATGATAGATTTTCTTGCTAAAATCATAAATTGTGCTAAAATTAGTCTAGGACTGTGCTTAATTTATTTCTGGGAAACCTGCCCGAAAATGTTTACCTTGTTTCGGTTTCAGTTAATTTTTAAGAATACCATCTTTGACTATTTTCACAATGATTAAAGCATTTGACTGGTGGTAAAGTTATTTTATTTTACACAGTACATGATGTTCCAGGATTCTGCCCACGATCACTCTATAGCCCATCTGGTGAACAGGCAGGTAGATGTCTTCGCAGAATAGGGGGACTGGGGTCTGTGCGACGAGAATTCCAGTCCCACAGTGCCTCATTAAGAGCTATTGCTCAGAGGGGGGTCACGTTGTGTGAAGTGTGTTTGTCACTCTGCAGGTATTCTGGCAAGTCCCAGGAGATCAGGTAAAGATTAGCATCCTCATGAGTGCATGTCGCTATGTGGCTTTGTATACGTACAAGCGGAATGCACTTAGTTTTCAGGTCTGAGTCGAGTTGGGGATATTGAAAATCAGTCCAGCTCCACCTCTTCCTTTCATCAGCCCGCTAGCACAACTTCCCTCTCTTTTCACACTCCCCTCGCTTAGTTCCTGCCTACAAAGATGGAGCAAATCCAAACAGATTGTTTAATTTTTCTCGGATGCTGTGATTGGATTGCTTGCTTTGCTCTGTGGGAAATTCCCAGCTGAACCGGTGACGACAGCACAGGGATCAAACTTTATTTTTTAAGTTTTTATTTTTATATTTTCATGTTATTTTTAGCTTAAGTTGTAGTAATTTTGTTTTGTGGTTTGGTAGATCATAGTAATCAGTAGAACGTGTTAACTACAAACCAAAAAGTAATGTAATGCGTCATGTATGTCTATCATGTTCCAGAAAAAGTGTGTTTATGAACTTATAGCTGCCAGATTGTATATTTTCTGTTGTGGTTTGGCTATGAAAAAGATTTCAGGGAAAGTTGCCTAACTACTGGTCTGACTTGCAAGCAGAAAAAAAAAATATCATTGTTGAGGCCTGGAGTTTTTATTACCAATCCAGACATAGTCTTAAGTTTAGTTTTGGCGGAGCATTGGGGCCATTATTGCAAAAGGAGTCTATGAAAAACACTCCAGACATAATATTACAAAAATAACTTAATTTTTGGTGCTTTTGGTACATGAAGTAGTTTGGCAGGATACCAAACACAGGCAGTGTAAATCTGTTCAGGTGTCTGAAGTATTTTTGTTTTGTGGTGGCAGTTGTGTATACTTGTCCTTTGGCTGCTCACCAAGCATGAGGCTGTCTGCATGTCATTAAGGGTCTAGCCCCCTGTGGATGTGTGTGTCTGGTCTGCACAGTGCCACACACACAAAGACGGCGGCAATGACCCCAATGCCTTTGGCATACTTGCAAACTAGTCGCTTTTCGGTGTATTTTGAATCAAAATGTCATTTATGTGAATAATCTAGATCCGAAGAGGGATTGTGGGGGCTTCTTCAAGTTCTGCTGTGGCTTTTAATCAAAGCCACTGCAGAACTGTTTTGTGTCTCCAAGCAACACAGCAGTGTTTCAAAACGAATCAAGTGAGTCAATGATTCAAAAACCCATTGACACATAAAGACAGTAGTCACTTGCCTCCTTTTTGAATAAATCAGCCGTTTGAATGAATGAAATGACTCGCTCATTAAAATAATAGTTTTAACTTAAACTGTTAGAAAATATTTAAAATATTAATCTTATAAAATGATTTATGCATTTGAAATTTGGTGGTGTAGATGCATTTAAGGTTTCTCAGCTTCCTCAAACAGTCTGTGTAAATACGTCTAATGCCACTTCAGATGCAGCTTCTGTTTCCTCTGCAGTGAAAATAATAAAGATGGAGTTTGTTGATAGTATGCGCACTCTAATATGAACATTAAAATTAGCAAAAATAAATTACTCCACTTCTCACAAAGAGAAGTATGAACACAAATGACAACAGTCTTGTACTGTCCAAAACGTTTGTGGTATAAATGTGCTTTTCTACTTGAATCTTATGTTGTCTTTTTCCTTTATTTTATTGTCAGAGTGCACCAGAATGCTTCATTTACATCTTAAATTGTATATTCTAGGGGAATGTCACCTTTTTGACCTCTTGTGAGTTAGCAGGTATGCTTTGGAAGTGTTCCTGGTGCTGTTGTACATCACCTCTGCTGTAAAGCACAAACATGGCCATCTTCAGCCAGACCTTGTCTTTTAGATTAGTTGGTGTGTGTGTGTGTGGTCACGCATCTAAAAGAAGAAATGCACTGTAGTCATTTTATTCTAAGGTAAGTGTTTTATCTGTTTGTGTTCTGTGGGTTTACTATTTCCACTTTTATTCCTATCTCACACTTCTAAAGAAAGCCTGGCCTTTCTGTCCTCTCACCTTGTGGACTCCTCGTCCTTCAGATTGCACCTCTCATACTTCCATAACCTTCTGTCTGAATAAAACACGTTTGACATTTTTCTACATCGACCTTGTTGTCGCTTTATCTCATTTTGTTGTAGCAGAGCCATTAGAGGAAACCCACCATGCTTTTTGATGACACTGGATGGATCCTGAGGGGAAAAAGCAAAGCTCACAGGGCCTTGATGGGCATCTTTATGTAAAGAGCTGTAGATATGTAAATGACCGAGTCTTTTCGCACTGAATGACATTTGAATGGCCTCGCATTTTTCAGCCGCTGTGTTGAATAGCTGGTGGATGTACTCTGATTTGTCACCGAGCTGAATGGACTGTGGGTGAGCATGCTCCGTTTGTGCGTGGATGCCATGTGATGTGCATTGGGAAGGATTTTGAGATGCAGACGTGCGTAACAATTGGATGGGCGTCAGTGAAGACCTTTGGGGTTCACTCACTGGTTTAAATGGGGATATATCTTAGAAACAGGAATGTACTTGCTCTTTAGCATTGAAAGGATTTGATTTGACTTTTAATTACATTAGCATTAAGCAGTTTAACAATTTGTCTACCGCTAAAAAGACTCTCTTGCAATCCTCTTTTGCAGCCTCTCCCCACGTGCATATTGGATTTGGAATTTAATTCAAATTTTTTGTTTAATTTTTTCCCCCACTCTCATTATCTTCAGAATTGAGTCATAAGCAGATCTAACTTGTGACTGTCCGTGTTTACATATCAACAACTACTCAGAACTCTGCAACTTTGCCAAAATTGATATGGACTACAGTTGGCATGTTGGAAGTTAGCCAATCATAAAAAAAAAAAAAAAAAAAAAAACTTATAACTAAACAAATTTTAAAGGTACAGTAACCAAAAAAAAAGTCTGAGTGTCAAAATGGTTATGCAAAGCCAGTAGAGGTGGAAGAAACATTCTGACATGGCTTCAGGGAAGAATAAATGTAACAAAATGTTGGATTTGTATCACAGATGCACTTAACATCAGAGAACTGCTGACATCTGTTCGCTCCATTGTTGGAGTGATTTAAGAGAACGTGTGAGGTTTGTGTACTGTATGTGGTGTGGTTCATGCGGTGTATTGAGTTTCACAGGGCCCTGAGGATTGTTTTATTGTCTTGGGTAATGTTGCACTACTGTTATTTCAGTTAGCCTGAGTTTGTACTTTCATTACATTTTTTTTAAACTGAGGATTTTATGCCAATTAAAGTGGCATCCATCTCTTTCAAACTGCATTTTCTAGCCTTTAACAGTTTTCTTTATGCTTGTTCTCTTTTTTCTCTCTCTCTCTCTCTGTATGGGAGCGTTCTCTGTGATTACACGTGCTGCATTGTGCATTCGTCTCTCGTTTTAGAGGACGCTCATTTAGTCACTGCATTTTTAAAGCTTTAAAGAATAGTTATTTTTAAATGCTGCTGTATTTTCCTGTATGGAGAGGCCCGTGTGCGATGTCACACTGTAAATGAGGCAACATGCAGATCATGTGGATGCCTCTTATAGATAGATAGATCCAGTAGCAGATGAGTGCTTTAGAGGGATGACAGCTGGAACCAGCTTCTTTTAGTTAAAGACTAAGGGTGCATGAGAGAAAATAAGGCAGACTGCATGTGCCTATGTTTATATACAGGAATGACCATCTGCCCCTTTCTGCGTTCTTGAGCTCACAAGATCTTATTTGTCTGAGTGTATTTGCTCATTTGTGGGTTTCTCATGGACTTGATCTGTGTGTTTATTCTAGTCTGGTGGCGTGTGTGAGATCACAGGGAAGCAGGTGGTATTTACCCACTCTAGCCTTTAAGGGTCACGCACAACATGGGTCAAAAGTCATTCTGGGAAAGAAGCGGCCCCCGTCAAAGAGTTGGACACATACCAGTGTTCCTCTGTAGTCCGAGTAAGATCAATGAGAAGCCAGACTGTCTGACAGCGGAGCAGCACTGCTGTATTTTTACAGCATGACTGACCCTGCATCAGCATCCGTGAGGAACCAATGAGAATCTTTGTTTTAGGTAGTCTTTCCCTGAATACTTGTTTGGATAGTGATTCAACATGTTGACTCTTTGAAAAACGAAGCAAAAACAGCATGAAACTGCATTCACAGTTTATTCGCAATGAAACTTTAAGTGAAACAAAACGGTCGTTGGGAAATAATGTAGGATGAGACTTTGAGACTTTTTGATTGTAGTGAGTTAAGCGGTTATATTGCAAGTTAATATTTTAGCAAGTTAATAAATTATACATTTTTCTGTGTGGTCTTGATGTCAGAAAGAAATGGAGAGGCGATTTAATTTAAAAGATTGATTTTATTTTTCTGCATAATATATTGGTCATGTATCAGTTTATCAATCAGTATTTTATATTTATTCATCTTTCAGATATCAGCCCTTTATGCTCGACTTGCTCCCTTATTATTAGAAATCTGATAATGATTATCCATTTTTCGTAATTTACATTTTATAATTTTGTGAATCCTAAATGTACTTGAAGCATGAAAAATGGATTTTAGTTTTGTTTTCATGTTTTCTTTTTAAATTTAGACAGTCTTATAGAATCTTAACGTTGTTTTTGTTAAAGCATAACATGAAAGTAATAAAGTGCCTTATATCCTATAGAATTTTTTGTATAATAAAAAAAATAAAAAACATGGCAAAATGTTTTTTTTTCTTTAGAAAAAGACATATTATATAAAGTAAGTTATCATTTTTATTATGTTTGTGTGATTAGGGTTGCAAAAAAAATGTCTGTTCTAGAGCACTAAAGTACAGTTAATACCTACTGACATGCTGAGCCCATATACACTATTGATAATCTTCAAAAAACATAAATTAGCAGGGAGTTCAGATGGGTGCCATACCACTAACCTCAGAGACTTGACCGTAGGCGAATTCTCAGCAGGGTGTGCACTTTGTCAAGATTTGTAAAGCCTACCACTGGCAGTCTCACTGAAGTCATCACTCCAATCGAGACAAGAACTTAAGACAAACAGATACTGCGATCTGAGCGTACATGCCAGGTGTAGAGATCTGTCTGATCCCTCAGAGTTAAGGGTCAGGGCAGCTCTGTTATCTGCAGGCAGCTGAGCCCAGGGGAGGATTGTGATGGGGTGTGTAGTTAAGAGGATAGCGTGTGGCTGAGGAGAGATTTGGACCGGAGGGTCATTTGGTATGGATATCTAGTACTTCTGTGTACACAGATTCCAACCCTTAAGTCACTGTGTGTGGGAGTGTGTTTGATTTCCCTGAAGTTAAACATCCAGTGTTTCTTGCATTCTGTGCGGCTGTGCGTGCTGTGAAAGGGAGCCCAGAGTGAGCTATACACGGTTTTTGCATTTGAGGGAGAATTCATTAATGCCTATAGAGTTGGTCCTGTGTGTGGGGTTATCGGTTGGTTGAGCTTAAAGGATTAGTTTCCCAAAATACGAAAATACTGTTATTTACCAAACCTGTTTGTCTTTATTTCTTCGCTTAAATTTTGAAGAATTGTGCTGGTCGCTCTTTTCTTCGTAGTTGAAATGAATGTAAGCAGAAGGTTTTAAACTTAAAGGACCATAAGCATCCCAAAGAGATCCCTTTATTCATCTTCACTTTACAAATTAAGATTTTTTTTTTGTGAAATCTGAGCGCTTTGATTCTGCATAGACAGCAACACAATTACCACGTTCAAGGCTCTTGGCTTTCATCAAGAACAACTTTATTTGTGTTCCGAAGATGAACAAAGGTCTTGCCGATTTGGAATGACATGAAGGTGATTAATTAATGACAGAATTTTCATTTTTAGGTGCACTTTTAGTCCCTTCTAGTCATTTTTCGATAATTCTTTTGAGTCTGAACTTTTGTGTCCATACAGGTGATACAACACATTATGGCGACGTGTACAAAGCCAGACTTTGTGTGTATGTCCCTCATTAACGGGATTCTTAAGCTGGTGGTAATGAAGCTTGTCAGTGCAGTGCAGTAGAAATGTACCACTCCCCTCTCATAAACATCCACCGTGATTAATTACTGACTGTGTGTTTCCCCCGCAGGGCTGCTGGCGGAAAGAAACAGCCAGGAATCCTCAGAGACCCAGACATGCGTGTGTGTGTGTTTGTGTGTAAGAAAATGAGTTTGCAGGAGACGAAGGGCAAACAGTCAGGGAAAAGTGGTTTTATAGTTGTGTAGAAGTCAGTGGACTCAAACAAATACTCAGTATAGGTGGTTTTCTGGTGAAGTTTCCTGCAATAGAAATATGAGAAAGGGTTGCGCTGTAGAGACAGACAACACCTGACGCATACCTGCAATAATTTTTCTGACTTTGAAAAATATTTGTGCATGTGTGTCAGTGTGTGTAAGGTGTTCGTAATTATATCTGAGCAAACACAATTTCCACAGCAACTATTGGCTTTGCCTGGCAAGACTAGCTTCATCTATCTTCATTTTTACCCTGAGCAAATTGGAGGAATGGGGAGCGAATGAGCAAGAGAGAGAGAGAAAATGAAACCAAGAAAAAAAAAATACAGACAGAGGAAAGGTAGAAAACTGCCTTGGCGGGTTTTACTATGTTTAGTTTGTTCCTTTTATACCCTTAAATTAGACACAATTTTGACAACATTATGAAGACTTTTTCTCGTTACCTTTGGAGCAATAATAATAGTTAACAATCAAACCATAAACATATATCAATATTTGTATATGTATATGTATATTTTTATTTAAATAGTATTCATTTATCATTATAGAATGTTCTATATAAATTCTAGATTTACAAAATGCATATATAAATATCTTTATTTTTAAACATATTTCTATGTGGAACATTCATTAACCATATTTTTCAGTCAGGTGGAGTGCATTTCAAACCTTTTTCAACAGCATGTCTTCACTCTAAAGATGCACTACCAGATGTTTGTATGTGGTTTGTGTGGTTTTGAAAAAGGTTAAGGTGATATGGGGACATTTTACACGTAGCTTTTTACCCTACCGGGATTTCCACAAACTCGTACAGCTGTCCCCATCCCCCTGTTGCCTGAGAGACCCGATTTACCCCCCCGCCCCATAACACACACTTTCACTTGGTCCGTCTCTCTTAACACAATCACACACTGTTTCAGTGCTCCTCCGTGCCCCCCCAAACCCCCACCCGAGGAGCTTTTAGCAGCTCCCAACAAATCATGACATTGCCCAGCTGTCAGCCTCTTTAAATTACCAGCAATCTGTGGTCGGGTAAAAAAATGTGTGTGCTAAGAAGGACGGACGCATGCAAAAGTGCAAGTTCCCTTCTCAGCCGCGGCTACAGTGCTTTCCCCAGCGGATACTGTGGCTTCTGAGTTTACACAGATGAGCTCCACTCAATGCAGATGAGCATCCGCTTCTACAGCTAAATATTCTGTTGCCAAGATCTCTATCTGTTTTAGACTTGCTTGACTTGTTTGCTTGCTGTTGCTGAGGATTGAAATGAGATTTTAATCGTGTGAGATTTTAAAGTGAACATATGTGCTGAGATACCTGCAGGGGATGTGGTTTAGCATCTCAGAGCTGGGTTTCAGCTCTTGAAGAATTCATATAATGTCAAAATGCCTTCGGGCTAAGGGGTAAGCCTTCTTGTTTGAGGAGGGTTGAATTCTTTTGGCCGTTAAATTTGATTTTAATAGTTGTGCTCTGTGAATTTTTACAAACCTTGAATTGACCCTCAGCCCCTTCATAACTTTAAGTAGACCTTCTACATATCCATTTTTTTTTTTTTATATATATATTCTCTTATGGCATCAGAGGTTTGTTCCATTCGACCATAAGTGCCCCGGCTAAGTGGACATCACAGTATATCCCGCCAGTTTTAAAAGGAGCATATATGTTCCATTCAAAGGGCATTAAAGTGAGTGAGACATGACTAACACTATGCAAATCTCATAATTACGGTTAAATAACCCTTCACGCATCTGTAGTAATTGGGTCTTCGTGGGAAGAAGCTGAAGGCGGCGGTGTAGCGCAAATCCGTGTTCTTAAGTGAAGTAAACGTCGCGTGTGCGGGGAGTAAAGACCAGTGAACACTGTGTAGGGACCAAGTCAATGAGATCACAGTTCATTCATGGATCTCTCTTCTCATGTTCTCTTGCTTGGACTCGTTTGGTGCGTTAAACAAGACATCTTGTAAAATATGTGAAGAGGGGGTTCCTGAGGACCAGGATTAAGAACTACTGGTTTAAAGCATAGACTGTAGAAATATATGGACTTCGTGTCCGTGAGGTCATCCATACATATGTCATAAAAAACTCATTTTTTTATCCAGGCTGTAGACATTTACATTTATGCATTTAGCAGACTGTCCATCAAAACCTTGTTTTTATTCACTTCTTTCTGTAATCAAATGCGTAGGTTTATTGAGAAAACAAACTGTATAATCAAACTGCCAATTTTCTTTTTTTACTCATTTGTTGACAGAAATCAACCCAATCAACTCATCAGAATTTATTTATTTAGTTTAATGACTGTAAAAGCTGTATAATTAAACTGTATTAATTTTAATTTACCCATGGTGTAGTTGTGTTATAAATGGGGATATTATACTGTCGGTCATGGTTGCTGGGATTATCAGGACTTCGATGGGTATGTCACCTACATACTCTATTGAGTGCCAAGGTGCATCTGGCTTTAAAAACGAACAGTAACAGAATGCTTTTCTTATCTCATCGCAAATTAGACAGTTCACTTTTTATATATATAATTTGCTGTAATGTGTTTGAAAGATGTGATTGATAGCTTGTATCACAATGACAGTTTTGTTGTGAACTCCAGCTGATCGAGGCAGCAGCAGATAGGATCACCGCCTGAAGCCATTCCTGCACTGTGGAACCGTTCTGCCCAATGGAGGCTTTTTCCCAGTTCTTAGTCTGCAGACAGATCCCGCTTTGTGCTTTGATGGTCAGCAGCTGAGGATTGGCTGACAACCCAGTCAAAACCTCAGACACGAATTTCCCTCTAGTCACCCATTCTCAGTTTTTCAGGCATTTTTATTTAATTGAAAAAACAGCTGATGCAAGTAAAGCTTTAAAGCAAAGGAAACCAGAACGGCTTGCCAGACTGTCACGTGCAGCTTCTTCAGTCCATTTCTAGTTGCAGACATGTCTGTGAACTTAGCGACCATCTCTATGGAGCCTTTGTGAATCTATGTTCAGGTTCTGGATTGCACATATTACTCATACTATAACTCTTTAACCAAAGAGTCTCTAGATAATCTAAGTCTGCCAAATTTGGCAGGCTGTGATGAGAGTAAATCATACTGCTGTTTAAAAGGTTTTCATTTCATAAAGCATTTCCCATACCATTCTGTGCAGTAAGCAGTGAACTATTCTTCCATTCCAAACACAGCCGATGTTAAAGTGTCAGTCTTTTAAGGACCTTTTTCATCTAGTTGAGAGCTCTTAAATCAAAGGTGTCAGGCTGAATTTGTGCCTGCACCAAACCGGTGAAAGGTCTTGCAGACTGCAAGTTTAAACTCGGGTTTACTCTAGGCTATTTGCAGTTGAGTTTGGAATGTGCTGTCAGTCTTATTACTCTAAGTTAGCCCACCGCCTGTGCCCTCTGGGGCTTAAATTGATCCCTTCGACTCAGATATTTGGGTTTACGGTGTGCAGCCCAGAAGCATAAATATGTTATAGACTGACAAAAGACCAATCTCTCACATATGAAACTGACAGATATTACACTCAAAAATAGTATGCACTGGTTGAAATTGCCAGTTTCAATCAAATTGTCTGGAAATATAGTCTTGTTAAAAAGGTACCAAGTTGTCCAAAGTTTCCCAACTTAGTTTGCACACTTAAAATAGTGAACGACATTATACTGCATTTAGATTTTTTTTTTAGTTATGTAATATGTTAATAGACTCCCAAACATATCGAATCACAAAGTTGTTTGCCCTATTTTTGTTACTTTACCAAGGTACTGGTAAATTCGTGTCAACGTCTCTTTAGTTATGAATTTTCGAACGATTAATCTATTTCAGAAGCTGCCCCTAAACAGTGTTTAAAAACATGTCTGTCTGTGATTGTTCGTGTCTTTTTAGTCAGACGTTGTCTTGGTGTTGTTATTATTGTTGTTTGTTAGTACAATAATGGATATTGTGTGTACATTTTTTTTCTCTAGGTGACAGCAAAGGTAAAAACATTAATAATAACGCTGTTTAATGTGAAAATCTCAAAATGATTGGCCATGTTTCATATTGCGTATTATAATGTCGTGATGCCATAAAACTATTTGATTTTTAGTTTCGTATTTCAGCATGTACCATTTAGCCATATCGTTTAGCAATCATAATACCCAAATCAGTCCGAACTTAATTTTCTTCCAGCATTTAAAGTGTGATTTTTAAAGTTTTTATTTGTGTCTTTTTTTATTTACGTAGAAAAAATATACAAAATTTGAATAAGTGTGTCCATAATTTCCTTGTATCTAATCTAGAGAGAGAGGTTTGTACCATGACAGGTGACCAAACAGTCTCTTCACTCATCATGGTCTGTCTCATACATTCTCTCAGTTTCTCCTGTTTCAGCAAGCCTCTTTTTCATTCTCACGTCCATCAACCACCCTAGTTCTCTTCTGTTCCATCTTTCTCTGTTCCTCACCATCTTTAAAAATAAGTTCAATCTGGCTTACACCCACACTCTTGCTTTCCCGTTTCTCTCACTCTCTCTGTCAGTGCGTTCATTGCTGTCAGCTCTATATTGTACCCTCGTCACCAGGAGATTTCTTTGCCTGGTCCTTGAAGGGTGTTAGTGGTGGATTTACAAATGGGTGGGGGTTATGTGTCTTATCTCAGTTAAACCCCAGACCACTGCGGCCAGTCGTGCCTGTCTAATGAGGATGTTTCCCTGTATCCCTGAGGCCTGTCTGTCTGTCCCATTGTGAATTTGGTTAAATGGAAACACTCATAACAACCTTACAAACAGCAGCTTTGGACCAAACTTTCCAAAGTTATTATTCAAGTCAACATTCAGTAATAAAGCACTAAGAAACCAATCAAGAGCAATACGTTGTGCCATTATTTGAACAGTGTGATTGGTGCAGTGTTTGAATAAATTGAGAAATTACTCCCTTGAAATCTCCATTTATGCCTTTGTTTGACAGATATCTGTTTTTCATTTGCGTTATGCTTTTTCAGGAGCTGGAATGCATAGTGAAAATGAAAGCTAAATTGATTATGCATGTTCCTGGTTTTATTATCCACAATTAATGTGCGGCAGTTATTTCATATTAGTTAAATATTAGAGAGATTTTATTTTAGAGATTATATACCTATATCGATTACATATTTAATCTTTGAATACATTAATAACAGTG
This sequence comes from Carassius gibelio, assembly GCF_023724105.1. Taxonomy (NCBI): domain Eukaryota; kingdom Metazoa; phylum Chordata; class Actinopteri; order Cypriniformes; family Cyprinidae; genus Carassius; species Carassius gibelio. Next base: position 24,689,813 of record NC_068414.1, on the reverse strand, counting down.
TTAAATTGCAACATGAATATCTATTTTCTTTTCTGTAGATTTCAGATTTTTTTTTTTTTTTTTTTTTGGTTTTGAACTTTAATATCGCTTATCACCCATGACATTTAAAATGTAATTATCGGACAGAATTGTGAGGTCTGTGTCCGGGGTGCTGCAGTATTCTTTTATATAAAACTGAATTTCATAAAATAAATAAAATCTGCTTTTTTTTTAATGTATATTTGAGATTGGGCTTCTAATTTTAATGTTCTTTCTCTTCCTCCTCTGCATGTCCTTCTCCTTGTTGCGGTTCATCGACAAAGGTAAGCAAGTTTATCATCTATCCACCTGCTTGTTCATTTGCCTTTGTTTATGCATTCGGTTTTGGCAACATTCATGCATAGTTTCCTGTGATACAAACATACACCGTCCATTAGAGCTAGATGAGTGAATTAAACAGGAGGAGGGGAGGTCGTGAGAACAGTCCGAGAGCCTCTCCTGAACATGCCTCGACTATCAATGCGACCGCCACACACATGTAAACAAACCCACCAGGCCACTTCTGCCACAACACAATGTCATGCCTTTTAAGACTTACTTATTCAGCCCCACACATAAAGACCACTTTTATCCCTCTTTCTTGGTGAAGTAGGAAAAGATGATGTTCTTCAAGATGAAAAGAGAAAGAAGAGTGAGTCACATCTCGAATAAAACGTGGCCACTGTGTGAGTGACTCTATAATGGCTTCCCTGTTCGCTGATAAACCCTTTCTTGGGATTCTTAAAGCTTGACCAATAAATAATGCAGGCTATTATTAAAGCTTTTCTTTGTTTTTGCTCATTGTGCAGCAGGTTTAAACTGATCTCTTTGGAATGCTCATGTGGATTGAAATGAAAGATTCAGGCTTTTGTGATGTAGAGCGAAAATTCAAGGCACATGCAAATAAATGCTGTGTACTTTTCCAATTGCTTAAAGATACAAATCACCCAAACATGTAAATTTGCTCATTTATTCACCGTCATGCTGTTCCAAACCCATAAGACTTTCTTTCTTCAGTGGAACGCAAAATGCGTTGATTTGAGTAATGTTCTCCCTGCTCTTTTCCATACAATTACAAAAGTGACCACAAAGTAGACATAAATGGTCCATATGACACATTGAATAAATTCCATGTCTTCCTAAGCAGTTGGATAGCTTAATTTGAAGTGGTGAATAAAAAATAATATTAATTGGAGTTTGTTTTGCAAAAAATACTATTACATTTTTTCTTCAAAATTTCATGTTTAATTTAAAGAAGGAATATCATAAAAATCTGACCTTTTCCGTATTTAAGTACTAAAATTGGGACTGGGAGCATCTACCAATCTAGAAAATGTGAAAGAACAACCTAGTAATTTTTTTGGTAAGCCTTTCTCTGCAAACTTATAATAAGATTAAGCGGCTTGTTTTTTGCTCCCCCTGTGATGTAGAACGGGGATCTTATTATAATATTACCACCCCTTATTCTGCGAGTTTCCACCCACAGCGGTGGAACCAGTTCTGCCATGGCGAAGATTTGAGGAAAGCATGCTTAGTGTTGATGAGCACACAGCACAGAACACTATTTAGAGTCCCAGCCTGAGAGGAGATGAGAGCAGTGAATTAAATCATTTATTTACTGTATATTACGCTGCAGTTTTATATATATATATATATATATATATATATATATATATATATATATATATATATATATATAGACTTAAAATACAGGCCTGTGATTCTTGATTTCTTTTATTAATTCACCATTTAAGACTGAGGTTTAGTGTTATCTAAGCATTTGTATTAAACTATATTCGCTGAATGTAATTAAAAAAACTGAGAATGAATCGAGAGCCTGTGAATCGAAATCTAATAGAATCTGAATCAATACCCATTCCTAATTCTTAAGTACATTGGCAGCAGGTGAATTTCATAATTTTCCTGTGAACTGTGAAGAACTGAGTATGTCGAATAAGTGGGTTAATTATCATTCTCTGTGTGCATCCATTAAAGTAATGCTTTCAGCTGTATGGTTGGAAAAATGTCAAGATTTGGTCTCTGTGAGGTTCTCCCTCACTCTTTCCTCAGTTTTTCCCTTCTTAGGCTCATACTCTGTCTCTCTGCCTCTAAGCAGGAGACGGCGAAAGCTGGAGACAGCGGATGTTTATTCCTTTCTGCTGTTATGTCTGCTGCTGTATGTAATGACAGGCTGTTTAGTGGCCGGCTGAAATAAGTGTTTCTATCTGTCTCGCTCTTCCGCCCTTGGGACTTCTGTGGCTGTATCGCTCTCTCCCAGGTTTGCTAAACTGGTCACACAATTATAGTAAAGACACATACTGTCATGGCAGCTCAAAACTCAAACGCATGTTTGGACACTGATGCAGTAGTCTAAATGGTCTCGTAGCTTGAGAACTTTCATACTACTGCTTTTTGTCATCTGTTGTCATCAACGTGACTTACACATTCTGTCTAGCACATAACTTAGTTCAAGTATACTTGTGTCTTTTATTTTATAATTTTTAATTTAATTAAATTTTTTGCAGATGTGAATCACAATACATTTTTGGTCTAGAAAGGTGATTCAGTTTACCTCTGTCTAGAAAGGTGCTTCAGTTTACCTCTGTTTAGTGTTATCTGAAATTATAGAAAATTTTTGTTTTGATAATCAGGTATTTTGGTAAGTAAAGCTGAAAAAATAAAATCAAACATGAAAATTGGATAAAACTAAAGCTGAATTAAAAATCGATTAAAAAAAAGAATAAAAGACAAGGTAAAGTATAAAAGAAATTGTATTCATTTAAATAGTGTATATAATACTTATAAAAGTGTGTCAAAAACATGACAAAATATGAAATGCTTTGTTACAGTCCTCTTTATGTGATTTGTGTAAAAAGAGGCATTTATTTATTTATTTAAAAAGAGACTCCGTAATCTAGCAGTAAAAACCAGTCAAGACATTTAGAGGTTTTTATATCCGTTCTGATGAAGTGCAAAGTTGAGTTTTAGTATGAGATCATTTGAGCTCTGCACGATCACTCACTTCCAGTTCACCCTAATCCTTTAGTCTGAAACCTCTTAATGTTGTCATAATGTGTCCTCATAGGCAATCTAAGTAGGAGTCGTATTCAATGTAATTAGTAGAGCTAATTATCTGGAGAGTCAGCATCGGATTCTAGAGTACAGCCTGCTGATTTATGTGTGTCTTTTTGTCTGAGCTCTGAGTCAGCATGATTTTATTGTTTTAGTAGACCGAGATGAAAGCAAGTAAAATGGTTTAAGAAGGTGAAAGTGCATCCATGTTTTCCGCAGATCGCCTGGGGTCTGGTTCCAGGCCTCTACACATGCAGGTACTTAAGTGTTCATTAGTCATATGTTAGTGCATAGCTGAGAGAGAAAAGACTACAGCTTAAACAGCTGCTTTAAAAAAGCTTCCCTGCAGACCTGTTGGGCTTTGATTTGTTGTGGCAGGTCCGCGTCTGAGCACATCTCGGGTCCTGGCCTGGCTTTACCTCCTTTAACTGTGGCCAAAAGTGCACATGTTAAAAAATAAATAAACCCTGCTCCCGAGTTGATATTGCTAATGGTTTGATTTGTTTAAAATGCGGGCAGATTTTTATAATTTTTTAATATTTTTTTTTTTGCTGCTTTCAGCCCTTTAATCATATGAAGTGGTGGGTGTGTAGACATGCTGAACGCCAACCATGCTGTCACATGCACCCTCGCGGCCCTCTCCCCACCTGACTGCTCCCTCATTTTTCCTCGGGAAGATTTATAGTGGCTGGGATGTTGGAGACAGGCCATTACCATGAGCTCTTAGAACTCATCATTCAAGCAAAGAGACTAACGCAGAGCCCAATACCTGCCTTCCTGAACATCTTAAGATCATGTAGCAGGGAAACTAACACTGTTTGGTGTTTATTTTGAACCATGTTTGCTGAGCACAAACGGCTCTTCTAGAATTTGAATAGCAGTGATTTATACTCTTATTGTGGAGAGTTTCTCTCTGTGAGTGCAGCTGATAGAGTACTTCATCCATTTTTGTGTCTTCTAAATGGTGATGCACCATAAATAAATGTATTTATTTTGGACATGGATTTTCCTTTACATTTTATGTAATAATGATATTGAATATATAATTGTTGACACTAATGTTCCCCGTTTTTATATTTGTACTACTTTTCCCATCTAGCAGTCAGAGTTAATATTTAAAAAACTGTAATGATTTAATAATGCTGCTAAATGTTTTCTTATTAGGAAATCTTAAAATGGATATCCATTTTTCATGCTATGAATTATAATGATGTTTTTAGCATTAATTTATCACAAATAATTTTTTTTCAGTGAGAATTTTTTTTATTTTTTCTATATTGAACATAATTGATGTCGGTTAGAATTTTAATATGGGAGCATCTCCACTTATAAACTGTTTATATTGCAGAAACCTTTTTGACACGCTTATCAATCATCAAGATTTTAAATGTAAAATGAGCCTTTGAGATTCACCTGGGGAACCTTGACTAGATATGACATGTTTGAGTGTTAATGGTCCAGGTTTTAGTTTCTTCTCTCTCTCTCTGCGTACATAATTTGATGCTTTGCGGCTTGTCTGTATATGTATAGTAACTTGATCCAGGCGTCTCTCATGATGTCGGCAGAACAACTGGCGAAGTCATCATCAACCTGTCAATGCACCGCCAAAAGAGTGGTGTCTCTCAGTGCCGTGTATAAATCAAGCCGTCCAGCACATTCCATGCACAAGTAGTGCTTTTTTCCCTAGCTCATTCTTCCTTCGGGATCTGGGAGTTCACTCAGTCCACTGGCTTCCCTCCCGATTGGATTTGTGCCTCTGCATTCATTTCTGCTTTCATGTCGTCATAAACTTCTGAGAGGAGAAAAGTGTCATGCTGCAAAATCCTGTCGCAAGAAGTTAGTCAGTGAACCACATCATCATCATCTGAACGTGTAATTGTCAACCAGCAGTTGAAATCAGGCTCTGCGAGTGGAGTCTTGCTCTGTTTGATAAGATGATCTGATAGGATCCTGGAGTTCTTATGTGCTCTTTGTAGGGAATGGCACCCTCAGTCCCTGTTTTATTTCTCTAGTGCTTGAGAGCACCCTTCTTAAAACCACAATCAAAAACGGGAAAGCCTGTGGTCTTGTGGATGGATATGCATGAGTGAAGGCTAAAGACCACAAGAAAATGTCAACTACATCATGGCTTTTCAAACTGGACCCCAGGGACCCCCAGGGGTCACAAGCTAGGACTAGGAAGGTTCAGTGATAACTCGTAATTAAATAAATTAGTTTTTAGGGATGTCAAAGTTAATGTTAGCTTTTAGATAGATAGATAGATAGATAGATATTATTATTGTATAGTTTGAAGTATTTAAAGCATATTTAATACAATATCTTTTTAAAACAAATTTACAGAATAATTTTTGAAATGCTAAGTGAGTAATTGCTGACCACCAACTCCCATCAAGTCCTCAGTCTCACGGTGGTGGGTCTTAGTTGAAGGATTTCCATCAAACCAGCCACATTTAAAGAAAGCCCTGTCTTTTGAACAAGGCCTTCTTTCACAGAAAGTGACTTCCAGACCGAGAGCTGTCAGGTTGATTAAATATCACTTCTGCGCATTCCCTGACCTCTGAAGCATCCACGCTCCACGGAAGACTCAGTCCGGCTCCGTCAGATCTGCTGACATTCTATCTGCTTTGGCCGGAACTCTGTCTTTGCCCAATCGCAGCGGTGCTTTTTGCTTCTTTTCCAATCAACTCGAGCGGTTCCATCGTTACAGGCCACCGATCAGGATAAAGCTATTGCGCACCCTGTTCCTCCGGCAGCGTGACATTTAGAAAGTCTGTTTGTGTTTATCTGTCACAATCTGCCCATTCCCACAGTCTGTCAGCTAAGGTTGGATGAATCTTCCTCCGCTGACAAATGCTGTGACATTTCTGAGAAGTTAAAGATTATCATGACCTGAATGTTGGAGATTTATATCCGCGCTCCTGACTAATGTCGTGCTAAAGAGCATCACTAATTGCCTCTGCCTGTTTTCATTCTTGGCTGCTTTGAAGTTTTACTCATATTCTTGAAGGCACAAAGCACTTGCTTTATTATAACACAGTGACTTGAAGGTTGTTTACAGTTTAGCTCACTAATTAGCATATTAACTCTCCCTGTTATCATTTTTCCCCTCAATCATAAGTTCTGTTTGTCGCAAGCTGTTTTGAAGGATGTGTGTCTGAATCTCAGCTTGCATAAATCATATGAAAACTGCATACTGCATTGGTTATGGTTAATTCTGTACTTTTTTTGAATATATACACTGTAAAAACATTGAATTATATACAGTTTATTAATAAATAACAGTACAAAGCTATATAAAATGTTTAAGTTGTACCGCTATTCAGAAAATACAGTATTCGTCCAAAAAGATTGTATGGATGCATATTTTTGGATGCCATCTAGGTACCTTGCGCCTTATAGGGTGGAGTATATTAATATTTAAACTGCAACACAGTTGATTGACTTGTAAATGCAGAACCGGCCCTTCCGTCTCAAATATTGTTTCTCAACTGAAACTTATTTTACAGATCACAGTCATAACATAAAATGAATCACTTCCTTTGATAACCTTTTCATCATTCTTTCGTGTGCCTTAGGATCTAATGTCTGCCAGGGACATAAAGTCATTGTTTTGAGTGAATTTGTTATCTAAACTGAGAGGAATGACTCATGTAGATGTTGAATGAGTGTCTGGAAAGTCTCTATGTCAGACGGTAGTCATTGTTAGTCAACCACAGAGTTTAGAGAGGCTACAAAAACTAACCTTGACAGTTTAAATGGCAGATTAAATAAAAAGAAGTGTTTGAGATTGACCTTTTTTCAGTTGCTCTCAAAGCTTTAAGGAATGTGTAACGTTTTTTTGTTGTTGTCGTGCATGGAGTAGTTAAGGGCTAGTCTGTAATGTCTTTCACACTAATCAACTGGTGATATGTTAATTAACATCATAGTCAATTTACAGTATTCATCTGGCACAGCTGTGTGATTACTCTATTGTAATTTCAACAATGGATCACTTAACATGGGAATGGGGCGCATATTAAGGCAAAGCTAAGCTGCATTTCACCCGTAGTCATCACAGGTAAATTACCCCTCTCAAAATAGCTTTTTTACACTATATGAAATTACATATGGCTCAGAAATTCCCTTTGAAGTGGTCAGGGTTGGATCAGTAGGATAACCCTGGTTTCGCTTCTGGAAGATTACCCAGAGTCCTCAGTGATTGCTAAATGACCGAACCGTGACACCGGAGGTGTCGACGAGAACGGCACGGGTGACGAATGTGAGCTCAACCGCACTCTTTCATGTCACCGCATCAGGAGACGGTGCTTTATTGTTGAGTGGATGGAGTTAGCCCATGAGCTCTTTCTCAAGAATGACCGTTTTAGACATTGGCCATCATACAAACTCAATAAAAATGAGCTGTGCGATGCAAGCCGAATAAAGAGGTGAATAATTCACTGACATCTACCAAAGCTGGCGTCTAGTTCAGCCGCTATTTGCTCTATTATTCAAGCACCTTAAGTATGTATGTCAGCAAAGCAGTCCTTAGGGACATTCACAGTGACAAAGCGAACCAAAGCTATTCATTTTCAGCAGAGCCTGTATGACTGACTTCCTTCAGAGAAACCCAAAAGAAGAGGGATGTTTTTGTCCATATAATGAAAGCTGGATGTTAACATCATTGGACCACATTGACTTTCACAGTATAGACAAAAATATTCTTTAAAAGAAAGTCCTCAGAAGAAGGTCATACAGATTTTAATGGGTGAGTAAATAACATCTCTGCCTTTCGGCAGCAGAATTTGGCTTTTATCTTCCTTTTGTGCATTCAGCAGTTACTTGTTGAAGTTTCCGATTGCTAATTTAGCTTATGTGTACAAATGAACAGATAACAAGAAACAAGTCCTTCAGATTACCCATGTGACCATAGAGTAGACCATTCCTTCTGTCGGGTATATTTTCCCTATTGTGAATCGTAGAGTTTCATAAGCCGTCTTTCTAAGTATAAACCTCTGACCTTTCAAACATTCCTTAGATGCAGTGGAACATTAAATCGGATGACTTTATTGTATTGTTTCTTCACTACCAAATTAACTGCCGCTTCTCCTGACCTCGGGGGAAAAAAAAGAAACAAAAATCTTTGAAAACGGCAAAGTGCATACCAAAACCAGTCCATACAGCTTTTGTCCGATGCAGCAGGCAAGCCTTTTATGTGTGAAAGGGGGTTCTCGGCAGTAGGATAGAGAAGTCACTTTGCTTTAGATTTGCACTTGCCTCCTATTATCAAACACTGGGATTCAGACAGCTTTCAGAAGCATCTCATCACCTGCCTTAGCACTTAAAGGTGTGGGAGTGGAGCTCTTTGAAGCCGCGGCCCAGATGTGCCATTTGGTGTGGTGTAAAGCCACACAGCTATTTGAAGTCTTCTGTTTGTATGCCAGCCATTTCCTAAATCCCACTCTTAGTTGGAAACAAAGCTCTAAAAGAAGGCACAAGCCATCCATATGAAGGATGGATGTTTGTTGTGCTGGGGGAAGGCAGAGTTGAGGGAATCTCGTGTTCTAATTAAATACATTTAACCCAAGGTCATATGGTGCAGGGAGAGGGGGGGCTTGTAGGCTTGTCTTAAATGTTTTATTGAGTTTCTTTGAACTGTTATAGCTTGGGGGCGAAGCAGAGGCGAAACAATGCACGTGCTGGCTTTTAAAGAGTTGCTGTGGAAAACGGGAGCTTTGATTTTGCTTTTCAAATAATTTGTCATATTCCATGACATATGGTCTTACATCATTGATTTGTGAAGTTTGCACTCTACTTCACGTGCAGTATGTTGTGTTTTATGCAGTAGCGAGGCCTCTAGGTGTTTGGCATCTTGCTGTCATGTTGACTGACACAAACTCATGGGTGTAAATTAAAGGCCTGTTCACACCTAGTGTGATGTTACAAAGCAGAAATTCAGATTAAAGTATTTAATGTTTCACTTCAGATTTAAATTTAGCAGTTTGGTTTCCTGGGCCATATAGTGCATAGTGTTGCTTCAACATCTCGTTGCAGAAAATTTCATGCTCTGCATGAACAGGCTCTTAAAACGCTCCTCCCATTTAACTGACAGGTTTAGTTCATGTTGATTTTCTTTTTACTGTTGCTAATAATTCATCAGAGAGAGGGGATGATTCATTTCCTGCCATCTAATTATTCTGGCCTTGCATTGGCTGAAAAACAAAAGTGTTGTTTCATCTTAATATTGCAATTTTATAGGTGTTTGTTTATTTATTTGTTGATTGATTGTCATATGGGTTGGGTGATGCATATAATACATTACATTAAGTAATTTAGCACACACTTTTATCCAAAGCGACTTACAAATGAGGATGATAATAATAATTTATTATAAGTAAGTACATTTTTGGTCACTTCAGTCTAACATGTTACAGAAACAGTTTCACATTATGTAAGACTTGAGTTAAAAATAAGACTGGAAGCAGTAATGTATTTATATTGGCTGAGACAAGTTTGACCTACATGAAGAAAAAAAAAATCCATTTAAAGTTGGCACTGTTTGATAGCAAAAAACAACTATTAAATGGTCTGGATTTCATGATCTTTGACCAGATTATTTCATCTGGAGACTATTAGAAGGCCATTGGTTACCTCTTAGAGGACTGATATGCTTCACTTACTCTGTCACTGCAAGGAACTGTATGCAAACTCAGCCAACGCAAATCTCGGTTATACACAGGTGTGTTTTTGTTTATAGAAGTGAAGCGTTTTTTTGTGCTGTCCCGACTGGTGTGTGGGTTTGTGGTGTAATTGACATTGAGAGCTCTGAGAGCCTCTTTCCCTCCTTCTGTGTTGTGACTCTCACCTTTAAGTGGTGCAGCGTTTGAGGTGAAGGAGCATCAATTCTTTGAGGCTGATGTCACAGCTCTTCTGCCAAAGAATTTGTCTGTTTGAGGTGATATTGGCTCCTATTTTGCACATAAAGAAATAGAAAGTCTGAAAACACAGAGTTAAATAATCGCTCTGAGAGAGAGAATGCATGTCATCAGCCTGTGGTAGAATGAAGACATCAAAGAAATGCATTTATTGCTGTAAAACTTTACCGTTTACAGTTTTATTGCTGTAGATTTCACCAGCTCTGTTGTTGTCCAAGATATACTATATATAAGTGTGTGTTTGTTTCCTCAACTTTTATTAATTTGTTTTGATATGCCTTGTACTGCTGCAAGTTACTTTAGCACACAATTTCCTCCATCTCATCTTTTGATATTTATTCAGATCTAATATCTCTATACATTAATGTAATAACTTCTCTTTTGCCATCCATTTATTGTGTCTGTGTTTGTTTTCCATTTTAAAAAGAAATATTATACCCACATATATTATACCAGAATGGGTTGCCAGGTGACCAGCGAGTCTTTTCTTTAAACGATTCCCCCATCTCACTTTCTTCATTTTTATATTCGCTTCTCTAATGAAATATTTTCAGGAGTGGGGAAAGTGTTATTAGTCAGTTCCTCACTCACTTCTCTCGGTCTCAGACTGTTTATTCGGAACAGACTCTAATGAGTGCTTCAGTGGGCTTGCTGGGTTTCGTCTAATTGTGATCTAAAACTGCAAACCGTTCTTCACCGAAGCAGGTTTAATGGCACTTGATAGCAGCACTTCAAGCTTAAAGTGAGTCTGGAGATATTGGCAAGCTGCTTGAATGAAAATTCAATCCTGCCGCTTGTCAACACACAGACCCAAAGATGCAGGTGCTCCATGTTACTTGCTCTACTTCCTGTCCAGATGGAAAAAGAGCAGCACCAGTCATGCTATTCTTTCTTCCTAGGGTTCCTCTCTGCAAGTGTCTTTCTGAGCAACCTGACGATAGCTGCAGCCTCATCTCGAAAGAAGCCGTTGCTTTGTGAGAGCTTCGTTATGGATGGTGCCTTCTGTCCACAATGTCCAAAAGCCACATTCTGACCTCTGGTGATGGGGTGGGCACCCCCCTCGTTTTTTTGGTTCCCCCTCCAGCTATGTGACATGACCCAGTTCTAGGAGACACACCTGTATCGTATAACACTGTCCTGCAAAGGAATTTCTTTTGAAAGTGCTACTAGTTCTTTATGAAACCTGCCAAGGACATGTCCCAGTCATGTTTAGCCCAAAAGAAAATACAGAATTTAAAATAATGTGCTTAAAGAAAACAAAGTATATTTCAAACCATAGCATTGTTTAAGATTTTTTTTATGGATTGTCTGACTGATTTGATTTATTTAACAATCAAACACATATCCTCAGTTATTATTGTAATGCAAAAAATCTATTTAAGGCATGAAAATACATAAAAACATTTCACTGTATAAAATATAGTCTTTAACTATAACTATTTAACAATTATTTTAAATATATACGTTTAAACAGATTATTATTGTATTGGTATTGCAGTTCATTTATGGTTATTTTTTAACGGTGTAAAATGGAGTAACATTTACAGATGCTTTATGATATAAATCTATGTATAAAAGATCTATTTATAAAATATTAAAAGATTGATTTAACTATATATAACAATCTTTATAGATTTTAATTCAACAATTTAATTTCAATATATACATTTTTATGTATATGATAAATATTTTGCTGATAAATAATTGTGCTTAAATGCCATAAAATGAATGACATAATACAATATTATTTGTACATCTATCTATATATCTGTCTGTCTATCTATCTATAGGTGTCATTAATGTAATTCAAAAAGATGTTTAATACATAAAATATGTACAAAATTAATTGTCTATGTATTATATAGTCTTATAGATTTTAGTCCAACAATTTAATTTTAATAACTGTTGAAATTTGCTTAATTGTGATAAAATGAATTACACAATGCATATATATATATATATATATATATATATATATAATTTTTTTTTGTCTGAAAAATCTGCTTTTTTTAATCCAAATCAATTTTTATTTGTGCTGTAATATTACCTGAATATTATTTTATACCTGGATGCACTTTTTATGATATGTAATATAAATTAAATAAAGCAAATAAAGATTACAGTGTCATGCAATCGTAGCCAGCATGTGGTGTTAAAATTTGGAGTCTTTGGATTTGAAGGATAAAGACTGGTTTGGCTCTTTAGGGACAGTCTCTACAAGCAATTGAGCGACCCCATCTGCAGCTTTGATTGCGTGCCCTCCCTCTTTGCCATTCTTTCTCTCCTTCTCTGTCTCAGAGTCACATATGGTGAGGAGATATTGTGGGTTTAGCCCTAAAATAGAATAAATTTAAATGTGTTTGCAAATAAATGAGCTAATTATGACTTTTTGTTCACCTTTAGGGGGAAAGGCTACAGTAGATGGTCTATTAGTAAAATGAACTCCTATTGCCATGGAAAAAAAAACAAGTCCATTAATAATACGAACAAAAAGCCATCAGTCCCAGGCAATAACATCAAACAGAACCAGTGAATTCTTGTAGTTCAAAACCTCAGATAATCGGTAGTGGGATCATTTTACTGTACTTATCTGACAGGCTTGTTTGGATAAAAAATAGTGTAATTTAGCAGTTTATGTGGCTGAAAGATAGCAAATTCGAGTTGTTTTCGTAAGTTGTCTGAATCTATAAAAATTAGAAGTTGTGCTTTTTAACTCCAGCATAAAAGGCCCTTTTGATTTCTAAAGATTGTCGATATAAGCCTTCACAAGTTCTGATAGGATGCGGTTTTCCCCTGTTCCGGGAATACACAGATTCAGGACCAGTACAAAGGGCTGTCACAGTACAACTTCAGCCCACTTAGCTGTTTAGCGCTCGGACATCTCAGGAATATTTTAACCACTGGAGTCTGTGATCTATGAAAGAAGCGACTATTCCATCTGTAAATGCTTCTCACGCAGGACTGGAGCGAGACCGCAGAGCAGGCTTGTGCTGACATGTCCCGAATCAGACTCGTGCACAGTCACGTCATCGCAGGTCCTGCCAACCATCTGGATATGAACTGCTGCTTTGAGACACATCTGGTCATCAACATGCCACGCTCTGAATTACACTTCCAACCATTCAGACCCCCACAGCCAGTCAGGGCTGAAATATTCCCCACAGCCAGTATTTCACAAAGCGTGTCCCTGTATGCTGACAGGCCGGCCAATCAAGACCCGTTTCTGTCCCCGTGCCCCGACAGGATAACTGGTCTATATGGAGAGTGTCCCTGTATTCTGACAGGCCCATCAAACAGGACAAAATGTGTCCATGTGTGACGACAGCATAGTCCAATTTTATGTGATCTTCCTTTCATTTCACATCCAAAGCATAATCAACCAATTCGAGAACCCCCTTTTTTTTTTTGGTTTGTTTTGCTTAGTAGAGGTGGAGACAAATTGAAAAGATTTTCCTGATAAACTTGTCAAAATAAATTACAGTGCCAGTATAAGATGATCTTGTAGCACATCTGCAATACCAAAGCTGATCTTTTTGACAAGGAAATGCACTTAATGGCAGGACTGTCACTTAAATTCGCAGGGGCTAAATATTTATGTAAGATAAGTAATCACGTTGCATAGCATGTTGTGTACAGATGGATGGGCAGACGAATTAAGAGATTGAAGAATGGATATATAGATTTACAGATATAACTGAACAAACCTTTTCACTTCCTTTTCCACTGATTTGATTCCCGTGGTGGAGCTGGGGCACAAGGCCTTATAAGATTATATGACGGGGATGTTTGCTGGAATGCTTCTAGGTTATCTTGTGTTGTGGATGCTAATTGAAACTAGCATAAGCCTTCTAATGAGCACTAATTACTCTAATGAATTAGTTACAGTGAGAGTTCTGGAGAGAGGACAGTGTGGACACTTCATACTAGTGCCGTACACACACTCATAATCATCTGTGTGGCCTGCTAGTAACTGGCATGTGGGTATGTGAGATGACAGAAGGCTTGGTGTTAGTTAATGCCAGTTTCATAACAATGAATAAAATTATACCCACTATTATAATTTCTTTTGTTTTTGGCATGAATTTCTGGAGATCTGATTCAAGCTGCGGTTTTAGCTGTGTGCATGAATATAACCTCTTTGTGCTTGCATGAGGTTTGGCTATGCATAGCAGAAATATGTTTAATTCATTTTGTGTATTGGTTGTTTTGAACTGCCGTTTGCAGTGAATTGGATCAGAAAACCGGGTTCATCACTTAAAGAAACAAAGTTCAAAGAAGCTTTGATTTCGCTTGCAGTTTCAATACAATTTAGTCCTGTCAATATACATTTAAGGAATTACAATGATTTTAATGCACCTTTTATTAGCTGTAAAAGCTTAATTATAAGGAATATCCCAGCCAGCCATTTCTGCATTTATTTGAAGTAGGAATCTTTTGTAACATTATAAATGCATTTACCATCTCTTTTGATAAATTGAATGCATCATCTCTGAATAAAAGTATTAATTTCTTACTAGAGGAAACAAATATACAGACTCAAACAGTAGTGTCATTCATTTTTTGGATCTTTTGATCTCTTTGTTTCGCTGAATTGGCTGAAACGCTAGATTTACCTGTTTGTTTGCTCGATTACTCAAATATTTGCTTCTTTCTCTTAACCTTTTTTGCTTAACAAAATGTGCCATAATTACAATATGCCATCTACTCTGCCTAATTTGTGTCTCTTAACTATTGTAAGTGAATCTATCACCACTTCTATGTATCTAATACCGAGACTACCTTTTATTTTATGAGTGACCAATTTTTAGGCAGATATGGCCATATCACATGTTTTTATCTATTTTAGACTTTAGTTAGTATTTGTGGCTTGTGGGTTTTCCTCATGAGACTGATGTCTGGGAAGTGGAAGTCTGTGCCTTAGGCTGATTGTTCTGCATCAGAAACGACAGCCATTTTGGCTCCTTTCCCAGTGAAGCTTTCATTCAGAAGTGTGTGGGGTGGGGGTAGCTTGAGAGAGAAAGTTTTAGAAAGTGGTAGAAAGCAAGACAAATGAAACAATGGAGATTTTTAAAACATTACCTCATTGTGCAAGCACCCCCCCCCCCCCACAGCCATGTGTAGAACGCATATAATTAACACACTCCGAATGGAAGCATTTAGCCGGAGTTGCTATGGAGACGGAGCATAAAGCTGCGCCTAGGGCTGTGTTTGGGCAGGGTGGTATAATTGTACCCAACCTGTGAAATAAACGCAATCACAGAGGGTGATCCTCCTTTTTAGACCCTGACATTGATTCACTCGCCAGCAGTTTTCTCATAATACTTTAACACTGTTCTTTACTCTTCTGTATTTCATCTCACATAGATGCTCATTGCCATGGAATCACTTCACACAAACACACACCATTACACCCTCTCATCTCCGCCGTGCTGTTTTAAGTGGTCTGAGCTTCCCAAGGTCAAAAGATGCTCAGTGCTCCAGAGCCGCTTTGAAATAACATGGGCAATACACACAATGCGTGCAAAAAAAGTACTGGGGCAGAACCATTGTACAGTTATGAATTATTAGGTGAACACAAAATGTACTTGAAAGGATTTAGAGAAAGAAGGAAGGATATAGGGAAGTACAGAATGTATTGAAGGAAGGAATGAAAGAATACAGAGAGAAGTAAGGGAGGAATAAAAGACAACCTTATGAGCAAAAATTAAGGAAATGGAAACTAAAATCTAGGAAAAATAAAAAAAGATGTGGACTGATTGATAGATGTGTGATCACCTGCAGAGCCTCCTATGAACCCACATTGGCTTCATAACCATAGTATGAAAAAAAAACACATATTCAAACATTTCTATTCTGCCATTTGTCTTTTATATGCTGGTTCAATGAAAAATATTTAAAAGGTTTTTTACTTTGGGCAAGGAAGCCTGGTGACCAGTGGTTTACGGACTGTATAGAAAAGCATCATTTCTGTCCTGGGCTCACACAGTGAGGCATGAGGGATCCTCAGTGTTTGCCCACTGTCTGATATTACTCCTCAGGTAGCTAATCTACGCGAAATGGCACCACAGAGACCAGCGCTCGCCCTCCAGCATCATTCATATTCTATCACATTAACGCGGGATCAGTCCCATATCCAGACAGCTGGGACGCATGCGTGTGTGCTCACATGCATGCCTTGTTTGTTCACTTTGCAACAGAATGGCCTCTGTGGCTCGGTTTCATTCTGTAGGGCTCTCTCTGTGTGTGTGTGTGTGTGTGTGTGTGTGTAGCCTGCCATTTCAGGCAGTGTTCAAAGTCAGCATCTACCAATGAGCTGAGGAGGCAAATGGCACAGCTGCTCTGGAGTCAGCAGGATGATCACGAGCACGTGGAAGTCAGCCTCGCACAACCTTCACCTTACATGCTCACCAGTAAATGATGAATGATTTTCTGCCTGATAAATAACTGCCTGCTCCTTTAACCTCCAGACCTCTTTGACGCTGTATTTTTTGCGTGCGCGCATGAGAGGACAGGAAGCCATCTGTGTCAGTGTGGCCACCCTGAGCTCAGAGCGCAGGGGCAGAGAGATGACTGTCTCTTTGATATGAGGAAAACATGGCTGTCTTCTAAAGCGCCTGAATGTGTGCGCACACTTGAATGTGTTTGTTTCTGCTCCTCATGAATGTGCCTGTGTGAAACGGCAGGTGTGGAGGACGGAGGGAGGGAGACTGGTGGAGAAATGACACTTCAATTCAGAGAAAGGCATTTGTGTCATTCGTTTGTGTGTTTTCGTGCAGGTATGACTATCGTGAAATGCTGCACAATTCCACCTTCTGCCTGGTTCCGCGAGGACGACGACTGGGATCCTTTCGCTTCCTGGAGGCTCTGCAGGTGAGCACACATCTGTCATTCAGGCGGATTTTTTCCTATTTTCTCTTTTATTTCTATTTTATTTTCATTTAGTTTTTTTTCATTTGCTTTTAATCTTTTATGTTTTTCCTGTTGACCCCCAATTCCTTCTGTGCTTCTTTCATTCCTTCCTTCCAGACATTTTCATTCCACACTTCCCTATATCCACCATTCCAACTTCATTGTTTTTCTATATTTCCCTCCTGCCTTGCTTTCTTCCACCCTTCCTTTCTTGAGCACTTCCTTCCTTCCGCACTTCCTTGTGTACTTCCTTTCCTTTTAAACCTCTTTTATAGCTTCTTTCCACACTTTCTTCCTTCTGTAGTCACATACTACTTTTTATTGTTCTTTTTCTTCTGCCCTTCCTTTTCTTGTTTACTTTCCTCATTTCATCCTTCCTTCCAAGTTCATTCTTTCATACTTCCTTTTATTTTTTTAAGTATTTTATCCCTTCTTGCTCACTTAAACTATTTTGCACTTCCTTCCTTCCGTTCCTGTCCTTTCTTCTCACATTCCCTAAATTCCTCAGTTCCTTTTTTACTTTCCTTCCTTCCACACTTCTTTTATTCCTTCCACGTTTTTAATTTCTTCCTTCCACACTTGCTTCCTTTATTGTGCTGTCCTTCCTCTCAAGTTGAAACCCTCATCACTAATTCTAACTGCATACAAACTCTGTCCCTTTCTGTCAACCTTTTGGATGTTAATTAAAACATTAGTTGCCCCGTTTATGAACCTTTCTTTTTTTAACGAACAGTTATCGCCCCCACTAGTTGCTTTGAAGAGATTTTATCATAAGGATGTTTTCAGAAATGTGGCCCTCACAAGCATTGTGAAACAATACCGTGCACGCACATACTTTAACATTAGCTCTCACATACAGCACGCGCACCTCTTCACGTCTGGAGCACAGACCCTATTCCCCTGAGTGTGTGTGTGTGTGACCACTAGAGCTGAAGCCCTGCGGCACTCGGTGCTCGGCTGACACCTTTCTGACCTCTTTTGAGTGGCAGGTCATCGTTACGTCAAACAGCCGTCAGACACAACAGCTGCTCATCCCTCTATTTCTACACATCTCCCGCACTTCAAAGGAAATTCACTTTTCTCTCCCCATCCCCTCTTCCCTGTTTTTCCTTTTCCCAACCCTCCATTTTCTGTCTCTCCCTCTCTGTATTTACTGTCATGATGTGTAATTGTATAAGTGAAGTGGAGACTGTAGGCGTCTGTGCGCTGGACTCTTCGAGTCAGTATCAGTAACGAGGCTAATGGCTTTTCTGGCATTCAGTACAAGCAATTTAATATGCGTCCCATTGTGTTTGTTCTGTTTCTTATTTATCCATGTGTTTTCTCTCTTTGTGCTGTCCTGTAATCAAAACACAGCACATATGACTCACGCTGTGGCCCCATCACTCTGTCTGTGTGTGTGTGTGTTTGTGTGTTTGTAGGCGGCCTGTGTGCCGGTCATGCTGAGTAACGGTTGGGAACTCCCCTTCTCGGAGGTCATCGACTGGAACACGGCTGCTGTGATCGGGGACGAGAGGCTCCTACTGCAGGTCTGAAATCTAATGTGTTTATATTGCATTCATTCCAGAATCTCTTTTGTGTTCTGGCCAAATACTATAATAGTCATTTCAGACATTGGGCGTGAAATCAGCTTGGTTAGAGCTTTTAGACCACCTCGGCCAGTTTTGCTTGTTAATTATATTCAAAAACACCTAAAATGATTCCCATCCAGACATACATGTACTCCACGGAGGTTCCAGGATTTCCTTTGTTGAAGAGAAATTTATATATATATCTTCATGTTCCCCAGAAAAAAAAGGTTTGGGTGAACTATTTCATGAACAATGGAAATCCTGGAGCTACAGAGGAATTGTGACTCGATTCTTGTTATATTACCGCTGTCAAAAGATTAAAATATTCACAATTAATCTTGTGTTTTTTGTAAAGACTGATTTTGGTTCGCTCAGAGGGAATATATAAAAAATGACTTGTTAAGTTTTGATGATAATTACATACAGAAACTGCTAATGTCTTAAAGCTCCCATCTGGACTCACTTATAAATAAATTTGTCATTAAGGTTTTTCTTAGAGAAAGCTTCTCTATGATTGTTCCCTAAAACGTCAAAATATGATTCGAAACAATCTCAGGTGAGAGAGGAAAACATTCACTTGGCAAGTCTGTTTTTCACCCACAATGTGAATTGTTTTTAAAGTCAATAGTAGTAGAAGTAGTAGTAATAATAATAATAAATACACCCTTTTTAATATTTAGAATAATGCTAAATATTATCCAATATAATATGCCTTCAAATAAACCCACATTAGTGTTGGTGAACCCACAGTTTGGATTCACGTCATTAGTTGTAGTGGTAATAATAATAAAAATAATATATCCTTTTTAATAATTTAATAATTAATTATTTTATCATATTTATTTAGATAATTTAATAATTTTATTATATTTGTATCATCATCATCTAATGGAATGGTAATGATTAATGATATTCTATGTTGATTTCTATGTCTGCTGATGAAGAGGAATTTACTGATGGACTGAGACAAAACAAATTGAAAACTTGGATCGTGTTTGACATGTGACTTTTGGTCCTGGATCAACATTCCTGTCAAATGAAGATTGTTGATCCAGGACGTCTTACTTGGCTAAAACACATTGTTTGCTCTAAAACGTAGCTTGGCCTGCTTTGGCCATCTTAGTCTGATATGATCCAGTTCTTCCATAAGGACTATGATGCAGATTATTCAGGTTTTACAGATTTGATTTGTTTAACCAAGCATTATGAGATGCCATACACCTCATACACCCCATATCCCTCTGTTTCCCCTTGTTTTCATTAGTTCTGTTCATACATAACCTCTCTAGCAGCAGGACACTGATTTATCACACTCTCTCTCTCTCTCTCCCCCTTTCCCCGTGCAGATCCCATCCACGGTGCGCTCCATTCATCAGGATAAGATTCTGGCTCTGCGACAGCAAACACAGTTCTTGTGGGAGGCCTACTTCTCGTCCGTGGAGAAGATTGTGCTCACCACTCTAGAAGTAAGCGATGACTGTTCAGTCACGCCATCTCTCTCTCTCTCTCACACACACACACACACACACACTCGCTCTCATTCCACAGCTGTGACACCCACAAAAGCCGCTTCAGACACACATGCTGGGTTCAAGTATTTTGTCAGAAAGTGTCGAATTATGATGATTTATTAGAGGTTGTGCTGAGTGCGTACACATTCTCACGCCTTGTTTAATTCTGTATGTCCCTTTTATCAGTGTCTAGGAAATGATGCGTGACATTGGTTCATTGACCTCTCCTTAGAGTTGTTAGCTTGACTAGCATTTGGCCAGACACCGAGCTCAAATATAGCGGCCTCTTAAAGTATTTGGATGCTTTTGTGCTTTTCACTGAAACGTTTTCACTCAAATGTTTATTTGGCACTGGTATATATAAAATGTGTCCTGTAAGAAGCTTTGTTAGTGTAACTGGTTCCCATGCTTCTCGGATCATTGCAGTTCATGTTTAGAAACGGACAGTGTCCTACAAATGCATAGCATCTACAATTAACAAATCACAGCAATTAACCTCAGAAGTCCATGAGTTGGCGACAGAGCTGTCAGAGCCCCCCAGCCTCCCACGGCGTGGGTGCAGCGTCATTGCAATTACAGCTAGCATCCCAAGAGTTGCTTTCATCCGCTGCCCTCCATTTGGAAGATTGCGGCCATCCTGTTGCGAGATTGAGTCGTCAATCACATGTCTTCAGTCACTAAAAGGGAGGACTTTTAGCTGAGCAAGAGGGAACAGCCTTTCATCAGCCTCTCAGATTGGGTTTTTAAGATGACAGGTGGGGTTCTGCAAGGTTGAAAGACCACGGCTTAATATCAACGCTCGTGTCAAATGGTTATTGACTGCTCTGGTGGGAGCAAGAAGAAAACAGTCAAACTTGTGCTTTATATTAGCCACCTCAGATGACATTTTCTCATAATAAAATATAATACAATATAATGCAATATAATATAATACGTTTTTTAACTGTTTGACAGTTTTTTTTATATAAAATAAAAACTTATTTTAGAGCTTCAATGCACAGGATTGTCAGTTTAGAGCTTCTGAGAGCAATAATGCTTAGTTAGTGCTTCTGGTCAAATTAAGCTAAAACAAGGCCAGATATGCTGAAAAGCTTCTCTCGCTGTGAGAGAAAGTTGCTTTTACAATGTTAAGTGCAAAACTTGCAAAAATGAAAGATCTTTCTGAATTATCAACTAAAGTGTTTTTTGCCATGCAGAAAGACAGATTTTGTGTTCGATGTCCTATGGACAAACTTATTTTAGAGCTTCAATGCTCAGGATTGTCAGTTTAGACAATTTGAGAGCAATAATGCTTAGTTAGTGCTTCTAGTCTAATTAAGCTAAAACAATGCCATATATGCTGAAAAGCACTTTTTTTAAAGGCTGCATTTGATTAAAATCCATTTAAAGCAGTAATATTGTGGAATATTATAACCATTTAAAATAGCATTTATTTTTGTGATGGCAAAGCTGAATTTTTCAGCAGTAATTATTCTTCTCATTACTTAGTCTTCAGTGTCACATGATCCTTCAGAATTCATACTAAATTGCTGATTTTTAACGATCAGTGTTTAAAAAAAGAGTTTTGCTGTTTAATATTTTTTGTGAAAAAGAAAAATCAGGTTATTTTGATAAATACATGGTTAAAATGAGCAGTATTTATTATAAAAATTATACATTTTTAATGTCATTTGTTAATTTTAATGTATCCTTGCTGCATAAAACTATTCATTTCTTAATAATAAATGACCCCAAACTTTTGAACTGTATTGTGTATTACATTATATTATGCCATTTTAATGAAAGTATTATTCTTAAATGCGACACGACAAAATACTGATAAGTTAAAGCATTTTTTTATAAGCTTTTTTATATTTTTCTGATTCTGTTTGGTACTTCTAAATTACACACTTCACCTTGAATGCCTCGTTTCTTCACCATATTAATTGAAGGCTTCGATTTGTTGCCCAGATTCCTCTTTGTTTAATCATTTAGAATCGACATGCATGATTAGTCCTAATTACCATTATTTATGCAGAACGAGTTTATCTTCTCCATTCACCTTCCCATACACCTGAACCAATTATGCAGCTGTGATTCTGTCTACAGAAAATGGCTGTGTTTGTATTTGAAAGTTATATTAGTGTTCGGTGAACGTTGTCCATGGAATCTCCCCATCCTTCAACTGATTGAATGCATTCCAGATGCTGCTCAGTCAATTCTACAAGACTTTTGTCATTTGTACCACAAAAAAAAGCCTCCAGGCTAGTATTAAGAAGCTGCAATGAAGACACAATCTCAGAGACATTCAGCTTGTGTGGAAACCCGTTCCAGTTGCCAACGATTAGGCTGTCACTAAGCCAAGCCGCACCACACCAAGGGGCACAATAAAAACCAAAGACGGCGACGACGACGACAACAACAAAAAAGCCTATCAGTCTTTGTCTCTTTTTACAGCAGCCATTCGTCCCTGAGAGCCTCACTCAAGGCCAGAGAAGCAATTGCTCCTCTTAATGCTGGAGCAGCTGATTGGCACGAAGAGAGTGGTGAAATCGCTGGAGCATTTGATCGTTTGTCTCATAGTTTATAGACCCAGAGCTGCACCTCAACTTGAAGTTTCAATTTGAAACATTAATTTAGCCTTTCACGAAGACCTCTCCAAATGACAACTCCACAGCTCTCATGGGCGAGGAATTTAGCTGGAATTGTTTACACGGGCTGTAATGCAGGCTGTTTATTTGTTTGTTTACTTGTTTGTGTAGATCATACAGGACCGAGTGCTTCAGCAGACCTCCAGGAGCAATCTGATGTGGAACAGTCATCCCGGTGGACTTTTTACACTGCCCCAGTACTCATCCTACCTGGGCGACTTCCCTTTCTTCTACGCCAAACTTGGTAATTGACAATCATCATCTTTATTGCACACACGGTTTTTCCACAGTTAAAGACTAAATCTGTTTCTAAAATTGTGCTTCTTTTCCCTATAGTGCACTATTAGGAGGTTTGCCATTTTTGTAGTGTTGTCCAAATTCCAAGTGAACAATCATGTAGAGATTTCTTTTATACCTATAATGCGCTGAATATTTGCTGAAATAATATTTAATAATCAAATGTTGAAAATGTTGAACATAGAGGAATACATTTTTCACTTCAGTCATTCCATCAGTTTTTATTATGTGCTGCTAATAGTCTTAAATTGTCATAAATTCATTAAAAAAGTTAAAATGTAACAATTAATATTGCCATTGATTCTATCAAAAATATAAACTCAAAAAAGATATTTATATTTATTATATTTATATAAGGGCTGGGCAAGTTAACATGTTATCAGATTAACACAGTCATTGATTAATGA
Organism: Carassius gibelio; assembly: GCF_023724105.1. Classification (NCBI taxonomy): domain Eukaryota; kingdom Metazoa; phylum Chordata; class Actinopteri; order Cypriniformes; family Cyprinidae; genus Carassius; species Carassius gibelio. Next base: position 24,666,487 of record NC_068414.1, on the reverse strand, counting down.
ATAAATAATAGACATCTAATATGATCTTTATTTGTACGTTTTCTGAGACTTCAGGTACCTTTTCACTTCTTGTGCTTCTGCTGACTAATATATGAATAGTGCACATAAAGTCACGTCCACTATTTCGCATACTAAGTGTAAATTGCAATTAGATGCTATTATCCAGAGTGAAAATTGCATATTTTCTTAGCGATAGATACTGTTTACACTTATCTCATTAAAATAAAATACATATACTGTAAAATATAGGAACAGTATTTCTTCTGATTTCGCTCACTAGTTTCTGTTGATTCAGATTTACTATATAGGGATTAGGGAATGAGTAAACAAGTGAGTGATTTTGGACACAGCAAAAGTCTTTCTTTAATATTGTGACACCCTTTTCTCCTAAACTTTCAGAAACTAGTCCTGCATGACGTTTTGAGGTTACGTTCAAATGTTTCTGGAATTAATGAGCTTTCTAAGACATGACAGACAGGCATTATGGGACTTTAGGATTGTCTTTCATCTTTTACAGACATGGGTCTTCTTGTCATAGCCAAATTTGTGTCTAGCCTCATTCTTAACCCAAGTTGCGTTGTCTCTGGTTCTCTCCTTTATCATCGTCTGCTCTACTTTGAAACACCCTCTCCTGCCATCTCTTAATTGCAGAGGTGTCTTGATATCTACAAATTTGCCATGTAGCTAAGTGACAACCATTGTACAACGTGATAGATTATCGACCAGCCCTGTGTAATTGGATCGCAAAATCCATATTCACAATCTGAAGTCGCGCATCACCACAGTTGCTAATGCAGCCCACGCATGCCTCTGTCTTAATCTGCACTGCTTGTCAGGCCAATCAATATAAAAACCGTTGATTGAGCACCTCTTGTTAGCGGGGAAGATGTAAGTGTAAAAAAAAATAATGTGGTAACCAACAAGAATTATTATTATGTTTGTATCGGTGTAAGAATTATCATATGGGATTGTCACCACTGCACCAATTAAACATGGTGAGTTATTTTGAGATGAGGGAAACATTCCAACTTTCTGTTTTATTGTCTCATGGGCAAAGTGGGCAATGGATGAAAAACGTGCTGCATCTATAGAGAGATGGGCATGATAATTAATGCCATTATCATTGATTGTAATTAAACATGTACTCTATTTAATAACTCTTAAACATGGATTATTTATCTCATTAAATCCCACTTAAGCCATACCATTAAATCATATTGCTTGAAGTATTTTATAAATATATTTGGCATATTATAAAACTCGCACAGAGCTCTTCAGAAAGCTTCACAGAATATGAGTTTGAAATTTTGTCATTCAATAAGCTGTATGCATCATTCACCTCTCGTGTTTGTTAAATATTTTATTAGATACTTTTAACTATGTTTAAATCCATTCGATGGAATTCCATAGGTATCCTTTCGATATCAGTGCACATGTGCAGCATTGGTCTGGCATATCTTTTTTTTTCTGATTATGGTTTTCAAATTAATTCTCTTTTTTAGGGATTAAGCCGAATCCCAAATTCACTGCTGTTATCCATGCCGTCACACCCCTGGTTTCTCAGTCTCAGCCTATTCTCAAGCTCCTCGTCTCAGTGGCAAGATCCCAGTACTGTGCTCAGGTAAGATCCACTTCTTTTGAAGGTGGATTCATTCATTAAAACAATGGCAGTTTACTGCATATATCAGTATTTGCTGAAAAAGTCCCAAATTAAGATGATTCAGAGATTAACCTGGCTTTAGTGTCTTTATTTCATTTAAATAATTCAATATTTATTACTTTTTTTAATGCAATTGTACCAACTTGGTGGTTCTCAACCACTGGGTCTCAGCAAACTTAAAGGGTCTCTGCAGGATGATTTAAGTATTTAAATTAATACATTATTAATATATAATAAAAGTCAAACTCTGATCTTATTTAAAATGCTAAAAACTCATGAAAAATCTATAACCGTTGTTCTTATGGGAGAGCATGCAGTTCCTGAAATCACAAGATGGTTATCAGTTTAATATATCAATCATTTTAGTTTTTGTTTATATTAACAAGCAGTTTCATCATAATGACAGCAGAAATATCAAAAATATCTTTAGAATATATGAGCCTATAATAATATATAATATTGTGATGGACAATCATTCAAAAAGAAGATGACCACTGCTCTAATTTAACATTAAATTAACATCGCTGCTATAAATCCTATAATGATCAAAACAACATCTGTATGAGAATCAGAGCTGACTGCTGTTTTTGACACAATCTAGTTACTTGGTTAACTTTTTGACAGCTTGAGGCTTCCCATTAGGCAGTTTGAAATCTGAACTTCAGAAAATGTTGAAATTTGTTTCTTCGATTTGATCTGATAAGGACACAGAGCGCGGTTGTTTTCCTCTTGAAGATGAGTGGATATCTCTCAATGTTAAAAGCGTCATACTTTCAGTGCATCTGGAAGACTCGTCTCTGCCGCCCCCTCAGTTTACACCCCTCTTAAACCTCAGGGACTGAATCCGAGCCCAGCAGCCCTGTGCGTTTCCATGGCATCCACTGCCTTCTGAAGTGTTTGCCACCCTGGGAACCAATATGTATCGATTCGTCTCTAATGTGCAGGAGAGAGAGAGGGGGGCTAGTGGGGGAGGAGAGGTGGGGAATTAAATGCAACGTGTCCCCGCTGACTGCGCGAAGCATGTTGCGCACACACAAGCTGGTGCTTTTCTCAGACTGTCTCCTCTCTTCTCCGCGGGAGGGCTTGAAAAGACTCGACTGCTGAACGCTTGGCTTTTGTTTCTCCGGCGGAGCTTGAAATGAGCACGCTCTACTCCAGTTTAAGTGGAAGGATGGGAATAGCTATGCTAGCCCCTTTAGCTACAATTCATCAGCCAGAGTCTTTCCGCAGAGGAATGGAGAGGAAGGAGGGATATAAATAAACTAGGAGAGGCAGAGGAGAATGACGGGTGTCTTGAGTTCATTCTGGCAGGCTAGGTAACTGAGATTGAGGCCCACTGCTGTGAGTGAGTACGCATGTACCTCCACCCCCGAAACTGGGGGAAGTTGATAGAGAGACCGTCTGTGTTTAAAGACATTGCAGGAATGGATGATAGTAAAAAAAAAAAAATTATTATTCCCATTTAAATTAGGTGCATAAACTATTTACAGGATCCCTGCAAGTACTAAAATGTTTGAGGTTTATTTAATCTAATTTAAGGTCATAAAAAGCTTAAATATCCTAAATGGTATAACGGGAGTGTAAATTATCATTTTAAAAGGTCTTAAATTTGGGAACAGAAAAATTGCATTTTATTTTGGGTGATGTAATTAAATGTGCACCGCACGGTCAAAGTCAAAACTGCTGTGTCAGTGCAGTTCGCAGTCAGTGAATACTGCAGATTTATGCTAAGTGATTTCTTACGACCTACTGTTGAACGAGTGCATATTTTATCTCTCAAATCTTTTTCGGTGAGCAGCTAGTAGTAGTGTAATATAGACATTTTGAAAATGGATTTCTGATTTATTTTGGGCTTGTTTATTATTTAGATATCCACATTTTTTCTGGTTACTATTGCCATTATGGTTGGACAATAAGCTGTGGTTACACCTGCGGTTCTTTTAAGGTGTCCTTGTTACGGTGTAATTATATATTGAAGTACTGAGTAATTTTAACTACATGTACTAATTATGTAAAATGTATTGTTACTATAATAGTAAGTGCATGTAACGTTTAACAAGGACACCTGAAAATAAACCGTTACCTAAGCTGCTTCTGGAATTTAATTCACGGTAAAGATGTGTAGCTTTTCTGTGGGCTGCCCCGTAACAGGAAGGGAACACTAAATACATTAACACATTCAAGATACAGTATATAGATTTGTATTCCCTTTCTTTATGTAGTGACGTATTGGGCACAAAACCAAATGTCTAATTATTGTGTAAAATGTGTATTTTAAATTTGCAGTTACCAAGTTTTGCTAAAATAAAAAAAGTTTAATTCCTTTTTAAGTTTAAAGATTTTTAATTAATTTTGGTATAAAAGTCTTTCATTTGACTTTGAAAAACTGAACAACTTAACTAAAGCTTCTTAATTGGAAACTTGGAATAAATTCAGTACATTTATTAGGAAATTTTTACTAAGTTTGAAGACTAAATTGATTCCATCCAAGCTATCATTTGTATGATTCTCACGTCATACTTATACAGTTGTTGGATGACTAGTTGACTTCTAGTGGATTCATAGTTTAAATCCACCCCAGTATGGAGCTTCACTCATGTCAACATGCTTTAGCGTTCCTGCTCCTATCTTTGCCTCGCTTGTCTGCATTATCAAAAAAAATCCAACCTTCAGGCTTTGTTTTGTTTCTGAGAGTTTAAGTAGTTTAATTAATGTCTCTGATCTTATTATAGATTATAGAATACTTTGAGTTTGAAGAGGCCTCCTGATCCTCCTGCATGTAATATCATTAGACAGTCAAGCTTTCATTTATTATGTTCTGCTCTGTGGCTTGAGAGCTACGTGACTCTGCGATTGAGAGTTAATGAAGTGAAAGATGTGGTTAAGTAAAAGGCTTGATGGCTGTTTATATCACCAGCGCATTAAAACAGAATTTTAAAATCAGTGCATTAATGTAGTACTTTTTCATTTTGAACAGAGCTTGCATGTCGTAATGATGCTCATCGAGCCTGCATCATGTCCTGATGCCCTTTCAAATGCATTCGTGAACAAAGAGTGCCCTGAAAATGAACATTTAATAAATCTCATTTTGATTGAATTATGAATGTTTAATAAAAATACATATTCACACAGAAAATATCATTGTTCATTTTTTTATTAAGGAAAGCTGATCAGCAAGTCTAGGTCTTCACCCAATTTCACTTTCACACCTTTATTGATTTTCTGTCAGCTTATTCAGTGTATGCATATCTGTTCATGTTTTGATGTCAAGACCAGAGACCTGATCTTTTCAGCATTTTAAATTCTCATTTATATGCATTTATTTTTCTTGTGGATTTTTACAGCGGTCTGTCAACATTTTGTTGTTCATAAAAAATCCCCTGAAAGTGTGTAGGGCTCTGTCGGAGTATTGGGTTGAGTCCAAATACTTGAGCGCTCTTAATGAGTTATTTAACCCTGCTCTGTGAACTAACTGACTTCTAAATCACAGACACTCTCTCAGAGTAAGGGCCCCTCTTAAAATGTTCCACATGAAACATTTATGAGTGTGAACATAAAACCAGAGCCAGTCACTTCAGCCGGAGGTGTAATCACTCAAAGACACTTGAAAGTGACAAAACAAAATGAATATATAAAATAAAAAAACCTCATGACTATGACAAGCTGTAAATTGAAACCGACATCACATCCCAAATTTGGGACATTCCAGGCTAATGCTAGCACCAGAAATGTGTGTGAACTTCACAAAGTGAAAGCCCTCAGAGAATCCCTGACACGTCACAATATGATATGTTTGGCTTTCAGCTGCACATGTTTTGCGGTCACATGCTCTATTTAAGTGTGGCTTTTTAATGAAGTATGACTGTGTATAAAAGTACAGAGTACAGTTTATTATGATTTGTATTATTTCATTTCTTTGGAAAGAAACATATAAGCTGGGGACTGGATCTGAATTTATGGGTTTATTTTTGCCACGGTAATAGAAATGTACTGTATAATTCAAAAGAATGCATAGTTTTGGAAACGGTTTTGTTTCTGATCTCTCTGTTTCTGTCTTTTTCACAGATTATTGTATTGTGGAATTGTGACAAGCCTTTACCTGCCAAGCATCGATGGCCGGCCACCTCAGTGCCCATTATTGTAATCGAAGGAGAGAACAAGGTGAGATATGGTTTCTTTATGGTTTCAATACGTTTTCCCAAGTGGTTTACATTTTATTTTAATCATGTTAAGGCTGAGAAATGACATTAAGACAGCATTACATGTGTCACAGTCTAAAAATAAATTGAATAAATAAATGCATGACACTTTGTGAATACTGGTTTTAATGTATACTCTCCTTTTTTTATTATAAAGTAATACTTTTATTCATCAAGGTGCCTTAACTTAATCAAAAGTAACAGTAAAAACTTGTATGAAGTTACAAAAAAAATGCTGTTCTTGTGAACTTTCTATTCATCGAACAATCATGTAAAATGTATCGCACAAAAATATTATGCAGCGCAACTGTATAATAAGAAATGTTTCCAGAGTATAACATCAGCATATTAGAAGGAATTCTGAAGGATCATCTGACACTGAAGACTGGAGTAATGGCTGCTAAAATTACATTTCATTTGAAATTGTACTAGTATTTCACAGAATCACTGTATCTTTGATCAAATAAATGCATCCTTGGTGAGCAGAACACAATTCTTTCAAAAACATTTTGAACGGTAGTGTACAGTATGTGTAATGGGTTTCATTGGTAATTAAAGTTATTACCCTGAAAATATTTTTCAAAAAATCGTGACTACATTAATATGTATTAAAGTAAAATATTAGTGACACACAACACAGCATCCCACACTTTTGTAGTTGTTGATGAGAGGGACTGTGAGTGTTTGGAGCAGAGAGGGATTAGTTTTCCTCTGGCTGAGGGAAGAGAGCAGTGAAGTAGTGCCAGTCAGCCTGTGGTTTGGACGGCTTGTGGCTGTCTTGTTTACAGAGTGGTGTGTCCGTGTGTGTGTGTGTGTGTATGTGTGTGTGTTTTCCCACCCAGACTAGCTGACGAGGAGACAGCTCTTTTAAGCTGTGATTGACAGCCTGGTCCCATGCCACACTGAAGTGTTGCTCTGGGCATTTTCCTTATTAAACACTCCCATTTCTACACTATATGAGATCCTACAGAGAATACTGTGCCTTTCAGACTCATTTCCTGTGCTGTACTGCATTTCATTAAGGGCTGCATGAAACCACATTAACTACTTATTGAGAATTGGTTTAATTTTTGTGTGAAGTGCAAAATTCAAAGGAAAATAATATAGGGCAGGACGTGAGTTTAGCCATTGGGATTTGAGTGTGGAAAATAATTCTATGTAATTTTGTGATTATTAAATTTCCTGTCTGTGCGAGCTGAGTTGTCAACAAAAAAAAGTTTCTAAATGAAGAATAACAAGCATGCAGAAATCACACACTGTGTGATATGATTGTAAATAAAGGTTATTTTTTTAAGGGAAATTTTGGTAGCAATGCACAGAGACTAAAATTAACATTTTCATTTAGCCAGAAACCAAAAATGTTGGTAATTAAATCTTGAGTAATTGAACGTCGGTGTTCACAGTGTTGTTTTATCATCTGATAAATGAAACCAGTTACAGTAATGTTCTTCTGCAGCCAAGCTTATCCATGTTTTGTACAAGAAATGGACACTGATATAGTCAAAGCACAAATATTTTCTGTTTCAAACTAGTTAGTAGTAATTTATTAGTGACTGATAGTAGTAAAATGATAGTAAACGATATGACTCGACTTGTTTCTGTGGTATGGCACTGTAGCGTCTGGATTTGAAGGAGAGAGATGTGAGACTTCCAGCGTTAGATTTAATCTGGACTTCACAGGGCCGTCGCTCACCTGCACGTTCTTCATCTTTCACCTTCATATTGTGGCGGTGCTTTCTAGAAGTGCAGATTGTATGTGGAGTGGTCCCTGTGAGCACTGCTGGCAGACCGTTTGTGTGACTGAGGGGGGATTTACTGTGGGAAGCGTATGTGTATTTCCTGTTTAGTTGTGCTTTTACACACGGACCTCTTATGAAGCATTTATGCGTCCGTTTGTCGCTCCCTGACACTGTTTTGACATTTAGTGCCGTCGAGGCTTGTTTTGTTTTGATAAAAGTAAAATAAAATGCTTGCATGTGCGTCTATGTTTATGAAGTGCTCTGAGGGGATGTGTGTGGGTGGCCTGTTGTTGTATGCGTCTGTGACAGGACTTTAATGGGTGTCTCGTTTTGTAAATTTCCACGTCTTATTAGTGATCAACCACACATGCGTAACAGAAGCCAAATATTTGGAGTTAAATCCACAAATCTTTCCTTGTATTATATGATATAAAATCTGAGAGTACGTATGTTTTTCTGTCTGTAGGTCATGAGCAGTCGGTTTCAGCCCTATGACAGTATCATCAGCGATGCAGTGTTAAGTCTGGACGAGGACACGGTGTTGTCAACCACTGAGGTATGGACTATAATTCTCTCTCTGAGTCACACGTCAGCAGTGAGGGAGACTGCCGTCCTGAGCTCTGTTAAAAGATGCTGTCAAAAGATTAATCACATCCAAAATAAGTGTGTACTGTGTATATTTTTATGTATATATAAATACACGGTATATTTTGAAAATATTTACATGTGTATATATTTATATTCATATAATCTATATTACATATAAATACATTTATACACTTAAATATATACATGCATTTGTGTGTATTTTATATATTTAAAAAATATATACACAGTACCAGTGTTGGGGAAAGTTACTTTTAAAAATAATGCATTACAATATTGCGTTACTCCCTAAAAATTACTTTACTTGGTTACTTTTTATGGAAAGTAATGCGTTACGTTACTTTTTCAGTCTGGGCAGGGTGTGCTGGTTTGTTTTTAATATAAAAAGTTATATTTGTTGGTAAATGTAAAAGCCCTTTCACACCAAAAGCTAAGTGAATAAGTCTCAGGCTGTAGAGAAAGGAAATACACGACTCTACAACAGAACACCAAAAGAAGAAAGTTCAACATACTTCAGCAGTAAAAAAAGAGGCGCAAATGTAGAGTAATTTTTGCTTTTAGTATGGTTGAATTGAATCATTTAAGATCAGTACCAAAGACGTCGGTTAATAAAATGGAATTAAATAAAGGATATTTGTGTTATTTAAAATTTAATTATTGCAGGTTTGCATCACATTCTATTTCACATTCTGTTGCATTTCGTTGTTTTTATTCATTTGTAGGAATACTTTTTTTTAATGAGATTGATGCATTAATCTCATTAATTAATGCATGTTCACTTTTATTCTAGAAATACAGTGATATTTCTCCTGATTTTTCTCAACATTGGGACAGAAGAGCTGTTAATCAATAAATGGGGAAAAAGTTACTGGTGTTATTGGAAAATAACTCAGTTTTCTTGTAAATTAAAAAGTAAAGCATTACTTTACTAGTTACTTGAAAAAAAAAAATCTGATTGCATAACTCACATTTCTTATGCGTTACCTGCAACACTGCACAGAACACACACATATATTATGTAAACAAACTTATTGTGGATGCAATTAATTGACAGCACCAATTTAAATATTGAAGCTGATCCGTACAGTTTTATCAGCGAGGTTGTTTTTTGACATTTTTTTTCTAATTATTAATTAATCAATCTAGAATGCTAAATTAATACATTAGAATAATTCACATTTATTAATATAATTAACATATTTAAAAAACTGTGAAATAAAATGTGAGTACCACGCATAAAAAATGTGAACATCAGTGAAGGACATATTTACAAAGATTAAATCAATAAAGTGATAATAATTTGATATAATTAAATATAAACACAAATAAACACACAAATAAAGAATTATTGCAGATCTACATTCAGATATAAAATTGCTAAAAGAAATTACATATATAATGTGGATATATAGAGACACATATTCTGTGTATATAGCTTAGAATGTTTTTATTATTAATACTTTTATTTAGTATGGTATTTAGTATGGAACGGCTGGAGCATAATGTTATGTATAAATGTTTAGCCAATCATAACAAAGCCATTTACATAAAGGTACAGAGAGATGAAAAATTTTGGATTTTTTTGTTGGAAGACACATTGAATAACATCGTAAGTGTGCTTCAGGGGATGAGATCGCTATTAAAAATACCACGCATCCATTGCAGCTAACAATGGGGCAGATATCGGGTCCATAACCCTGTAGCGCCTCAAAGTGAAAGACGCCTTATCATTTGAGCAGGGTTGTGATTGCTCCCTTCTCAGCCGCTCTCGGATTAAACCCCCAACCTTTCAGCTGGCAGTGCAGATTTGGCAACCACTATGCTTCCGCCACCCATAATCAGCTCAGCATGGCCTCTTCAGCCCTCGGATCCTCCCTCTCTCGGCTTCTTTCTGTCCCCTGCATCAGTGAGTGGCACTCTGCAGCATACAGCGATGAGAAATGGCCGTCTCTTATCAGAGGCAGCAGAGTCAGCGTGAACGCACACAGCTGAAGTCAACCTCCTAAACCTGTCTAGCCCTCCTGTGCATTCCTCTTTTCTTCCTGAAATGGATATCTTTAATCATGTGTTATCTTGACCACACTGCAGGGAAACTCCAATTACTCGTTCTTTCTTGAACTCCCCCTCCCAAATCACCCCATTTGTGTAGCTGGAGACTTAGTTTTGGCATTACATGTGAGGTGGGTGTACTGTCGGTGGGGTTACACCAAGGTTTCAGTGTACATGGTCTTTTTGTGTGTGTGGTGTACGAGTGTGGTTCCATCAATTCACTGCTGACTCCAGATCCTGCTGAGGCTCCGCCGCTGACACTTTTGATGTGTTTCAGTAATTATTTGTTTAAATGCTTTGATCTTGGAAAAAGGAGGGCATCTTCTCAGCGAGCAGCTTTGAAGGCGTGTTTGTGTATGTGTTCGTATCTGTGTGTCTGGTTTTTGTCACGAGAGAGCCTTCATGCCACCATCCTCGATTCCTTTTTTCTTCTTTTTAACTCTTTCTAGCACTGGTTTGGTAAGTGGCTTCTAACTTGAGCTCAACGTTGCCTTGCAGGTGGACTTTGCCTTCACGGTGTGGCAGAGTTTCCCTGAGAGAATTGTGGGATATCCTGCCCGCAGTCATTTCTGGGACAATAATAAGGAGCGCTGGGGTTACACCTCCAAATGGACCAATGACTATTCCATGGTTCTCACCGGAGCTGCCATTTACCACAGGTACTGCATCTGGAAACAGCTGCTTCACTGAGGAAATTAGGGCAGTGCTTTCCCTTTACACTATACAAATATATACTCTCTCTCTCTCTCTCTGTCTCTCTCTCACTCTCTCAATGGTTTGGGATTATTTTTAGCCAGAAATAAAAACTTTTAAGCAGTGATGCATACATTTGTTTAGTTAAAGGAAAGACTGTATTTCAAATAAATGTTGTTCTTTTGAAATTTTCATTGTTTTAATTTTGTTAATCTAACTGATGAAAAATGTTTGCAGTTTTTTCCTATGACTACAATGACACTAAAGTCAATAGAGGATAACAGTGACTATATCAACATGCGATATCATTGACAATAAACAACAAGATAAAATGTGTTTTTATTTTCTTCTGAAAAAATAAAAAAAGAGCTTTCGTGTGTGGTTGCCAGATATCAAAAGGTCAGTTTAAAAGGATATATTTTCTGCCCAGTGTTTTGCTTTATTTTTGTGCTCGCTCTTCATTGTGGAAGCAATGTCAACAGACAAGTGCAAAATTAACTTTCAACAACAATATGAACTGTGTTCAATATTGATGATACTAAGAAATTTTACTTGAATGTCATATCACTGATAGATCGAATAAAAGCTTAATTTAAAAGCTTAAATTTTAAATAAATAATTTACTGAAAATCTGGTAATTCATCAGTACTAAATTAAAAGCAGTAAAATCACAGACACATTTTCATAATTAAGTTCTTTAAAATGGAGACTACCATTACAACAAGTAGACCTGGCAATATTTGTAAAATATTAATTCAGCAATAAAAATCAATCTTTAAATTAAACTGTCTCTGATCTAGCATTTAAAGAAAGTCTCACCATACACTACGCAGCGCTATGATCTTAAACAGGAAGTACAGGAAATTTCCATCATGGTAATACCACATACATTGAGGAGATGAAAAGGTCATTTTTCTTTCACAGAACTTATCTTATCACAGAACTAATTATATACAATTATTTTCTTGCCAAAATAAGTATTGTATTGTGTAATTGTATTTAACATGCTAATATATATATATATATATATATATATATATATATATATATATATATATATATATATATATATATATATATATTTTTTTTTTTATTATTATTTTTTTTTAATTAGTTATATTGTTGCAAAGTTTAATACCACATGTCACCACAAATAATGACCGAATATGATGGCACCAGCTTTAGGGGAGAATTGTTTATTAATTTTCTCAGAAATACATGATTTGCTGTTTCCATAGTAAGCTAGAAACCTTCAGCAAGGACACATTTGTAGGACAAGCAGCAATTATATATATATTTAAAACTGAAGCTCTTAAAAAAAAAAAAAAAAAAAGCCATTGATTAAATGACTGATTGGTTTTTGTTGCAGTTAATGAAAACAATCTATATATTTTATCCATTTTATATCCAGCACATTATGTTCATTGTCCTATTGAGCTTTTGTTTATGATTTGGTTGTCTTAACCTGTCCTTGACAATGTCCATGTTCTTCATTCCATCCTTTTCTCCAGATATTACCACTTCCTGTATACCAACTTCCTGCCAAATAGCCTGAAGAGCATGGTGGACCAGCTGGCAAACTGTGAGGACATCCTCATGAACTTCCTAGTGTCCGCTGTCACCAAGCTGCCGCCCATAAAGGTCACACAGAAAAAACAGTACAAGGAGACCATGATGGCTCAGGTAAGTGAGAAAAAAAAAGCCACACTCCAGATAATTAAACCTACATGAGCTTGAGCAAGCCACCTAATCTTGTGCATCTGTTCCTCTTAGTCATCTCGAGCCTCGCGCTGGGCGGACCCAGACCACTTTGCCCAACGCCAGACCTGCATGAACAAGTTCGCCAGCTGGTTTGGCGGCATGCCACTGGTCCACTCCCAAATGAGACTGGACCCCGTTCTGTTTAAGGACCAGGTCTCCATCCTCCGCAAGAAATACAGGGAGATCGAGCGGCTCTGACCAGACTGGCGCCCCTTGTCGGACGTTCAACAGGGGGCCGCAAGAGACTCTCCGGAGCAGAGGAGGACCATAGCAGAAGAGCCCGTGGCTCAGTTTTCCCTTCAGCAGCACACAAGCAAAGGACAAACACGGGCCTCTGTGGACCTCCAGACACACGTGACACACTTTTAACTCTTCTGAAGATTTAGTTTTGTTGCAAGGTTGGTAACGAATGCCACAGAAAAACTTTCCCAGTACACGAGCGAGTTGTTGGACGACAGGAGGGACGCATCATCGTGTTAGCACTTCTTCATCACGCCACATCTGGATCCATCCACCCTCCCGCTTCGGATGTCAACATCATGTTCTCAGTTCTTTCCGAGGTCTCGAGCCATGATTGTGTACGATTGAGCTCATATGGTTTAATTTCCAAGTTTTTGAGGTATTAGGGGTTTTTTCCTTTTCAAAACACTTCATAATCATTTAGTTTCACTGGAAGGCTATGATGTAGACGGTGCAGGTGAATAGTTCACAGACACAGAATATAACTGTGAGCAAAAAAAGGGCCGTAACATTGCATTCGAAACGGCGATCCCTCTTATTAGTTGCATAACCACCATTCAAACACCCTGCAGTATTTTATTTCTTATATTTAAAAATGGTGCCAAGACTAATGAGTTGCCTTAAGTGGCTTGTCAAACCCTCCCTACCTAATTAATTCATGCAAATCCACCTTAAAGTGTATTAAAAAAAAATTAATTAGAATTCCCTAAATCCTCACGTTATTAAACAGCCCGACTCAGAAAAAAAAAAAAAATGTTTGTCATAGTCAATAGAAAAATTAGCATGGAAACAAAGGCAGAGCTTACAGTGCAGGAACGCCATCTGTTTAGGTGTGAAAACTTTTGTAGACATCAGCGCATGACAGGTTGCACCGTAAGGACTTATGGCCGTAATTTAAGTGAGATGTCTCTCACCTCCTTTATCTTCCCTGTCCCTGTGAAAAATGAGCTGTCCATCAAAGTTCAATGCCACTGCCTCATTTCTCCTCTTCAGCCTGCTATTTTAAACGCAACTCCTTCACATATAAAACTCACTCAGCCACAAATGGACACCTGGCTTATTTCTGTCCACTAGAGAGTGACAAGTGTATGCTTCCTTTACATCCTTTCTTGTTGATTTCATATCAAGGGAATGGTTCTCAAGACGTTGGGCCCCTCCAGTGTTGTTTCTCTGTGTTTTCCAGAGTCAGAGTGGAGCGTGTTGTCAGCCTCCACTCACAGGTACTTGAATGTCTGATGACTTGAAGGAGTGCCGAGCTTTAGTGGCCTTTTGTGAAGGTGACTGGACTTAAAATGTGCCAGCTGTGAGCCAAAGCCTTTTTTCCTTTTCATGTTTTCTTCACATAATGCATCAGAATTCGGTTGATGCTGTGACATGATGTACACTACATGTTTTTTGGGGGGTTCCCTCCATGTGGACATGGTCTGCCCACGCTGAAATTTAAAAGCATATCTGACACTGAATGTTGTTTAGGAACCCTTCAAATGTTGTGCGTTGTATTTTAATAAGCATCATGACTTTAAAGGCCTCCGAAATTAGCAGTAATGTGATTCATTTGACATTATTCGAACTGAAAATCGTACATTTTAGTGTCCATCTTGACATTTAAGTTTAGGTGCTGGCTTGAATCTTGTTATACAAGTGTGTGAATTTAATTTCAAGTCCCTGAAAGCTTCTAATATGATTGCCCTCTTAACTGTTGCATAAAATCTTCATTTGTAAGTAGTTGTCTTTGTCATCCTTTTTCTGTTTTAACAAAAATGGCCCACATCTGGTTAAGTTTTAAGTTCAGCAAACCAGCTAATATAAAATGTTATATCCCGCGTTTATACCTATGATTGTCATTGTTATAATGTCATACCACAGAATCAACGTCTGGCCCCGCACAATTTCATCGGCCAAATTATAAGACACTTCAATGTACATAATACTTGTTCACACAGCTTGATCTACACAATTCTATGTAGGATGATGCAACTGAGATGATTTTAGGGAGTAGATGTGTGCATCAGATGTCTGTTTTGATTAATATGTGCATCCCGTCACGATGTCATTGCCAATTCTGTCATCAGGGCTTGTGATGTGCCCAGCATCATCAAGATCTGCCCAAGGCCCTTGTCAGTGTGGAGCATGTGCGCAGACGACACACTGATAGCTGTGTGCATTGACGCCATTTCTTTTTGGTTTTTTTTTTTTTACTACCCAGCTTAACGTGACAAAGCCATTCATTTGAAATTGGCCTGTTGAATGCTGCTGCTACCACTACACACTTGCAAGATCACCAAAGAATCTTGGCAAATTTAAAATCATGCAATTGTATTGTGTTGTCATTCTTGTATGGTTTCTCTACCTTTTCATTCCGTCAAGTTCATCCTGTTTCAATGTAAACTGGTAAAATTAGCATCTGATTTCTCTTACATTACTGTCTGTGATTAGCAATAAGCAATATAGAGTCATGCTCAAAAACATCACTGATTTCTCCCTGATTGTGCCTTTTAATTCAATTGAGTTTGGACAGAAGCGGCAAAATCTTAAAAATAAATAAAATAAATGGCTGCATCATATTCCGACACTAAAATTTCACAGCATCTGTTAAACACGCAACTGTATTTCTCACGTTAGGCTGTTAACCAGAATTGCATGACCACTTTAGGCTATTTATAAGTAAATACTGATTTGTTTTGGGTTATGTTTATTCAGATCTGATTGTTTTGCTCTCTCCTGTCCTGACCCTTCATCCCAGTAATTAACAGATGACTTTTTATAGAGGTAATAAAGAAATTGCAAAATGCCAATTTTGTATGAATGATTTATAAGAAAATGAATAAAGTCATATTTGATGCTATAATGGTGCGATTTGCGTGTTTATTTTTCTGATTAATGGTATAAAGAGGTTACCAATAAGGGATTATATTGATCTGTAAACTGTAAAAATGTAACTCTAAAAATGCTACAGTAAAAACACTTTAAATGGTTAAGTTCCCCTACAATATATGGTAAAAAAAAAAAAACTGTATTGGACATTTTAAAATTTCAATGTAAATTTACAGTAGTACAAGCAGTGGAACAGTAATGTAGAATTTACAGTGAATAACCGTAAATTGACAATCCCACAATTCCCTCCATTACATTTCAAATGTGATGTTTTGTTGTTGTTGTTGAATAGCTATGTTTCTTAGTTTTGTCTTCTCAGTTTTGAACATTAGAATTGTATGTTACAGCAAATTTTGTTAAAATAATGTTTATTGCATTATTTCAGTTTCATATGCATTAACCATGATGATGTTTTAGTGTTTAGTGATTAACACTATGCAACTTCTATATGTGTTAATATTTAAAAGCTGCTTGTAATGGGCTTTTGTTAATCATGTGACTTTCTCACCACCTGCTTTTGGTGGTTATCAGTGCATTACAAATTTGAAAAACAGATTTCAGTAGTTCAGTAGGATGGTATATTAACATTTATATCAGTTGATGAAATTACGGTATTTAAATGTAAATTTAAGCTACATTCGTAAAACGTTGCTACCACATTTTTTAATGTAAAAATTCTGGCAACCACAGCTGCCATTTTTTTACTGTACATTTTACCGATTTTCTTTTCTTACGGTGTCCATGCTGAAATTCAGCACTTGACTGTGCAGTTACTGTAGATGGCTGTGCATTCTTTTTTATATAGATTTGTATTATATCTAATACTGAAATTAGACCATTTGTACTTGAGGGTTTTTTCCCAAATCACAACCACAAAAGTATGAAGTAGTCGATACCCACTGGTATAAGGTTTATACTTGATAGATATATCAACAACACTGATATGCAATATGTTTCACAATTTTTTTTATGCAAGTTACAACCGAGAACTAAGTTTAACAGTAAATAGGAGCTATCGTTCATGCAAAATATGAGGAATATACTGGCGTAAAAGGTTCATTTTAGAGTATATCTGAGTGAATGAGCAGACTTGCTCAGACCTCCTAATGTTCATCAGGTTGAAAATTGAATCCAAGTCAGCTGAACCAAATGGTATTTCAACCGTGTGTTATGAATGCAGCAGAATTTCTTCAGTTCAGTCCTCTTTTCGCTTCCTACCTTCTCTCAATTTTGTGCCTCGCTGCTCTTTCCTGCATCTATCTTATGTGTCCCGCTGAAAGCAGAGCTCATGAATGCAGCAAAAAGGCTGTGTATGTACAACACTGACTCTGTGCACACACACGTTTTCAGCTCCTGACAGCCAGCATGGAGTTGATCTCCCAGATGAGGTTTCTGAGCTGGTCCATAATCATCTTCAGCTGCTGGTTCTTCTGTTTGAGTTTCTGTGATAAAAATGGAAAATAAAAATGTTCAGTTATTGAACTGTTAATATGCAGCACTGCTGAGCAGAACGTCACAGACTTAACATTTTTCAGTAGCATAACAGCTCAGCTATTTTCACAATGATGTAGCAGGGTTTCTTTTCCTAACTACTACCTGTGTAGCATGATAAAACTCAGCATTATCTCATGTCAAATAATATATCATAATTTCAGTGTACAGAGCAGTAAGAAGACTCACAAAACAGTGGAATAAATTGTATTTACTATGTAGTGAATGTTTCCTATACCACACAATCTGTAGCACCACAGCAACAGAAACTATTACCTGATACGTTACTTTAATCTGATAGAATAACCACTGGAATATTTTGATTGTGCCCAGTCTTTGTTTTTGCATATACCATGCCAATAACACAAGATGAAATCATAAAGTGTCAACCAGTGTATTCCAGTTAATGAATAAATGTATTTTAATGAATCAGTCAAAAGACTCACAATCTCAAACAGGTTTGAATGAACTGAACATCTGGCTACCTGTATGTAATGATACACATTCTCAAAACAGTTTTGTAATAAAATGGCATTAAATAGTATTAGTGCGGCCAAACAATTAATCACGATTAATCGCATACAAAATAAAAGTTTTGTTTTTGTAAAGAGAGGTGAGGTGTCCAAGTCACAATATCTAACTACTGGGGTGCCTCAGGGCTCAGTTCTTGGTCCACTTCTCTTGTCTACATGGCATCATTAGGTTCTGTCATTCAGAAACATGGCTTTTCATACCGCTGCTATGCTGATGACACTCAACTCTACCTCTCATTCCATCCTGATGAGCCGACGGTAGCTATTCGCATCTCAGCTTGTCTAACAGATATTTCTTGCTGGATGATGGACCTCCACCTTCAACTCAACTTATGTGCCCTTCAACTCGGCTTATGTGCCCTCTAGAAGCTTGCGCTCTGCAAGTGAACGTCACTTGATTGTGCCACCCCAAAGAAGCACAAAGACACTTAAATTAAATTAAATGTTCCCTCCTGTTGGAATGACCTCCCCAACTAAATCCAAGCAGCTGAGTCCTTAGCCATCTTCAAGAACCGGCTTAAAACCCATCTCTTGCATCTTTATTTACCCTCTAACTTTAACACTCATTATTCTAATTATATTCTTTAAAAAAAAAATCTAACTACCTTTCTAATTTTTTTGTATTCTATTATTTATTTGTGCGTGTGTGTGTGTGTGTATAAAGACCTCTAACACTAGCTTGCTCTATTCTTTTTATTTTTATTTATTATATTATTTAAAAGTATATATTTAAGAGAAATGTTATGTATATATATATATATATAATTTATATATATATATATATATATATATATATATATATATATATATATATATATATATATATATATATATATATATATATATATATATATATATATATATATAATTTATATATATGTGTGTGTGTGTATAAAGACCTCTAACACTAGCTTGCTCTATTCTTTTTCTTTTTATTTATTATATTATTTAAAAGTATATATTTAAGAGAAATGTTATGCATATATATTTAAGAGAAATGTTATGTATATATATTTAATATATATATATATATATATATATATATATATATATATATATATATATATATATATATATATATATATATATATATATATATGTATATGTATATATATATATATATATATATATATATATAATTTATATATATATATACATATACATATACATATATATATACACATATACATATATATATATATATATATACATATACACATACACACACACACACATTAATACATTTAAATATTTCCTAAACCTAAACTGTATATGTGTTTTTTTATATATACATAATAAATATACATAGTAGACACACACATATATTATGTAAATAAAAACTTATTTTGGATGCGATTAATCAGTTAATCGTTTGAAAGCACTAACAGTTCTTTTAAATGAAAGAACTGGCTCACAAGAGTCATTTGCTCATGAATCAGACTATAGTGTGTGCTTGTCCAGCAGTGAGCAGGGATAACTGTTCTTGCCATTTAGTATGTGTTACACTGCAATTTTTTTTATCTTACAACATTCAATTCACATTGCAACTCACATTCATACCTCAGATAAAATATGATTTCCTTTACCATGTTGCTGGAGTTCATCACTGTAAATGGTTAACATCACCACAAGTAGCCTTTTTGTTTAACTGCTTTATGCAAAGGACTATATACTTACATACTCAGAGATGGGTTTTTGAGAATCACTTGTTTAAAACACGTGACAGCAATTCAACACAAAAAGTAAGTCGATCAAGTCAAGATGTTTAGCTGTTTTCTGACCAAACTGAAAGGGGATAAATATGATTCAAGCCACTTTGTTGTATGATTGCTGGTGTTGTACTGGACACAGCAGGCTAGAAACAGCAAGAGGTTCTCTGGCCAAAAACACCTTGTTAAAGAAAATGGCTAGAGGAAAATGTCATTCAAACTGACACTCTTTATAACAGTTTTGTGCAGGAGAGTATCTCTGAAGCTTCATGGTGTTAGGCCACAGCAGAAGTATAATGCGCTTATACCAGCCCACCTTGTGTCAATTGTACAAGCTGCTGGTGGTGTAATAGAACGGGAACTGTTTGCTTGGTGCACTACAGGCCTCTTAAATACAAACAGTGCTTTATTTAGATGCTGTAGTGTATAAGCATTGTTACTGACCATCTGTATCCCTATATAGCCACAGTCTACCCATTTGTAATGAATAGCCTACTTCCACTGGGACAATGCACCATGTCACAAAGCATTCATCATCTCCACCTTGTTCTATTGTGGGAATAGCTTGTGACTTCAGCTTGTTCCAATGGTAACACGGTCCCCTGATCTCAATCCAATAGAGCACCATTGGGGTGAGCTGGAATGAGAAGTTCATGCAGCCTGTAAATGGGCAGAGACTGTGTGATTGTATTGAGTTAACCTGGCTAGAACCGCTGAGGAATTCTTCCTGCATGGTTTGCTGAATCCTTGCCACAAACAATTCAGACAGTTCTGGAGGCAAAGCAGTGTGCTGATCTGTACTACTCGGGTGTACCGAAAAATGGACACATTTATTTTAAACAGTATTTAGCTTCTATTTTAAAAAAAAATTGTATCTCATATCATTTAAAGTTTATTTGCAGTTTTAAATAATATTTAGGTAAACCGTAAAAAGGTAAAAAAAAAAAAAAAAAAATGTCAGTAATCATAGCACCTAAAGTAAAAACTTTAATTTAATTGTATAAATTTAAAATATATAAATATATACAAATATACACAAATATAAATATGAAGATAGATAGAGATAGATAGAGATAGAGGCTCATTCGAATTCTGCCAAAGGCATTCAGAATATTTTTGTGTTACCCAAATAAAATTGACAAACAGTAAGTCTTTGAGAAGGGGTTTATCAAGCTAGGTGGTGCATTAGAAAAGGGGCTCATCTCCTGTTTCCAAAATGCATCACAAAGTGCTTGAAAAAGCTGTAAACTAATTCCACATTGCACAAGGTGCAAACAACATTACGCCTGTTTCACACCAATGTTAAAGTTTTTTTCAAGTTTGTAGGTGTCAAGGTACAGAAACCAAATAATAGCACTGGATAGTCTTCAATGTAAAAATGAAATATACAATCAAACCTACATTTATTCAGACACCTTCAACATATCTCACATTATTACAGTTTTGCTATATATATCAAAAATTATATCTGGTGTCTGAATAATTTTTGGTTTGACCGTTAAAACTATAAAGTAATTCAGTCAAGAGCAGTGAGAGATTTTAATTTTCTTGGATTAGCATTACAGCAGCCAGTAGATAAATTAGACGCGGTCACTTTAAGAGACGATGAACGCATCCAATATAATACACATCCCATTTTTTTCCTCAACTGTTTACTTTCATTTAAGAAATAACTTGAGTTTTTTAATCTAGATTAATTTCAAAATCCCAGTGAGATTAATCTAGATTTAAAAAAATAATCTATGCCCATCTCTAGTTTGGACACACCTTCTCATTCAAAGAGTTTTCTTTATTTTCATGACTATGAAAATTGTAGAGTCACACTGAAGGCATCAAGGTCTATTTGACCAAGAAGGAGAGTGATGGGGTGCTGCGCCAGATGACCTGGCCTCCACAGTCATCGGACCTGAACCCAATCGAGATGGTTTAGGGGTGAGCTGGACCGCAGACAGAAGGCAAAAGGGCCAACAAGTGCTAAGCATCTCTCAGAGAACTCCTTCAAGACTGTTGGAAGACCATTTCAGGTGACTACCTCTTGAAGCTCATCAAGAGAATGCCAAGAGTGTGCAAAGCAGTAATCAAAACAAAAAGTGGCTACTTTGAAGAACCTAGAAAATGACACATTTTCAGTTGTTTCACACTTTTTTGTTAAATATTTAATTCCATATATAATTCCACATGTGTTAATTCATAGTTTTGATGCCTTCAGTGTGAATCTACAATTTTCATAGTCATGAAAATAAAGAAAACTCTTTGAATGAAAAGGTGTGTCCAAACTTTTGGTCTGTACTATATAAATAAAACATGTTTTAATTAAGAAAATTATACTTTTCATGAATATATGAAACTGCTTAGTTAAAGGTGCAGTAGGGAACATTTGACGCTCTGGCGGTTAATAAACAGAACTGCTTGCATCTTGTGGAAGAACATTGTAGCCGGAGCTACTTCTCTCTGGGGGAAGTCGTGGCCTAATGGTTAGAGGGTTGGACTCCCAATCCCAGTCTCGGGCCGGACGGAATTGTGGGTGGGGATAGTGCATGAACAGCTCTCTCTCCACCTTCAAAACCACGACTTAGGTGCCCTTGAGCAAGGCATCGAACCCCCAACTGCTCCCCAGGCGCCGCAGCATAAATGGCTGCCCACTGCTCCGGGTGTGTGCTCACAGTGTGTGTGTGTGTGTTCACTGCTCTGTGTGTGTGCATTTCGGATGGGTTAAATGCAGAGCACAAATTCTGAGTATGGGTCACCATACTTGGCTGAATGTCACTTCACTTCACTTCATTATGTCTATGAAGAATCACAAAGGTACTGGGTTACTCCGCCGCGGTATCCCCGAAGCAATCTAAAATAGTCCGAATATAAACACTTATTATAGGTGCACCCTAGTGATTCAGGACAAGCCAAAAACACGGTTTGGAAAATGGATTCATGGTGTACTCGCTTATTATATAAATTTTTCTACATTTTGAACACAAACAAAGTTACGGACCGCAGCTCTGATTGGTTATTTTTTACCGGGAGCCATGGAGTTTCTGCAAATGGCAATAGGACCACTGGGAGGAGCCAGAGGAGCTGGATTTTTTTCACAGATTATCTGTCTCATATTCTGCTGTCAGGACATAATGACAGGTTTAACAAATATGTAAAAAATATATTTTTAAAAAAGTTCCCTACTGCAGCTTTAATGTCTATTTAACAAAAGTTTTACAACTAATGTTAACCACAGACCTTGATTTACTCAAATTGAAAACTGCCTTCAATAAAATAATGTCAGAAATTCAAAATATGCACTATCATTTAAAAGCTTGGGGTTGTTATTTTTGTTTTTGAAAGTCTTCTATGCTCACTAAGGTTGAATTAATTTTTTATCAATACTAAAGTAAAAACTGTTTTTGTGTAATGTTATATTTAAAAAAAATCTCTCTCTTTTATTATATGATAAAATCTGTCGTTTTTCTGTCTTCAGTGTCACATGAGCCTTCAGGAAATAATTCTAATAACTTTTTTAACAGTCCGCTTAGAAACAAAAACACTGTGATGGCAAAATCAATATCATGGAAGGAAAAATTGTTGCAATTCGCTATTTTGTAACAGTCTTTATTGTAACTTTTGATAAATCTAATGCATTGATGCTATTTATAAAAATAAATAAAAAAAAAACCTTACCCCAAACTTTTAAATGGAAGCCTATAGGCTTAATATCTATTACCTTTTTTGTATAAAAGTTCACACCCCAAACTTTTAAATGACAGCCTATAGGCTTAATATCTATAACCTGATTGCACAAAAGTTCACACACAATAAAACTGATGACATAATACATTTTAAGCAAATTGCTCACAGCAGGCAATGGCAATGGTGCTTTAAAAAGGATGAACTTAGAGATGCAACTTCTCTAAGACAGTCAACCTACTAGGAAAAAGCAGAGCTCCAGCAACAGGCCTGGCGGGATCAGTAGTAAGTGATGACCCTGGTGAGCTGAACTGCTGTCTAGCACCATTTAGACACAATAAAGCCTAAGTATAAATGAACAGGTCCCAGCTGGTGCAGGGCAGTACACTACATTGATCGCTTCTTCCTTTTTTACCAGGGTCAACCTGGATCATGATTGCTCCAGGAACACTGACAGGCACTTGTTGTCAAGCACTGAAACAGGAGTCCTGAGGCAAGCTCAGAGGACACAAGTTTCTCATAGAGCAGAGAGGTAAAGCCTCACTTGATCATGATTCTCAGTACAGATTAAACTGTGATAAAGGGCTCTCATCATCCGACTGGCTTTCAGATGTTAGCATGAAGGCAACTGCTTGGTGGCAGCTCAGCTCTCAGGACAAAGTTGCTTCTTCTTATTGAGCACTGAAATCCACTGCGGGCTGCTTAATAAATGTGAAGTCAATGTGACCTGAAGTTTAATAACCTACACACTTACATTTTAGAATGTACTTGTCCACTGACTAATAAAGGGACAGTTCACTCAGTAATATACTTATTTACTCACTGCCATGTCATTCATTTTAGCCTACAGAATGACAAGTCAATGGAAGCCTAAACAACAATTGACTTTCACTGACATTTCTCATAACATTTATCTTTAAAAAAGAAATTGGCATGAGTAAATAAGTATAAGAATGGCATGAGGGTGAATAAATGATGACAGAATTCATTCTTTATTTTTTATTATTACTTCCTTCCTTCCTTTTAGTAGTGCTACTTATCATTAATAGTAATAATAAGTGATATTTAAGGACTAGTTCAAATTTGCTGCCAATAATCACAAATTCGTTAAGTGGCTTTTGCAGAAGACAATCAGAAGAGATAAACTGCATTTACTTTTTTCATATCATTCAGTCCTAGGCTCAAACATGGCATCTCATTTTGCCTCTCCCTTCATCTGAAACCCTTACCTCACCGACTCACTGTGAGATCAAAGCAGCCGTCCTCGATAATGTGCGCGGTGGGAAGAGTTTTTGATCAAATGCGGACTTATTAAAATTCAGGTTTGTTCAAATGTGCTATGTCTTACACTGAGTGACAGCTGGATGATGTGCTTGCACCAGTGCAAAGAAAAATGTGTGGCACCCAAAACTGTGAGAAGCACAAATTAGTCTCTCAGGTCTAAATGGATTAAAAAAAGCTATTGAGAAGTGTGGATTAAATACCAGTTAGAACATGTTTATTGCAGAGACTGATCAAAGCGAAACGATTTGAAACTAAGAAAATTTAAATGGAATGAAATAAAATGCAGAAACTGTCTGTAGAACAAGCCTTCATTATAAAAACTGTGACCTTGGATTACACATGGCTAATCCGCCTCGTCTCTCTCGACTTGTTTCAACATTTCTGCTCGCTGAGATTGAGCAGGAATTACTAGTGTAAGAGTCTGGGAGTGAAGCGAGGGGATTACACTGATTGAAGAGCGGGAAACAATGTACCACTTCATTCTAATCCATGTGACATCACAACATCTTTAATGCAACTATTGTGTTCTGCTTATTTAAAAACACTTCTGATTCATTCTCAAACCGTTGACTAGATGGAATCCAGAAGCCAGATCTCAAAAGCAGATGCCTCCTAAGATTTCTGAGCAAAGTGGATTTTGAATACAACTTCCAAAGCAAAATGGTTTTAATATTTGATAATTAAATTGCAAGTCAGAAATGACTGTCAGGGTATAAGTAAATTAAGTTAAATTCAATTCAATTTAAATGAATGAATGAATGGAATTAATGAATTAATGAAGCACTATATGTACATTTCCCTGAACAGATGTGAATGGCATTAGTCTTTTCTTTGAATTAGCATTATCTCTCCCATGTCGACTATCTTGTAGATTAAATGATGTGGACAGTGTGTTCTTCTGGCATTAATGCTGCTGCTAAACATCCAAAAATTGAACTAGCTGCATCAGCTGTTTATTTTGATCAAAGCTGAAGCCAGATGGCCCCTCTGTGTGTTACATGAGAAGACTGCTGATGGCAAGAATGCAGGAAATGATGAGTGACAGAAATCTACAGAAAAAAAACACTGCAACAACTGCCCTTCAACAAAATTCCTTCAGACATGTTGACAATTCAACAGAAAAGATACCAAAGTCTTTGAAAGACAGCTAAAAATACAACTAGATGTTTACATTTTCTGAAAAAAAAGTGGTGCTTGCTTCTTCAAGTCACCTACTGTACAGAACATGACGCTTGCTTATACAAAAGCCTTCAACACTTTCCGAAGAACCCCTTGGTGTACAGAGAGACCCCTGATACATACTGTATAAAAGTGAATATTGCATTTAAAGCATCACATATAACAGAATGATCCTATACATGGCGCAAACCAATAAAAATATTGAAAATTCAAGGTCTGTTGAGGTTAACTTGACTGAGACTCCAGACACTCCAAAGTTGTACATAAAATATTTTTTAAAGTAACCTGTATTTATAAATGTAAATTAAACGAATAATTTATAAATTACATTTATATTTATAAAATATAAATTAAAATTACAATTGAAATTAAAGGAAATCAAATTAAAATTTATAAGAAGAACACAGCCCACAGATATTCTGGTGGTTATACTTTTCGAATCCCTCTTTCAATGGACATCTATAGGCTTTTCACCAATTTTATCATCTGTATATGTCTAATCACTGATAAAAAAATAACTCAAACGTGCTCTTTAGAAAGTTATTTCATAATTTCACAAAGTCTAGTCTGTAGTAGCGCAAAGGGGTTGGTTCGTAAATACAGGAAACAGTAATAATGGTACTTGCTTTACCGTGCGCCAAATGAAAACCTGTAAACCTCTCTTCCAAATGCTCTCCGGAGTATAAGCAGCAGTAAAGAGAGACTGTGTGTGAAATGTCAAAGTATTGAAGGTTGTTTCCATTGATCACTGCTCTGCGCCCCAGCATTTTTCAATCTTGCAACACCAGACTGCTGTCAGCCTGCAGTATTGATTTTGCTGTTTATTGTTACTTCGTTTACAGTGCTTGTATCAACCCTCCATGACCATTCCCTGCCCACTCCATCTGCGCCTATAAACACATATGCACGTAGGCTGTCTGCTGAATTTAAACTAAACCGATCTAGTTGCAAATGATTTGCAAATGATCTCATCTCCTAACGTCTCATTATTTTCGTTCCACTACAGCAATTCATTAACGAGAACCTAAACTCAATTAAAAACACAATGTTCAAGTAGAAAAGTTCATCAGATCTTCAAAGCACCGTTTCGGTTTTGAGCTAAACAGTGTGGCATGTGTGAGCGCTGCGACTGGGACGAGTGGGAGTGAAAGGATTGATGGAGAAACGAAACAAAGAGGAACTAAAGCCCCAACCCAATGTGTTGAGACTGAGACGCTGGAGGAGGGAGGAGATCTATATAGATCAGAGGTGAAGGACGAGAGGGATGAAAGAAAGATGTCACCCACTTGGGGAATGACTGATGCAATGGAATGAGAAACCACATGATGTCAAATCATAATTCGAGCTAAAGTGTTTTCTTGTTATCAGTTTGTAATCCTTAAATAAGACAGTGCTGAATTTCAGAATTAAACAAGGCATGTCCCTTCATACCTAGACTACTGTATTTTTTTAAATATTGATATTTCATGAATAATTAAGCATATCACCTTTCCCCAATTACTTATACTATATGTATAGTCCAGAGAGGATGATTTTTATTATTGAAATGAGAATAGGATTATTTCGCATTTGGGGGATTGCCTTCAGGATCTGACTAGTGCAACAATGCATAAAATTGTTAATGCTTCTAAAAATATGCCTCATTTTTTTAATGCAAAAATACACAATGGTGCTAAAGACATTGTTAAAACAAGAGAAAGCTTTCTTTTAAAAAAGGATTGTGTGATTCCCAATCAGGCATATCCCTGCATCCCATTGTTACAGCGAGCTCTTTCATCTGTTCTCAGACTGTCAGGGGTTTACTGCATCTGGCTCCAATGAGCGCTTCCCAAGCAGCATAAAAGGAGAGATGAGCAATAGAAATCTTTCAGGGAAAGTGTAGCAGTAATTCCATTTTAAAGCCTAAAGTGAGAAAGATGTAATTTTAGCCCCACCGCTCTTATGGTAGAAAAGGGAAAACTCTGGATTTGGCTGAGAAGACAAAAAGGGATCGTTTTGAAACTGAATCATATTTCCACATGGGTAGTAGGCCAAGGAAAGTACAAAATACAAGACAAATAAGAGCAGCGTCAGTTCCTATTTGAGCACTGATTTATGGAGGGTGAATCCGTATAATCCAATCACTGATAATGCAAAGATATTTTAGTAAGTCAAATATGGGCCTGTTTCTCACACAAAGCTTTTAAATAAAAGGTGTCTTGAAGACAAAATGAGGGCGAGTTAAGGATGTCAGAATGAAAGAAGATCCATAATACTATCTTCCTTTTTTTGTTATTTGGGTTTAAACCAACATTAGACTGTGAGACTTTCCAGACCTCGAGTGGCTTTAATTTGTTGTTTAAATGTTAACACAACCATCTGATGAAAAAAAAAACTAATTATTCGTACACTAGTACAAAGTAATAATAGGAAAACAAACTGCAATTGCTCAACCTGAAGCGCAATGAAGCGCTGCGAAATGTTTTCTATTTTCAGCGTGTCTCTTTTTTCCATGCCCTAAGCATGCTGGGCCTTCCTCCCTGACCCTGTTTGCACCAATTAAAAGGCCTCTAGCCGGTAAACCTGTTCTAATGGATGACATATGAACTGACTAATCATGTGGAGAATTGAGTGCCTCCTCCAAGCATGTGTGTGTTTGTGTGTATGGGGAGGACTGTCTCCTCTGAACCGCCTCATTATGGTTCCGGCATGTTTGTTTATCAGAGCACAGCTCCACCACGGCCCCTCAGCCCCAGCCCTGCTCCGGAGATAACGGTAAACGCCCGCACCGCCACCTCCGCCGCAGCCTCTGCCGTTGTTGATTACGCTCACGGTATCTGCCTTCGGAGAGGCCTACTTGAAATTACAAACATTTTCCTCTCCCATTTCTCACTTTCTCATTTGAATGAAGAGGACAGACGGGGTAATTAACAGGGTATTAAAAAACATTGAGAAGGGGGGCGGGTAAGAAAGAAAGAGTGCAAAAGGGGGGGAGAAAAAAAAGAGAGGAGAGTGGTGGAGAATAAATGAGAGCAGCCCGTCTCTCCAAGGCCTTCTTAATGGGCTGTGACATGAATTTATTAACAGTTAGAGCAGTGTTCAATCAAAGCGCCTGCCCGGATGAGTTGACAGTGCCTCGACTACAGTGGACCTTTGGATGGCCTCACACATCTGTGGGGCCCATAGGAGCCCCAGGGACTCTCACACCAAAGCAGTTAGAGAGCCAAGAAAAAGGGAGGGATGACAGGCTTGCAGTAGATTATCCTCTTGAGTCAGATGAGGCATATTTCGGACCTGCGTTTGTTTTCACTAACGGCTTTTCTTGAGCTTGTTTCTGAAATTTCTGTGCGATTAAAATAAGATTACACCACTGAGATTTTGGCGATAGAAATTTTATAGTTATGGTACTAATGAAAGGTACAATAAAACTCTGCGGAACACATCCAAGATGTGTGAAGACAGATCGGTCATGGTGATGAAGGCCACTCTAGATTACAGGAGCATTATTCAGCCTGGGCCCTGAAAAACAGCAATTACCCCAATCGACAGATAACGAGAGCAGGGTGATCATTCAGTTACGGGACGCCCCATAAAGCAGAGGGGCATTACCATACTCGTGCTATACATCTTTCCACCATTTCACCAACTTGTTGGAGCTCCAACAGTGATGAAGGATTCAGTAAATCAAGCCTGAGCTCCATTGGCACGGCAAACGGCGGCACTCAATCAACAGGACAATGGCATGACTCTATTAAAAGGCGCAACCTAGCCTGCAATGGGATGAGTCAGAAAGACGGTCTCCATTATGTTTCAACAAACTGACCTGAGTGCTAATTTTCAATCATCCATGGCCTCATTACTTTCATGCATGCATCCATTTGCTCGTTCGAGCTGATGTCTATCTGCCAGTTCATCCATCAGTCCATTCATTACTATACCATTATCTGCATTTATCCGTCTATCTGTCCTTCCATCATCCTTCATACAGATGGATGGATGGAAAAATTAAAAAAAACGACTATTCCTAAAAAAAATGAAATATTTGATTTGTTCACTTGCATGTAATGTGATTATAAACCAACATCAGATATCCTTGAACATGCAAATGCTGCACAGGCATATGATGGAGAGCTGTAACACATCTGCTCTCCACATCCTGATGCAACTTGACCTCCCCTGAGTTTGACATCCTTCATTCCCCCAAACATGGTCGCCTCATTCCGCATGTTATTTGCAGCTGGCTATTTGGCCGGCGAAAAGCTCCAGGGCCCTTATCACATGAGCATTTCCACACCGACTGCTTTTCATGAGCATGCTGCAGTTTTTAATAAGGCAGACTCAATGGCAGAGAGGGGCACAGAAAAAAATCGGATCATTTTGCTTTTACTGCAAGAAAGTCATGAAATCCTCAGTAGGTTTTCAAATACTATGGCTTCATTATGTGAGTGAATATGGCAGATATCCATGCTTGCCAAGTTAAAGGACACTGTAAACATATTCTAAACAAGGTCTCTGCAGGCAGTGAAGTGGCCTGTTTTGGGTTTACATACTGGGGTAATGCTGCATTTATTTAATACTGAGTCACATCATGGTCCTTAAAGCTGATTAAGTGTTAAAGTGTTCATCTTTTCATTATTATTATCAATGTAGAAAACAGTTGCTTAATATCTTTGTGGAAACCATGGTATGTTTTTTTTTATGATTCTTTGATTAATAGAAACCTCTACAACATTTTAACAACACAGAGTATACCATGTATACCAATGTATACCTTAAATAAAAGTAAATGGCTTCAAATAAAAGCATTTGACAAATTTTAAATGTCAAAAAATATATGGTTCTAACCTTGTTAACTTCCAGTACTTCTCTTCTCTCTTCACTGGCTGCGCGGATTTGATTGGCCATTCGGTCATCCAGTTTAGAACTGTCATCCTCTACATAGGGGATAAGTTGCTGAAAAACAAAGACAGAATAAAGTTACCACATAGTCACTTTTTTGATTACTTCACTCAGTTTTGTTTGGCACTGATGGCAACACAGTTTCAAGCCCTTCACTACCAGTTATCCAGAGGTGTAACGTCAAAAACAGCTATAAAATATAGAGCCCATTTCACACTTCAAAAAAGAATCAGGCTCTGGTAAAAGATCTATTAAATTACCGTATGTTTTTTATTTGTTTTTAAAGCAATTTAAAGCATTTAAAGCAACTGCATGTAAGAGTACTTACCTTGAAACATAAGTTTCATAATCATTCTGATGGTACACTGACTTCTAATAAGTCGAACGGCTTCTGTTTCTTTCCCATACTTCTTCCCAAACAGCTGTTGTGGGAGTAAGCAAGTTTGGTGAGTAGGTACAAAATTTAGCAAATAGTCCAGATTGCTTTATGGCAGCTACAAATGCCCATGTACAGCTAGCCACTGTAATTACCACAGTGATATACATTCATTGTTATTAGGTACACCTGTTCAACTGCTCATTCTCAGCCAATCACATGGGAGCAACTCAGTACATTTAGGCACACAGATATGGTCAAGACAAGCTGAAGTCCAAACTGCCAGCATCAGAACCAAGCATGTTGGTGCCACATAGGCTCATCGGCGTATTTAAGAAACTGCTCATCTCCTGGGATTTTTACATACAACTCTACATATCTAGGGTTTACAGAAAATGATCCAAAAAAGAGAAAATATCTAGTAAGCAGCAGTTCTGTGGGCGAAAATTCCAGAGGTCAGAAGAGACTGCCCAGACTGGTTTGAGCTGATAGAAAGGCAACACTAACCAGTAACCACTCATTACAACTGAGGTATGCAGAGGAGCATCTCTGAAAACACAACCAGTTGAACATTGAAGCAAATGGGCTACAGCAATAGAAGCCCACCCTGGGTGCCATTCCTGTCAGCTAAGAACAGAAAACTGAGGCTACAAAAAAAGTTTGCCTGGTCTGACAAGTCCCTCTGCAAAAACCTAAGGTTAAGTGCCCCCCCCCCCCCCCAATGATGTTTAAACCTGCAACCTTCAGGACACAAACCCAGATATTCAATCACTGAGTTACCACAAGTCACTGCTGCAAGGGTTCAACAATCATACTATTTATTTTTAATGCTCAACAGTAGGTTCAAATCTCTCCTGTATAAATCAGGGTCACTATACACACAAGACACAAGTATTTGATTATTTTACTTGCCACAAGCAATCTGATGCCTTCCTGAAGAAACATCTCGGATTAAAAATGAATGAAAAGGATATGGTGGTATTTGTGAACAGAAGCATGAATTTTGATAGTTGGGTTATCTCTAGGCAGCTTAAAAGTTGAGCGCCCTGAACTAAGGTTAAGCTGGGCCATTATCCAAAGCTGCATTTGAAAGCCTGAAAAATAATCACAAAAAGTATCAGAGGACAAAATCCACCACAGTTTGAATACAATTTTATGTAAACACTCACTGTGGTGACCTATTGTCTAAACAACACAACAGCTTAGAGTTGAGATTGTAAATTAAACAACCTGGTGAAGCCCCAGTAATGGACTGTTGCATAATTCAAAAGGCTTTCATCGCAACCCTTAACAGAGAAATCAAAACCACCACATCTTAGCTTTTACATTTTGTAACATAACAGCCATCTCTGCTATTTTGCCTAAATAAATCACTCCACAGGCACTGCCCTTTGGCTTTAAAATGAAGTGGTTTGAATAATTCAGCTTTACAAATTGTCTGAGCCCTCTCAATAGCCTTGGACGAGGTTACAGTAAAAGCAGACCCTCGGATCCACCCTCAAATAAATCTCATTCACCTTTGATACGACTTTGTTTCCCTCCATTTACTGCAGGACAATGGTTCAAATAGTTCTCCCCGCATATGCTGTCTGAGATCCATAAAGTGTCTCATTCTTTTCTTGAGGTTCCATCATTCTGTGACCTTGCCAAACAGACAGCGGTCTCGCTGCTCTGCTGGCACTGGATCATGATCTCCTCACTTTAACATCACAGTGACACCTGCTGGTGTTCTGGATAAGAAATCAGTGTATGCCAGTAAAGAAAAATACCCTCATAGACAGCTGTTTTTTATCATAATGGGCATAAAACCAGTTGTTAATTCTCTCATTAAAAATAGCTGTATTTAAATTTAAGTTATTTTTATTAATAAAGCTCAGATTTGTACTGCGTACAGTATATTCTTTTATTCTGTAAACACCCAATAACTACTTTCACAAGAAATATTTTCAATGGGAAACGACAGGAAAAATTTTCTTGAAGATTTAAAAAAAAAAATAAACATTACTGATCCCGAATTCGAAACAGTAGTGTAATTACGCCTTTCTCCATTTTTATTATTTTTTTAGTCAAACTTTAATATAAAAACAGCAGTGCAAAGGTAACCAATGAACAGCTTAAAAGATCTATAATTTCAGCAGCAACAGAAAAATCAAGTTCCACATTCTGAGTCACTCGTATTTCATGGGTCTGCGGTTTACAGAACAGACCTTACAGGCTTAAGGCTGTCACAAGCCAGCAGAAAAGCAAGAAGGAAAAATCTGATCATATGAAATGCAAAGAAGGGAGAGAGAAAGGCCCCTGGCAGGTTTGTCAAAGAAGTAAATGCAGCAAACCACAGGCGGGTGACTGGCACAGCAGAGAAAGAAAAGACACAAGCCATAGCTCGAGGACTGATTTAATTAGCTTTGCGCACTTTAGGGCCAATGAATTTTAGAAAAGAACAAGGAAAAAAAACAACCTCTGAACCAAACTCACATTGAGTTTTAAAGGAAGTACCCACCTGTCGGCAGGAAGTGGAGTAAGAAAGAGCCTGCTAGTTAATATAGCGTTTACTCAAGGTCCAGACACTGAAAGATGGATGTGTTCTGCCAGCTGCCTGAAAACAATGATTCAGTGAGGTTCACTCGGGTTGATTGCTTTGAGGGGACTGAAGTGGGTGGAAAAAGTGAGGTGGTAAATGAAATGACATGGCTATTTCATTTGCGTTGTGCAGGAAATTCCACCATTGGGAGCCGGTGATTGCCTGGGTTGGAAAATGCTGACATGAGGGACTTCGCCAGCTGTTCATTACAGAGCGCCGCAGCTAATTAGCGAGGTGATGAGGTAATGCCGCTGACTCCATTATAGCACTTCCTGTTTGGAGAGAAAGTGCAACAGGAGCTAAAGAGAACACCTGAAATCCAAACAGAAGAGGCCGAGCCAAAATAAATATCCTGTGAGCACAGGGGCACTTTTGGTAATGAGAAGAAAGAACTTGAATTTCCAACTCTCAAGGCTGTTGTTCATACCCTCCGGTTAAAGCTACTGCAGATCTAATGACTTTATTCCACCGCTCTCTTCGATCAAAGAAAAAAGATTGCACGAATGATTGGCTTAAGTGACTCAACAGACCAGCTGTGTATTCGATCCAACTCTAAAGGGCTTAATTTGCTCTCATACACATTTGAGTCTTAATTCCTGATGGCCAAATTGTGTATAAATCACAGCAACGCTTCATATATTTCATACCTGTGATTCTGAGTTCTTTGGTCTTTCATATCCTTTTTCTCAAGGTGAACGTTGTATTTTTTTCCAGATGTTTCAAGAAGTCATTACAGCAGTGCTTCAGAAGATCTGAAAAACATGCAAGCTCTTGCAGAGCTTGTTCTTTACAAGTCGAGACATGACGTCAATGAGCTCTTCGGGTGACCAAACTCAAGTCAGTGGGAATCTCAGTTGGACTCAATCACTAGATCGCTTCAATGCTAATAGGAAGCCAAGCTGACAATGTGATTCAAAGATGTTTCCTCCGCTGGAAATTGAAAGCTAGCACTCACAAGGTGCACTGATTAAAACATTCACAGCTGAGTGTATGTTATGGATGGACAGAAATCGATGAAGTACAAGATCAAATGAATCCACTCTTAAATATTCACTCAAACTCCACTCTTTAAAGTTATCAAACCCTCATAACATAATTAATACTTTAATTATGTTATGTATTAAGGTTGTTCCCAAGATAACAGTATTCCTTATTCTTCAAAGAAAAAAAAAAAGGTGGGTTGGCTTTCACAAGATTGGCGAGTACGCTTGTACCACATATGCAAAGTGTGTGGCTCAGTGCTTAGCAAAGACAGATTTTTGATGGAAACAGCAGGTTTACTCAAACAAACTTTGTACTTGAATTTTTCTTTCAATGCAAATAACTATTCTAAAAGTTTGCATGGGATATATTGTTACTACCCAGTTCTTCAAAGGAAATTAAAGGTTGTCAAATGTGCGAAATATAAATAAATGTAAATAAAACAACTGTAGATTTAATGAATGTATTCCACTGCACTCTTTGATAAAAGAAAAGAAAAGGCAAGAATGACTGGCTTTAATAACTCAAAGCACCAGCTTAAATAAAGTAAATATCTTCAATTTTAGGCCTACTTGTTTAAAAAAAAAAAAAAAAAAAAAATTTTAAATACTCAACCCACCAAAAAGATGAAGCAAGTTCATTTCTTTTTTAATGTACAATTGTCATTTGCTCTTCGTAAAAAAAAAAAAAAAAAAAAAATGTTACAAGCAAATAATTATTTTTTATGGCATCTGACAAATGTTAATTTTGATAATCTGTATAAAGTCAAAGACCAATATTAAACTGTCCATTAAAAAAAGTTTTGCTTATTGCTTCTTTAAAATTGCATCAAACTATTGAAAATATTCAAGATCGGTTTCATATTCAGAACCAAATGACTCAGTATCATGAAAGAAGTGAAATTAAAGTAAATTAAAGTACATAAAGTAATTGAAGAAAGTCAGTTTCATTAAAACTAGACTGGAATGTGATAGAGAAAGCATAATCTCACCTCAGGAGGAATGGGGTCCAGACCAGCACAATTTTCATTGCATTTGTCATAGACAAGACGGAGCTTTCGGAAAAGAACAGAGAGCATGCGCAAGTGCTCCTGCAGTTTCCCCAACCGGTCCTGATGAGTGTTAGGATGATAGGTGACTCCATTGGGCAGCTGAGGGAGAAGATAGGGAGAATAAGAGTCATCTGGGTAAAGTCTTCACCTGTGGATGGATGTGTTTGAGTGGATGAACTTACCTGCATGTTTCTCAGCAGCTGAAAGATCTCCATGGTTCGTAAGACGATGTCCTGCACCGTCTCCTGTCCGATCCGACAGAGCGAGGCTGTGTTCACATCCCGAGCTGCCTGAGCCTGTTGCCCAGGGAACTGGGCCAGAGGAGGGGTTGTCATGGGCACTGATGGCTGAGTGGCTATTGAGTGGGACTTTGTGGCATGTCTGTTAACAATATATATTCATGGCTGTATAAGAGAGAGACAGAGAAAGCGAGTATTGACGTGTTACACCTAAATATAAACACAACAAACCATATATCACATATTAGCATTATCTAATCAAACTATAAACATTAAATCAAAACAATAACCTGCAAAAGCAAGTGAAAACACATAATCATAGCCGTAACAGCATAAACATTTTTAGATACAACAAAACGTCATTATCCAGCTCTACACTGAGCTACTATCACTATAACGACACTGGACGAACAAAAACCTAGCGTGAGATAATCTTAACTTGAAATGTGATAGAAACACAGACAATGTTATTTGTCTAAATGTATGCAACATTAACAGCGTTTAAATACCTTTTTCACTTTGTTAGTGTTGTTGACGAGACGTCATTTTCCCCCGTGCTGTGTTCTCGTTTGAGTCAGCCATCGCGAGATTTGATTTCACGAGAAGTCACCGTGTACCACAAATGCAAAGTGTGTGGCTCAGCCTCAGCGTTTAGCAACGAAATCTTTTTGATGGAAACGGTGGGTTTGTTCAAACATATATCGTACTTAAATTTTGTTTCTAATACAAATAGCTATTCTACGAGCTTACATGTGATATTTATGCGTGTATGATTTTTACATGAAGGTGCAGTGCGCCATCTAACGTTCATTCATATTTTATAGCTTAGCCCAGTGGTGGCCAACCTTTTTCCTGGAGATCTTTACCTTCCATAATATGGTATATTCTGTTTCTGAATGCTAATCTTACAAAGTTACTGCCCTTCTACAATCAAACACAATAAATATGTGCTTAAAATTTAATTAATTAAAAATAATTACATTAAAATGCCATGTCCCCAAGTAAACCTGCATAACTACAGCCACAAATATAAGTAATAAAAATCAAACAAATTCCTTTTTTTTCAATATTGTTTTATATGCTAATTTATATTATCCTCAACAAAAAAAAAAAAAAAAAAAAAAATATATATATATATATATATATATATATATATAAATTTATAAATGTTTAATGCTTAAAGTCTTTAAAAGATGTTGTTTCCCCAAATTGAATGTCCCTATTCCTAAAAGTACATAAAAGAAGGAAGAAAAAAAAGAAAGTTTTAGAACTTAGCTTTGTTGATTAGGTAGAAACTGTAATAAATGATCTTGACTTTGCCATTACAATGTTTGTGTTTCTCTGTGGTGTATGTTCATGTCTATGTGTTGTGTGTGTGTGTGTGTACAGGTATTCCCTGCATTATGGGGTCCAACTGTCCCCACAGGTATAGTAATAACAGTAAACTATTTGGTTCCCATGAGGAAAACAGCTTATACTCTAAGTCAAACAATCTAAAACAATTGTAGTTTTGTGTGAGGGGTAAGTTAAGGTGTAGTGTTAGGGTAAGGATATAGAAAACATAGTTTGTACAGCAGAAAAACCATTATGCCTATAACATGACCATAACAATAGGAATATTAGTGTGTTTAAGTGTTTGTGAGTGTGGGAGAGAGAGAGAGCTAAATAATATGTTCTCTTAAACTATAAACTTTTTAATAGTAAAATACAAGTAACCTATTTTGTAGCCTAAAAAATGGACAGCAAAACAAATGAGATCTTATAACAATATAAGAACAACTTACTTTAAAGTGATATTAGGCCTTATATGCTATACATTTATCTGTTTTAGTGATTGTTAATTGTGACGATATGCTTCTTGTATTAGGCAACATGTTGAAATATACTGTTGTTTAGTGGTGTGATGTCCACCTTGTTATGTCCTGTCCACCCTGTTACCTCAGTGTTTTTATGATATTACTAAAATAAGTTCAACAAATGCATATATTTGTGGTTACCTGTAGGAACTAAAATGGTAAAATGAAATAAGTAAAAAATGGTTCCAAAATGGAAGCCCAGGTAAGACCCACTTTATGTGCCCAGGTAACTTTACTTACTTTATGTGCCCAGGTAAGACGCCTCTGATGGCACCAGAGCCCCTGCTCAACAAGTGCGAGCTAGAAAGTCTCGTTTGAATGTCTAATCCTGAAATGTATATGTATAAATGTATTGCTGTTTACCGGTTTTAATGTTATGTTATTTGCTTGTTTTAAGGTTAATGCCATATGCCTTTATTCAAAGATGCTTGCACTTGCAATATTTGCTTTGTAAGGATGAGTAAGTAACAGTTGTGAAATACAGGGTTTTGAGTATGATTAGATTAGATTAGATTCAACTTTTTGTCACTGTGCAGAGTACAGAGCCAATGAAATGCAGAGCCAATGAAATGCAAGAGCTGAACTCTGAAGTACAGAGCCAATGAAATGCAGTAAGCATTTAACCAGAAGTGTAAATAACAGAGTGCACAGCATAAATGAGTACACCCCCTCTAAAACTTAACAAATTCAGCAATTAATCTTTACTTAGTAGATATTTTAGGGATATTTGAGGTGTAATGGTGTAAGCCTGCTTGATCAATTACCAAAGGAGAATGTAAAAATTATTCAGCAAAAAAAAGATTTTCTCATCAAAGTTATGCAATTTTGTGTTGCAAAAATGAGTACACCCTTCTGCTCAGCTCAGAGCTGGCAAAAGTTATAAAAAGAGTGACACTTTATCTCTTAGACTTTAGTATGACTTGAAACAAAGTCCCCTCATTCCCTGCATTATTGGGCATTTTTTCAGCATGACATTGAATATATTCATTCTCCCAAGGTGAAAACTTCTACACTCCAAGAAGGTTCAGAACAGAATACTTTAAGCTCAGGAGTACATACTATAATATTTTCTAAATTAAATCTCAGGTGTACTCATTTCTGCAATCCTTCATTTAAACAAAATTTGCTAATTTACTTTTTTTACAGAAAATATTGGCATATGTTTGTTGTTTTTATCAAGTATATGTTGAATACGTTTGAATTTTGCCATCTTTCCATAAATTATATTAGTGATTGTTAAGAAAATACATCTTTTATATTCATTCAGTGAGGGTGTACTCATTTATGCGGTGCACTGTATAACGTCTCCCCAACGGGAGAGGAGTGAACAGTGATTGGGGTGCGAGGAGTCTTTGATGATGATACTTTACACTCTCCTTGGGCAGCGTTTGTGGTAAATATCTTTGATGGAGGGTAGGCTGACGCCAGTGGTGTATTGGGCAGTTTTCACCAGCCGCTGGAGGGCTTTCTGGTCTGAAACAGAGCAGTTGCCATACCAAGCTGTGATGCAGTTTGTGAGAATGCTTTTAGTAGTGCAACGGTAAAAGTTCAGCAGCATAAATGGGGAAAGGTGAGCTTCCCTTGGTTTCCTAAGGAAGTGAAGGCACTGTTGTGCCTTTTTAATCAGTATGGAGGTATTGAGGGTCCAAAAAAGATCCTCAGAGAGATGTACATCAAGGAACTTGAAGCACACCACTTGCTCCACTTCAGATGGGAGTGTGGTCCTTCTTAGTCAGCAAGTGGTCTACAATAAGCTCTTTGGTCTTCTGGGTGTTGAGTGCAAGATTATTGTTGGCACACCACGTTGCTTAATGCTGAACCTTGTACCTGCAGGCCATCTCATCATTCCCGCTGGTCAGGCCTACCACCGTGGTGTCATCTGTAAACTTGATTATGGAGTTAGAGTCACTCAGAGTTATGCAGTCATGAGTGAAAAGGGAGTAGGGGTTTAGGCTCAGCACACAGCCCTGTGGTACCCCAGTGTTTGAAGTGAGGACAAAGGAGGTGTGGTTACTAATCCTAACAGACTGTGGTCTGTTGGTGAGAAAGTCCAGGGTCCAGCAACTGGGCAGAAGTCATTGAGGGCTACTGCACCAGCATGTTTTAGGACGGGTACAATGGTGGTTGTTTTGAAGCAGTTGGGAACAATGGCTTGAGCCAAAGAGATGTTGAAAATGTTGATGAAGACCTCAGTCAGGTGTTCTGCAAAGGTCCTAAGCACTCAGCCAGGAATGACGTAAGGAACTTTATGTGCATTAATCTTACACTGGAAATGTGGAGCACAGGTCACTGGTGGAAAGTGTGAGTGCCAGGTCATCATATGTGAGCACAGCTTTGATAGGTGGTTCTGTGTTTCCACAATCAAAGCAAGCATAAAAAATGTGAAGCTATGTCGAACACCTGAGCTTTTGCTGAGATGTTGAGCCTCACACTCCTCACACACCACCATCTTGGTAACAATCAAGTGGTTGATTACATGACGCTATGTAATCAACCACAAAGGTTAATTAAAAGGTACACAGAGGTGAAGAAATCATATTGCAACATCAAGTCGAGGTGAGTAAGATGAAGACTAAGATGAAGAAGAGGAAGAATGCAAGACGCAGATAGCAACGTAAGCGACTGAGGACAAACCACCGCCTTATTAAGTATGAGTTACAGAGACTGATACACCTACAACAGGAAGATTGGATCATACAAGACATTGACGAAATTATGACTAGGGCTGTAGTACTCGAGTCCGGTCTTGGACTCGAGTCCGGACTCGAGACATTTTTCTGTCGTCTCGGACTTGTCTCGGACTCGTTGAATTTGCACTCGGACTTGTCTCGGACTTGGCCATTGGACTCGCCAAGTCTTCTAGTTGGTCTCGACCGAGTCCAGCAAAAAAAATAAAATAAAAAATGTCTCCTTCAAAACAAAACCACATTTGCATGATGTCGCGACTGAAACTGTGTGGAAAACGCTAGGAGCGCCGCTCTCCTTATTTCCAAAGCACTCTGTAATCTGCGCTCGCGCTCCAGTGGCGTCTGCTGTTGCTGGGCAACCATTACCCGCTCTCCATGATGACGCAGAAGTTTCAGCAAAGAATAAATGTAATTCCAGCACTTAAAATCACTTGCAGTAGCTCTGCTAATAGATTCATTTAAAAAATGGCTATCCTTGTACAACTATGATCATCTGTTTTCTCTTGCCTTAGCTTTCAGTATTGTTCCGGGAAAGGATGTGCATGACCAGTGGTGCACTTACTGCGACCTGAAAAGTTTAGATGTTTCTAATTTAATTTTCTACCTGTTAGATTGTGTTTTATTTACGTCTACACCTAGATAGCCTTTTTTTTAATCAATAAACGCGTATTAATGTATAGCCTTATGCAACAATTAAATATGTAAATTTTAAAAACTTTATATATGACATTACATATTTACATTTTCATGTAACAGCCAGTATTTGTATCTGTAACAATCACAAAATTTTTCCTATCTGCATTCGGATACAACATCGTACAGTTACTTGATAAGACCGTTATGACTTTTTATATATTTTTTCGTAGTTATCACTGAACAAGTATGTCGTGTTAAACTGAATTAATTATTAATTTCTAAAATAATATTTATCATGCAAGCAGAGAGATGTAATTACAAACGCTAAGTGATTATTTGAACACGACTGAATCCATTCAATGCACACATTCTCATTACGCAGAACACTTTGAGCGAGTCTATAATGTATAGTCGACTTCACTAAACAGATGTGTGTGTGCCGCGCAAACCAGCAAAACATAAAGATGCAAACATGTAGGACAAGTAGACAATGTATCCATATCTATGTTGATTATTAGCCTACTATTGAGAGAGAACTGATTTGGTTTTTGAGAGACTGAGACGCGCAGCGCGGCTGTTTGATTGGTGAGCGCGCTGTGCTTATTCCATTCATTCGTATCGTATCATGGTAGCCTAAGCTTTCAATATTTGCCTTTTAAATATATACAAATAATATAACGTGTAGCTATGATGTATTATTATAGGTAAAATTACTCTTGCAACGCTCTGATTTCTGAGAGATGCACAGAGAGGCGACAACAATGCGGTGTTTGATTTGCTCTCTTTTCACTCATAAAGTTTACATTCATTCACTTCTGGCGCTGATGCCCTGGCTCACCTGTTATCTAGCAAACACCAGACTGTGTCAGCTTCAGCCGAGTATTCAGGCAGAATTATTCCTTGTCCGTTATTCGTTTTTTAAGCCATTATCCGTGCCATTCCGAATAAGGTATTCGGCTTCAGGCACAACCCTAATTATTACATTACATATTTTATTTTTACATGCAACATAGATAAGGTCATATAGTAACAGCTCCACGCAATATTGTAATTCTAAAATTCACGTCGTACTTGCAAACACTTTGTATGCATTATGGTTAATGCATGCTGGAGTAGTCGATTGTTTCCGACAGAGCTCGACTAGTCTATGCAAGCACTAGCACAGTATGACAAAAATTGCTGTATTTATGTGCGCATGCCCAGTAGAGCCAAACGTATCCATTCTAGCCTTGCTGCGTGCATTTGTCATATCCCGAGCTTTGCGTGTGTCTGTGCACTGTGCCAATTAGGCATAGTCATATACATTTTTGACCACAGATATAATGTCAACAAAAAATAAAGTACATAAAAATTATCTGACCTTACAGTTCCAAACTTTGTTTGTTTATCCAAGTTTAGCTCCCAGGGTCGGACTGGGGGTAAAACCAGTACTCATTAGCAAGGCCCCAAAGGAAGAGAGGGACCTTGAAAAGTATGAATCTGAAATATATTTTATTTTTCCTGGATATTTTCATGGGTGGGGGCCATGGGCGCCCATCAGGACTGCCTATGCATAGGGCCCAGGATCTTGTTTAACGCCCCTGTTAGCTTTAACCCTAATTATACACACTTGAACCTAATCAAGCTCTTACTAGACACACTAATCTTCCAGGTGTGTTAAGGCCAGTTGGAGCTAAACTTTTCAGGACATTGGCCATCCAGGATGTAGTTTGGAGACCCCTGTCCTACAGAGTTGTTACTTTGCACATGCTTTTTGATCATTACAAATAATAATGTAAAATGATTTTCTTAGAATGGGAGATATGCTTTCTCTCGCATCACAAACGTTATCAGTAGTTAAGTGTGTGGTCTTGAATAGGACCCTTTTTTCTTTCATTTGGACTCGGTCTTGGACTTGGACTCGAAACTTTTGGACTTGGACTTGACTTGGACTCGAACCTCTTTGGACTCGGTCTTGACTCGGTCTCGACTAGTCCTGGACTTGGACTTGACTTGGACTCGACAAAGCCGGACTTGACTACAGCTCTAATTATGACTAATATGATGATTAATTGATGTATAATTGGAATTATCCAAAAAGTAGTATAAAAGGTCTGAGGAGTAAAGCACTCTTCAGATGCTGCCGGCATTTAGAGTGAAAGACACTTGGTACCCCAATGAGGGGCACTTAACAGCATCTCCAATTTTGCTGCATAGAGCTTGATTATAGAACTTGTAACTTAGCTGATTTTTTTATTTTATTTTAGCATTAACTGCTTTGTATTGTAACCAATAAAATAAGAGATTTTATTTTTACTTTTGCCTCCCATGAGACTTTACTTTTAATTACAAACTGAGCCTCAAACAAGAACAACCAAAAGGTAGTCTTTTATATCATTCCTGAAGAACTTCAACCTGCGGGCGGGTGAGTGCTTTATGGTTTAGTCTAGATTTGACTATCCTTACCCTACCTGAATAATCATAGAGTTAAAGGTGTAAGATAAAAGGACAAATCAAGTAACATGGTGTCCAACTTACAGGGCTTGAGGTTTGAGTTTTAAGTTAGACCAATCCACATAGACCAATCCAGATAGGATTAGGTGATACTAATCCTAAGGGTATTAGAACAGTATATTCCAGTCCAGAGAAAGGACAGAAGGGCCAAGGAAATGCTGTTGCTAACCATGAGACATAGAGGGGTCTAGAGGGGCTATAGAGTTGATAAACCTGAAGTAGGGGATGCTCTTCTTTGATAGGTAAAAAAGCCCAGATAAAATCCAGCAGTATCTTAATACAGGCATGTACCTGGGAAAGACCACAGGGTGAACACCTGGGAGAAAAGAGCTTTAAGGGCAGAAACCTCAATCCAGGAAACAGAGCCAGGTCAGATACTTTTATGGTTGCCAAGTAGGGATAGACTGCAGAAAGGGGACTTTCAAATGTCAGAAGTTGGCCTAGCAGTCATACAATGAGCCCTAGAAATAGGAAGCCAATATGTGCAGGAAGTGACTATACAGTGTAAAACCTAAGAGGCATATGCAATTATGAGCATAGTTTGTAAAAATGAACCTAGGGAGAATAAAACTGTACACTATGAATGGGAAAAGCCTTAAGAAGTCTCAGAGTGGTACTCCTAGTTGGTAAAGATTTACGATATATAAAGAGGCAATGACAGACTTTCAAAATGCACACAGGTTCCTGCTTACTTAACCACCAGTAGATCATGACAGAGATCATGTAGTCACAGTTGCTGACCCACACCCACCTCAGTCGGCCATTACAGAAATACAGTTACAGTGGATAATAATCCAGATGTATGAAGGCTGGATAGAGAATACCTCAGAAGGTATGATGGTAGTAAATGGAAATTGACAGATGATTAAAGGATCGGGAATATCTGGAGCAGTTTTTGGATGTTATGGGGAAGTAAATAGAGTATATGAGGATTAGATTAGGTCCACAGGGAAATGCATATGGTTCCAATGAGTATAGAGGGTTTTATTGCTGGAATACTGTAATAGAAATGTCTCAAGTAACTGTAAACCTCATTGTTAAAGAGAGGGAACAAGAGGAAATATAGAATATTATTAAGAG
Source organism: Carassius gibelio (assembly GCF_023724105.1). NCBI lineage: Eukaryota > Metazoa > Chordata > Actinopteri > Cypriniformes > Cyprinidae > Carassius > Carassius gibelio. The sequence continues at coordinate 24,621,940 of NC_068414.1, read as the reverse complement.
ATTAAAAAAGAGAGATATGGGAAACATGGGGGTTAGGGTTATCGGAATGTATAAACACCTCACAACCTACTGCACTATTTAGTGAGGATTTTAAATTTAAAGTGACAGAATACCACACTCAGGGTCAGGAGAATGGCTGTCAGATTCAGATCAGCAGGAAACAACGGACAGTGACAGTAGTGAGTCATCAGAAGATGATATTAGAGAAGTAAGATTGTGAAATAGGAGGGCAAGCACGTTAGAGCTAAAAACACTGTTGCATCAAATAAATGTGACCCTGGACCACAAAACCAGTCTCAAGTTTTTTCAGAATTGAGATTTATACAAAACAAAATATTTGGCCAAGATACAACTATTTGAAAATCTGGAATCTGAGAGTGCCAAAAAAATCTAAATACTGAGAAAACTGGCTTTAAATTTGTCCAAATGAAGCAAGTAATGCATATTACTAGGGCTGTGAATCTTTGGCAAGGCCGCGATTCGATTCGATTACAATTCATAGGTTTTCGATTCGATTCAAGAACGATTTTTGCAAATGTAGAACGATTCAATTCGATTCGATTCACAATTAAATTTGATTAGATTCGATTATAACGATTCGATTCTGCATTCTTTAAGTGCATTCACGGGATTATTTAAATGCTTCTACTAAATTCTTTAAATGCTTAGTCAGGGGGCAAATTACAGTATCATTTATGGTTAGAGAACCATAGGTTAGAAAAAAAAAAAAACTTTTGTCCATTGTTAAATGCTAGTTTAATGATGCGACATGGCATTCGTAAAAATGTATGTAAGCCAAGTTTTTAAAAAAGAGCTTAAAGAGTATTATGTATAAGCTAACATTTTGTCACACCAGGGGCGTAGCCATAATTTCAGAAGTGACAGAAATGTCAAATACAATCATTTTATGTATGTAGCCTATAAAATAATAATAATAATAATAATAATAATAATTATTATTATTATTATTATTATTATTATTTTACAAGGAATTATCTTCTTTTTAATTACTTTTCATTAGCTGTAATAAATCAAACACACTGCTTGACAATAATCAATCATTTGTAATCTATATTTTTTTCCTAATGGCAATTTAATGATTGTTTTATATACTAGGCTACATTTAATTAGCAATTATTTACATTTTCTGCACAGAATAAGGTAGAAAATATACTTTATAGTTTCTGTACTGTGATAAATGTCAATTAGCACTGTATCATTCATAAACTGTTTTTTTAGTTTCATCAGTTCATATATAGCCTGGCACGTCTATGAGAGCGAGATCGCTTCTCTTTCAGTGTGAAAACGTCTTCATCTCTATTTAACTTTTCCTCTCCATCAGCGAATGATTCTGAGAGAAAACGCGCCAGATGTCTGTTTGCTAATAAAACAAATGCTACTTTCATGCATCTGATTAATAAATCTCACACTCTAATTTCAAGGTCGTTGTTAATGCTGTGGTTAATTTTAAAAGTTTCCTTCGTATATTCGGTTGACCGCATTGTTTAAAAACATTTATCATTCAATGGATCTGTGCGTATGATTTAGACACTTACATTTCTGCTCCGTCCATGCAATAAATACAGCTGCCGACGGCTCCGGTAACTCCGTCGGTAAGATCCAGAGAGCCATTGACAAACTACAGAAAAGTAAAACTACTTCACGTTAGCATTACTGGCCACGAGTCCAATAGATCACACGTCAGCTGCGTCAGAGACGAACGGAGCGCGAGCGCAATCCTGTGACAGTCTCACCGGCGGTAAACAGTGGAGCGCATGAAGGACAGATAAGAGGCACGATTCACGAACACTCTTCAAGGTCTCCATTAATTCGTGCTTGTAGTAATTTAATGTGTATACATTTTGAAAGCATTGAGTCGCTATAGAAATCGCGATTCATTCGATTCTTAGCATTTTGAATCGATTACTGTCCAAGATCGGCAATTCACGATTCAAAAATCGTGTTTCAAGATCGATGCATATGAATCGACAGGGTTTGTAATCGATGCATCGAGAAAACGAGTGAATCGTTACACCCCTACATATTACTAATCAAAATTCAGTTCTTATATATTTACGGTAGAAAATTTCCAAAATATCTTCATGGAACATGACGTTTACCTAATATCTTATAGCTTATAAGTAAAATCTATAATTTTGACCCCCATGCAATGTTTTTTTGGCTATTAAGTTAATATTAAAGAGATAAAATATAAAAATCCTAGCAGCAGAGAAAGAGGCAGACAGTTAGAGAGAAAGTGGGATCAAAAAGTATTCAGAGGACGCGGATTCACGTATGGTCAAAAGAGGTCAGCAAGTAGATCTCCACAGTACACCCAGACCAAACTGGGTTTATACCATGTCGCTTTTCCTTTTGCAATGTTTGTCTCCTACTTAACATCCTATATACGGACTGTGGTAGAGAAACCTCAGGTGCAATCATCTCACTAGATGCCTAAAAGGCGTTTGATCAAATAGAGTGGCCATTCATGCTAAAAGCGCTTGAGCACTCGTTTTTACAAATGGGTAAAATTTTTATATCTGTGTCCGTTGTTCATCCATTCTGACAAACTCTATCAAATCTAACCCATTTGAATTGTGTCAAGGAGTTAGGCAAGGAGATCCCCTATCCCCTCTCCTTTTTGATATTGTGGTGGAACCACTAGCCGTAGGGATCAGAAGTCGTATTTGGAATACATTCAAATGAAATAGTATATACGCTGATGATCTATTAATATATCTTTCTGACCCAGCCAATTCAGTTCCCCATTTGCTAAATTATATTAATGCTTTGGGAAAAATCTCTGGGTATACCATTAACTGGTCCAAAAGCTAGTTTATGTCACTAGCTAGACACACAAATCCCAGCCAGTTTGGTCCCTTGCCTTTTAAAATAGTCAAAGACCACTTTACATACCTTGGCACTGCGATTCGAAAAAACCCCAATAAACTTTTTAGCCAGGTGTGATGAGTGGGGCGGGGCCGAGAGACGTGGGAACAGGAGCGAGGCCGGTGGAGTGATTGGGAAATGAGTGACACCTGCTCGACCCACTGGTCTCCAGTCCCACGGAGGAGATGGAGGGATATAAAACTGGAGCGACGACAGTGACGAAGGAGGCGGGAACTGGCAACTTTAATAATCAAAATAAACACAAAATAGCATGTCAGCCCCTCACGGATGACTGACGCGCACCAATAAAAACCAAACACAACTAAAACCCAGGCCTGGTCCGCTCTCCTCCGTCACTATCCCTCCATCTCCTCCGTGGGACTCGAGACCGGTGGGTTGAGCAGGTGTCGCTCATTTCCATTTCCAATCACTCCACCGGCCTCGCTCCTGTTCCCACGTCTCTCGGCCCCGCCCTACTCGTCACACCAGGATTGACAGATTAAAAGAAAATATAGAGTGGTGGAGGCTCCTTCCACTATCGATGATTGGCTAAATTTATGCAATTAAAATGGTCACTTTACACAGTTCCTATACGTTTTAAAAAAATGCCTATACAGGGGTTAGACAATGAAACTGAAACACTGGCCAAAATAGTGTTGGAGGTTTCATGGCTATATTTGCACAGTCTGGTGGGCAATAACCAATAATTACATGTTCCACCAGAGTGTCAAGGTTGATTTAGCTGAGCAATAGCACAGCTGTACATAAAATATTGCAATGTACACAACATAATGAGAGACATATCAAAAGTGGACAAATTATTGGTGTGCGTCTCGCTGCCGTATCTATGACCAGGACAGCAAGTCTTTGTGGTGTATTGAGAGGGTGATGTCAGGATACCACCATGAACGATGAACCACATCCAACAGGAGTAACTGTTGATGCAAGAAGAAGCTGTCTGAAAGGAATGTCCATGTGTTAACCTGGATTTTATCGAAAACTGGGTGACGGAAAATAAGGACTCCATGAGAATAGAATGAGATAGGCTGGTATATATGGACAGGTGATAACGAAGAGAGTGGAGACAGCTGAGTGCAACACAGGTGTGCAAATTAACCGTGATGAATGGGACAAAGGCTTGTGGGAAATATAGTGCCTGCAGTGGGGTGATTATGGGGAATTGAGACCACTAGTGGACACCCAGGGAAACAGACCAGACACCGTGACATTACCCCTCCTCTAAGGAGCAGCTACCAGATGCTCCACCTGAACAAAAGAACAAACCAAGGAACACAGAGACCAGGAGGGAGTTGGACCGGCGGAGGACCAGGGGGAGGGACGGAGGGCCAGGTCCATGGCAGGAAACAGACACAAGAAGTGAAAAAACAAAACAACAACCACAAGGAGACCAGGAGGGAGGTGGACCGGTGGAGGACCAGGGAGAGGGACGGAGGGCCAGGTCCATAGAGGATAAACAGAGAGGATAAAAAAAAATGCCAGGAGGGAACAGAAAGTTCAGGAGTCCAGGGCAGAGCTGACAGGGCAGGAATCCCGGGTGGAGCAGGTGGAACTGGAGCTGTGCGGTCAAGACAGAAGCCAGCCAGGGCGGCGCAGAAGACCACCACAGCTGTGCGGTCGAGACAGAAGCCCACCAGGGCGGCTCAGAAGACCACACCAGTTGGATTGATGGCCCAGGAGAGCAAGTGTGGTTAGGTAAGCCTGAAATAGAGAACATGAACAGGTTAAGGGTGGCCTCCGTGGCCCTGAGGAGATGGTAGATGGTCTCCATGGCCACGACAGGGCAGGTGGTGAGTTCCTGGAAGGCCTCCATTGGCACAATAGGATAAGTCGAGCCCTCAGGGAGTTCGGCTGAGACGTGACGAGGCTCTGGAAGTTCTGCAGAGACGTGGAGAGGCTCTGGTTGTTCAGCAGAGATGTGGTAGTTCAGCAGAGACGCGGAGAGACTCTAGTAGTTCATGGTAACTTGACCTGACTCAGGAGTGTTAATTGTGACTTGACCAGACTCTGGAGGGTCAACGGGGACCTGACTCGGCTCTGGAGGGTCAACGGGAACCTCACTCTACTCTGGAGGGTCAACGGGAACCTGACTCGACTCTGGAGGGTCAACGGGGACCTGACTCGACTCAGGAGGGTCACCTGTGGCTGTCATCTTGTGCAGAGGTGCTGGGCCGGCGGGCATCTTGTGCAATGGCTCTGGGCTGGCGGCCATCTTGCACAGTGGTGCTGGGCTGGCGGCCATCTTGTGCAGTGGCGCTGGGCTGGCGGCCATCTTGTGCAGTGGCGCTGGGCTGGCAACCACCTTGTGCTGTGATGCTGGGCTGGTGGCCATATTGTGCAGTGGCGCTGGGCTGGCGGTACTCCTGTCTAGAGACACCAGTCTAGACTCGGCCATTACACCTGGAGAGACAGGTGTGGCTGGGGTATCCCACTGAGACCGATGTTGCAGGTACATAATGAACCCCCAAAAATCTAAGATCTCCAACTCATCCATTTCCCGCTCAGGCACAGGGTTGTCCAGGCAGGCGTTAAAAAGGTCTTTTAGTGCCTCATCATTGTACCCCATGCCTACCGTCATGGTCCAGAACTATTGCGCTAAACCACCCACCTCACTCCACTTTTGATGGAGGCTGGTTAATCTTTGGAATCTCCCCCTCCGCTCCTCCATGCTGGCTGGGGAATGGACACGAAATCCCACACCACTGGATCTGGGCATGATGGAGACATTCTGTAACGATTGATCACAGGAAACGAGAGATCCAATTGCAGTCCGTTTAATGGGGTAATCCAACATCCAAAAACAAAAACAGGCAAGACACCCAGGGAAACACAGACCAAACACTGTAACTGTGTCACTGCCAAGGACTACTGAACCATTCTGGAGGACCATGTGCACCAAGTGGTTCAAGCATTGTACCCTGAAAGTGGTGCCATTTATCAGGATGATAATGAACCAATACACACAGCAAGACTGATGACAGAGTGGTTTGATGAACATGAAAGTTGAACATCTCCCGTGTCCTGCACAGTCACTAGATCTGAATATTATTGAGCTAGTTTGGGGGTGTTTTGGAAGAGAACTGCAACACATAGTGACCTGGCTTAAAATCCCTCTGGCCACTGTGCAGGACTTGTATTTATCATTCCACAGACAAACTGATTCTGAATTGGCCGCAAAGGAGCCTCTACTCCTTGATAAACCACATTATTGTGGTCTAAAACCAGGTGCATCAGTTTCATTGTCCAACCCCTGTATATCTATATACCTGTATCTTTTTCCAAGCATTTATATTCAATCATCATGACATGTATATGGGCTTGAAACTGAATAGTGTATTACCATATGATTATGCTTCATGTTAAACATCCCCCAATTATTGTTTTTTGCTTTGTGTTTTTTTATTGTTTTATGAGTGTACCATTTGGTTTTCTTTTTACTCTTTTAGGTTATTAAATTATGTAAAAAAATAAATAAAATAAAATGTATATATATATATATATATATATATATATATATATATATATATATAAAGACCTAATAACAAAAAAGGATACAATAACAAAAATAACATACCAGCATACAGTAGAACTAAAAGAAAATGGCATTTGGTCTAAAAGATCTTTAGTCAAAGGTGACTAAAACAATATGTGATCAACAGGATGTGCTGCAAAAAGAAGAAGTCAAACTTAAGAGAATGATTCACATACATAACCAGATAGGAACTATACGAGTTGAGACACAATTAGTACTGAAAAGAAGAACAATCTTTATAGTTACAAATATACAGCATGAAAAGACAAAATAGGAAATCCTGTTAGCTTGAACGTGCAGACTATTTGTTGGAGGAAACTGTGTAATTTGTGGATATTTTGGAGAATATATATATATATGTATGGTGGGATGGTCCAGCTAAGGATAAACCAAAGTGCAAGAAAGTTCTGAAGTAAAAGCAAGACTCTAGAAACACAGAAGATTAAGAGTAATCAGTACAAGAGCATCCAGGAGGCATAAAAGGAGCTCTGTGTCTTGTCTGAGAAGAATGCAGAATAAAGTATCCCAAGTTGAAGTTACTAATTATACAGAGAACAGATGATCAGAAGGATACCTGTGAATGTAAATGGACAGGTTGGAAATTGATAAAATGCGAGGAATGCATCAGTGATATAGAAAGAGGAGAACTGCTGGTACAAAGGAGGCACAGGATGGAATAAAGCTTGTGATTTGTTGAGCAGTGAGGAAATACAACAAGTATGTGCATAATGACAATTATCTAAGACAGTTAAGCAACAGCATTATTGATTATTCCTGGACATCAAGAAGTCGTACAGGAATAGATGATTTTCAAAGCAAATGGTTGCAAGTTGATCCCAAAAGTCCAAGACCTGAACTAGAGAGCCCGAAAACTTGTTTATATACCAGGGGTGCAGATGGTGCAGATGGTATATTACCAGATATAAAGGAAAATGTGTCAAAGCTTGAGGAGAATGTTTAAAAGCCTTGTCCATGCAATGAAACTATACCAAAATTGAGTTGTGGAGAAAATTATAGCGCTAGAGCAGGATTTGCTATTTTTTGCCATTACAAGTCTTGTAAGTGTTATACTGCATCTCTGTGTTTCTCCTGTTTATATGTATCTTGGTTTTTGGATTCTTATCCTGTGTTTTGGATTACCCTTTTGTTTGTGTTCTCTACCTTGTTGTTTAGTTTGAGTGATTGTCTGTGTGTTGACCCTTGCCTGTTGTCTGATTTCGATTCTGGACTTTCCTAATAAACACTGCATTTGGATCCTCACTATATCTCAGAGCAGTTCCGTAACACCAGGAGCCCAGAAGGAAGGTCGTGGCCATGGTCTGTTTGAGACCCAAATCCCAACCATGGGAGACTGTAAAAATTGTGAGAAAGACGGGGAGGCCATACCTTTATCTGTGAGGATCCAAAAGGGGAGTACATTAGAGCATGCCAACATGAAATAACCAATTTACTGCTTTTGCAACAAACATTTGGCCAGTACCTAACCATTGTGAAACAGAGTATAAAGATTTGGCCCCAACATGATATTATAAGAGATTTGGTGCTTAGAGAAGATGTGTTGAAACTGACAAAGGGAAAAATTTGGATTAAAGAGTACATGAATGTTATTGGTTCCTGGGAGGAAGGAAACCAAGGGGCGGGGTCACTTTCTGAAAATAAAAAATGCAGAAAATTTGCTCAGAAATTTGCTTTTATTTATTGCAAGCAGGGAAGGATCAACACAGTTGCTCTGCAGGTGGATCATGAGTAAAGCACTAACCAGGGCCGCCTTGAAAGCAACACGGGAACAGAGCTGCTTGAAGTGAGTGCTAAGCGGTACGCTTCTCAAACATCTATAGATTTTTAAATATTGATTATAAAGCCCTGAATGGATGAGCACCTCAGTATTTGAATGAGGTCTTGTTACATTATAATCCATAATTCCCCACATCCGCAGCGTTCTCAAAACTCAGGCAATTTGATAATACCAAGAATATCAAAATCAACTGCGGGCGGCAGATCCTTTTCCTCTTTGGTGCCTAAACTCTGGAATAACCTACCTAACATTGTTCGGGAGGCAGACACACTCTTGCAGTTTAAATCTAGATCAAATACCTATCTCTTTCTGGTTTACAAATAACTAATATGCTTCTAATATCCAAATCTGTTAAAGGATGTTTAGACTGCATTAATTAGGTAAACCGGAACCGGGAACACTTCCCATAACACCCAATGTACTTGCTACATCATTAGAAGAATGGCATCTACGCTAATATTAGTCTGTTTCTCTCTTATTCCGAGGTCACCGTAGCCACCAGATCCAGTCTGTATCCAGATCAGAGGGTCACTACAGTCGCCCGGATCCAGTCTGTATCCAGACCAGATGGTGGATCAGCACCTAGAAAGGACCTCTACTGCCCAGAAAGACAGCGGAGACCAGGACAACTAGAGCCCCAGATACAGATCCCCTGTAAAGACCTTGTCTCAGACGACCACCAGGACAAGACCACAGGAAACAGATGATTCTTCTGCACAATCTGACTTTGCTGCAGTCTGGAATTGAACAGCTGGTTTTGTCTGTTCAGAGGAGAACAGAGCTCCAACTGAGCCTGATTTCTCCCAAGTTGTTTATCTCCATTCTGTCACCGATGGAGTTTTGGTTCATTGCCGCTGTCGCCTCTGGCTTGCTTAGTTGGGGTCACTTCATTTACAGCCATATCGTTGACTTGATTGCAAATGAATGCATAGCTCTATTTAAACTGATCAGAGATGATATCACTGAATTCAATGATGAACTGTCATTTTGCATTATTGACACACTGTTTTCCCAATGGATGTTGTTCAGTTGTTTGACGCAATTTATTTTATTTAAAGCACTATATAAATAAAGGTGACTTGACTTGACACTGATCTGTACTGCTTGAAAGCAGCAAGTTGTGAGCAAAGAGCGGAGGCGGTGAGCTGATCTGGCTGATGCAGAATGGCGGCTGGATCAGCTTGCAGGCAAAGGCTTCAAATCTCATAGATTTAGCCAAGATTTACCCTGCAATTATCTGTCATTAGTCCCTTCCCCCTGCACTGCATCCCATATCTGATGGTATTTACAGTAACCCTCCTTCGTATCACAATCAAATAAATCCACTCCCTGATATTTTGTGATGTCATAATCTATTAAAACATTTATTTCATATTATTATACACAAACTCTTACAAAAAATTAGCAGTGGCATTACTATAGTAAAAGTATAGTTGACTAACCATGTATTTTTTTATTACCAATTGTAGCCTATAACCATAATTTTACTACAAATACCATGGTTAAACTCTGCTTAGTGTAGAAAAACGTTTTGGTTTTACCATGGTTTAACTATAGCAACCAATCACCGTGTTTTTTTGGTATTTTCTTTACATTTTTCATGTTGTTATCTTCATTTCACGACATGTCTGTATTTGTGAAAATGATAAGGCAACTGCAGCACACACCACATACAATAGAATAACGCTGTGCATTTCAAGGCACTTCAGTCAACCTTAATTTTACCTGTTTTGTCTATGTTAAAAATCTTTTTAATATATCAATAAGAAAGTATGACAGGCTTTTACTCAAGTCTTTATTGCTTTATTTAAAATTAAGCAAAACAAAATGACAAATGTGTACTTTCACAAGTCGTCTTGTATAGGCTTGTAGTACCCTAAGCTGTCTCTTGCTCAATTAGGTAACAAAACATTTTGGGAAACGACACCTCTGGCCATACCACTGGGTCTTTTGTCCACTCACAAATACCGTATGAACAGTCCAGCCCAATACAGCTCAGTTTTAATGCACATGTTGGTCTGTTGAGTGGCAGAAATAATTTTATAATTTTAATAATTAAATGAAAATATTCTCATTAATCATTAATCACAATACCCATGTCGTTCCAAACCTGTAAATGCTTTGTTCATCTTTGAAACAAAATTTGAGATATTTTGGATGAAAACCGAGAGGCTTGTGATTGTCCCATAGACTGCCATGTAAAATGCATTTTACAAATTATGCTCTTCTGTGACATACGAATATGCTTTCTATGTATATTTACACTTTGATTTAAATGTGTGGCAGCTGACACAGAAGAGGGTAAGCTGGCTGCGTTAAGCTCATATACGTTCAGCGCTACGGTGATGTGGAGGGACACAGAGGAGACAACTTGTTGAATAAAGTCGTAATATTTGTTTTATTCGCGTACAAGTATTCTCATCTCTTATTGACATTATGGTTGAACCAAGCTGCAATCTTCGGCTCCCTTTCTTGAAACCAACACGGAAATTACTAAAACTGCAATTTATCGTCTGGCTGCTGGAGACTTGCTCCAAAAGGGAGTAAATCCTATAATCTCCCCATGTTAAAATGCCCAACTTTACAGCAGAAAAAAAAATCATGACAACTGTAGGGGGTGATTTTTTTTATATAACGCATCCATTTAAATTATATTAAGCCTTAAAGTTCTGCATAATTAAGGGCTCAGCAACTTGAGTAACAGGTGTATTGCCACTGCTTTCGCTGCTGTCGAGCTCGGTGGATGTGGTTTCAGCAACCAGCTCCCATCTTTTTGCCCATTTTCGATTATCCGGAAATGTGACGCTCGGTGACACACTGCCAAGATGGCAACAGCTGCCTATGCCCAGTTTTGGCTTCAAAAATGCTCTTCAGAAACCAATGGGTGACATCACGGACACTACGTTTATACAGTCTATGGGTTGAACCTCTGATGGCAGATGGACTATTCTGATGATGCTTTTCATACTTTTCTGGACTTTGACAGAGTATTTTACTTGGTAGTCTATGGGACAGTCACAAACCTGGTTTTCATTCAAAATATGTTAAATTGTGTTTCCGAAGATGAACAAAGCTTTTACGTGTTTGGAACGACATGGTGGTAAGTGATTAATGACAAAACTTTCATTGTGGGCTGGAGTATCCCTTTAAAGTAAAATCTCCGGATGTTTCAGTTTGTGGGGTCTTGACAGAGGCTGCAGTCAGCCCTCTGGTCCACCTGATGCTCCAGTTGAATGGTTACTGAATGGAAACTGTATGTTGTGAAACAGTCCTGGATCATTTCTCTCAACACCGCCCGTGGCTCTACGGTATCCTCTGAGGAAATAAAAATGAACAGATGGTTATAAACTCATGTCTAGGGTGAATATTTCAGAAATATGTTTTTGCTACAGGCTATATAGTATGCTAATAAATGACACAAAGATTCTATATTGAGTTAAAAGTGTTACCTATAACCACATGAGCAGAGAACACAGCCTGGTTCATTGTCAGGGCCCAGATGTGAAGGTTGTGCACAGCTTTGACACCTTTGACTCTGAGCAGTCGTTCTCTCACCTCATTATAGTTCACACCAGCCGGTGTACCTGTGGACGAGAAATTAAAATCCTCATGTTCCAAGAAATGTTTTATTAAGAATAAGAAATTCAGAGGACATGGAAAATGAAACCTTCCATAGAATACCTAGTGGACAATAAAACTGCTAATATATATATTCATAGATACTTATATTTAAGATTTTCCTTCCATTAGTTTACCAGTCAAGAGTCAAAGACAGACGTACTTAATAATTATTATTCTACATTTAAGAATAATAGGTAACTCTTCAAAACTAAGTAATAGCACATTGGATGTATGAAATTTGTGGTAAACAGAACAAGAACAATCATGTCATTATGAGTGAGTCAGTCATTCAGTTAACCGATTCGCTCAAAAACACAGGAATGAAACACCATTATTGTAGATGCACAGATATAACAGATTCTCTTTCAGCTTTGTTTAGGATTATTATTATTGGCAGAACTAAAATAGACAAAGTACTGTAACTTATACAAACAATATTAGCCTCCACTCTTTGCCTAAATTATCATTTCTGATGCATAATTGAAACATGAAAAAGCACAAGAAATCCTTCGTTCTTTACCTTCCATTAGGACAATAATTATGTCCCTCATAATAGTGAATGTGGTGCCCAGGACAAATAGAGAAAACAGGAAGGTGCAGATGGGATCTGCAATTTTATATTCAGGCTATAAAAAGAAAAGAATTCAATTCATTAGGATCATGCCATCAAATTGCATCTATACTTATCTTTGTCTGCTACACTTTCATAATAAAATGCATTCACACAACAACAATATTCTCTCTTAATTGCCTATTTTCCGCTCTATGTCTATAAGACAATGTTCATTGTTACTTTTATGTTAAATAGTGCTGGTTCATCCGTTAGGACTCACCATTGCTAGTAAGCTCTGGTATTTTACCTTAAAAAAGATGATGAGTGCACTGACAAACACACTGACACTCTGTAGAAGGTCTCCAATCACATGGACGAATGCTGCCCTGACGCTAGCATTAGCTTGTTGTCTTTTACCAGATCCATTCACCTCTACCTCACAATGGTTAGCGTTAGAATGACTGTCGCCATTTTCCTTCCCCTGGTCGTGACTGTGGCCCTTTTCCTTCCCATGGTCGTGACTGTGGCCCTTTTCCTTCCCATGGTCATGACTGTGGCCCTTTTCCTTCCCATGGTCGTGACTGTGGCCTTTTTCCTTCCCATGGTCATGACTGTGGCTGCCGCTCAGACCACCGTGACTATGGCCATGACCTGACTGATGCAGAGTGAAGGCCATTCTGCGCAAAGAAGAACAGATAAAGGTCAATTTAAGACATTTTCACAGCAAATAACAATTTTGTTCAAATGCCAAAGGCCATGTGAGGCTAATAATAGCAAGCGGATATACTATGTAATAGAACTGCATTGCACACTGAGGTTTTTTTCTTACACGATGTTGGCCAGTACAGCACAGCCAGAGGTGATCAGCATGACTGTTCCGTCAATAGTGAAGTCATCATGAATGATCCGTTCCACTGCTAGATATACTAGCACACCAGTCACCAGCCAAATTGTGAAAACAGACAACAGAGCACCCAAGATTTCTGAAAACACCCAATAGTAGATGAAATTACACTTGTAGTTCAAATAGTTCACTAGCATACATAAGGAATATTTAAGGATAATAAATACATTACTGTTAAAAAGTTTGGGGTCCATAATATTTTTTGATGTTTCTGAAAATGGTCTCTTATGCTGGCCAAAAATGCTGATTTTTTTATTATTATTTTGAAATGTTATTAAAATTGAAAATAACTATTTAGCATTAATTAATTCCTGTATTTTCAAAGCTGAATTTTCATCAGCTATTACTTTAGTTTTCAGTGTCACATGATCCTTCAGGATTCTAACATGCTGTTTTGATGCTAGCATTTAAAAACCTTGCGCTGAATAATATTTTTGTGGAAACATTATTTTTTTAAGAATAGAAGTTTAAAAAGAACAATTTATATGAAATAGAAAGGTTTCACTGTTCACTGTGTTAAGTACTGATGCCAAACTTTTGAATAGTAGTGTATTTACTTTTTTCTTTCTTTTCTTTCTTTTATGTATAGATACAGTACATATACTGTATATATAATACACTTTTTTAAGTAGCAGTCACCCAGAATTTTTGAGCCTCTTGTCAACAATTTACTGTTCTACAGTAATTCCAGTGATTCACCTGCTCGATGCCAGCCGTAATTGAGAGTGAATGTAGCCGGTCTGGACGACAGCCACAGCGAGCACAAACTGATGATGAAGCTGGTGAGGTCCACAAGCAGGTGGGCGGCATCTGTCATCACTGCCAGACTTCCTGCAAAATACCCACCTGTACACAGACCAGACAGCAGCACATATTCACCAACAATCCTTTGTGTGTGCAGAAACATGTATAGCAGCCAATCTGCAGCCAATCAGCAGTAAATGTCACACACCTAAGATCTCGCCCACTATGAAGACCAGACACACTGCTGAAACAATGTACAGGCGTTTCCTGGCAAGCTTTTTTTCACGCTCTCGGTCCTCCAGGGCACAGTTATGATCGTGACAGTGCTTACCATCTTTCATCTCACCTGAGTACATACTGGAACAGTAAAGAACATAAACATATTAACATTAAGGTTTCTATTTAGCAGTGGCTAAATTAACAAATAACCAGATGCCACCCAATCTAAATATTCTCTTAACAGTTTAATAGTAATGACTTTATTAATTTCTTCAGTGATAAAATAGATAACATCAAAAATACAATAACAAATGTAGATTCTACAGCATCCAAAACTTTAGCTTCATTCATTGCACCTAGAGATAAACTACAGCTATAGGAGATGAACAGCTAAATAAACTTATCACTTCATCTACTCCAACAACATGTTTGTTATATCCTGTCCCTACTAAATTACTGAAAAAGTTGTTACCTGTAGCAAAAGAACCACTTCTCAATATTATTAACTTGTCGTTATCTTTAGGTCACATCCCAAAACCATTTAAACTAGATCCTAGTGAATTGGCAAATTACGGACCCATTTAATATTAAATGCAAAAGTTGTGTCTGCTCAATTCATGAAAACAAATAATATGTATGAAGAAGTTCAGTCAGGTTTCAGGCCCACCATAGCACAGAAACTGCACTTGTTAAAATAACAAATTACTTGCTTCTTGCATCAGACTAAGGCTGCATCTCATTGCTAGTTTTACTTGATCTTAGTGCTGCGTTTCGACACCATAAATCATGACATACTCATAAATCGATTACAACATTATACAGGTATTCAAGGGCAAGCTCTAAGATGATTTAGATCCTACCTGTCCGATCACAACAAATTTATTTAAATGGGAAGTCATCTCATTTATCACCACTAAAATATGGAGTGCCACATGGATCTGTTCTAGGTCCTTTGCTATTTTCAATATACATGTTTCCCCTTGGTAATATTATTAGATTCGTTTCCACTGTTATGCTGACGATACTCAACTATATATCTCAACGACACCAGAAGAAACTTCAAAATTATCTAAACTAAAAGAGTTTGTTAACAAAAAAATTAAAGATTGGATGACCAATAATTTTCTCCTAATAAGACGGATGTACTCCCTCTACAGTCAAAAATGTGGTTGTTATATTAGACAGCTAATTGTCTTTTGAAAATCATATTTCCCATGTTACAAAAACAAAAATTTTCCATCTTAGAAACATTGCAAAGCTACGAAACATGTTACCTGTTTTTGATGCAGAAAATCTAGTTAATGCATTCATGACCTCTAGACTGGACTATTGTAATGCACTGCTAGCTGGTTGTCCTGCATCTTCAATAAACAAGCTACAGGTAGTCGAAATGACATTGGCTAGAGTCCTTACCAGGTCAAGAAAATATGATCATATTATCCTAATTCTACAGTCTCTGCACTGGCTACCTATGAAGTTCCATATCAGTTACAAAATACTAAATGTTTTACCTAACACACCTAACTAGTCTTCTACCATGCTACAATCCAGGGGCAAAGGTTTTTTTGCAAGCTGTCCAACATTCATTTTTTCAGTCCAGAAAAATCACCAGCTTAGTCATAGACGATAGTACAGGTGTATCTAAAAAACTTCATATCATACAAAATGTCTCTATGGAAATTCTGTATCTCAAAAATTTTTAATATTCGATTTTGAGCTTGATTAGTTTGATTAATTTTGAGTATACATACTGGGTACCTCCTGGGCTAGTTTAGAACATGCAACCACAATTATGGGAAAAATTACTGACTTGACAGTTGTCCAGAAGACAATCATCAACATCCTCTACAATGAGGGTAAGACACAGAAGGTCATTCCTGAAAGGGCTGGCTGTTCACAGAGTGCTGTATCAAAATATATTCATAGAAAGTTGAAGTGTGGTAGGAAAAGGTGCTCAAGCAACAGGGATGACCACAGTCTTGGGAACATTGTCAGGAAAAGCTGATTTAAGAACTTGGGAGAGATTCAAAAGGAGTGGACTGAAGAGGGAGTCAGTGCATCAAGAGTCATCACACTTAGACATCTTCAGAAAAAGAGCTACAGCTGCCACATTCCTAGAACCAAGCCACTAATATATTTTATATTCTAGATTCATTGCATCAAAGCGGCGTGGCATGGAGGCGATAAGCCTGTGGCACTGTTGAGGCGTTATTGAAGCCTTAAGCTCCTCTGTTTGTCAGATGTTACTTATCTTCCTGTTTATAGTACCCCATAGATTCGCTGTGAGGTTCAGGTCAGGTGAGGCTGGCCCATCAAGCACAGTAACTTGGAAGTAGTTTTGTCACTGTCGGCAGGTGCTGAAGTCCTGCTGCTAAATGAAATCAACATCTCCATAAAGCTTGTCAGTACATGGAAGCATAAAGCATTCCAAAATCTTCTGGTAGATGGCTGCATTGACTTTGGACTTGTTAAAACACAATGAATCAACACCAGCAGATGAAATAGCACCCACATCCACTCCGACTGCAGAAACTTCACACTGGACTTTGGATTCTGTGCCTCTCTAGTTTATAGTTTTAAATTTTTCTTAAGTCTGTAATTTTTCCCATAATTGTGGATGCATGTTCTAAACTAGCCCAGGAGGTACCCAGTATTTATACTCAAAATTAATCAAATTAATAAAGCATAAAATTGAATAGTTAAATTTCTTGAGATACTGAACTTTCATAGAGACCTTTTCTATGATATTAATTTTTTGTTTAGATACCCCTGTACTATCTATGTCTATGACTAGGACTGAAAACATTTGACTGCTGGACAGCTTGGTCCCCCCAGTTAAAAAATCCCATCTGAGCCCCTGACCTCGGCGTCCAATTCGAGCCTTTCCCACTCCTTGAGTTTCTCTCCACTGTCGGAAAGCTGGAGCAGGCCCTACCTCTTGCCTGATTGTAAACCCTTATTTTTAATGTTTTGTTTTTACTGATATTTTTCTCTTTTTTTATCCACCATCTCTCTCAATCTGTAGTCTCTCAAAATTAGTCTAATATGATCATTTGGATAAAAGAAAATGTAAATGTGATGTAATATGTGTCCTGTGCACTCAAATTGAGCGCTCTCTTCTTGTTATCAGGACAAGACAAGCCCCCTTTACTGCTGATTGGCTACAAGTGTGTTTTGGGACTTGGTCAGACATTGTGGTCAAAAGCTTGTTTCAACAATCGCTTAGTACACGTTTAAGGAGCGGCGGGCAGGGTCACCACTACTTAGGCTAATGTACATAGCGGAAACTGTTTAATCTTCTGTTTACCAATAGAGCCTTTCATTGAGACAGTAAGGGGGACGGATCGGGTCACTATGAATCGGGGGTGGGTGCTAGTGCCATCTACGCTCCCTAAGGTCACAAATCTCTGGTCTTTTGGTAGTTCCTAGGATAGCATACATAATAATGCATCTCATAATCTTGAACTGCAGTTATATCTGATCAAATGCGCATTATTAATCTTTAGCTTGGGTTAAACAAATACATTTTACTTTGCTGGAATGGCAGCTACGCTAATTTTGTCTTTATTTGTTTCTCTGTTTTGCCAAGGGATTGACATCCCCTGGTAACTCGGATTTACACTAACTTCAGTCTGGATCCAGAGAACCTGAGAAGAGTTGATGATAACCCCTGAAACAACATACAAAACTACACATTTTTGCTGTAAGTTTGATTGCATCATAATAATTGCTGTTTATAGTGTTCGTTGTCCGTTTGATTAAATCTTTCAAATATTTTTTCCCCATACATTTCTGCCATATGTACATAAACTGCTATCTAAGTAGTTGCATGCATGAAAATTCACCTGCAGTTTACAATGATACAAATACACAAACACACACACACACACACACACACACACACACACATATATATATATATATATATATATATATGTGTGTGTGTGTGTGTGTGTGTGTGTGTGTTTGTAGGCCTAAATAACCACAGCTATTCTTGTTATGCTTTATTTTTAATTCCTTACATTTATATAGCGCTTTTCTAGACACTCAAAGCGCTTACATAGTCAGGGGGTATCTCCTCATCCACCACTAATGAGTGTAAAAAAATAATAAATGCCTGTGTGCATTATAGCCTAATAAAGGAGTATGATTTCTGGTAATACCAGGCTTATGTGTCAGAAATATGCCATGGAATTTTACAACTTTTTAATATGAAACATTTTCACTTAAATATTAATCATTTCCACAGAGACAATAAACTTACAGGAGCAGAAGATACCCAAAAGTAGCCTTTCGTTTCAGCCGAGGTATCTGTAAAATACATTTAATCTCGGTTTGTTCTGTGTGGATACTGTCTCACTGACTGAGAAATCGCTCCAAATGATTCAGTTAGAAAAGAATCGATTCGCAAATCGATTCAGACCGTTTTGAAATCCCAATTAACTGAAAAAAACCAACTCAGAACCACACTAATGCAATCCTGTTTTCATTTCTAACCCAGTTTAGGGCGCAGTGCAAAATTTCAAATCCTTTTGAAATCTCACGCAATGCTAATTAATTAAAAGAAAAAGTACATGAAACAGAAAGTTTCACTGTGCCCTTACGTAAGTTATAAAACACTCAAGACCTAATACCGGTTTTAATTTACAATACTAATAAATTAAGAGTAATAAAGAAAATAAAGCAATCCATTTACCTTTCAGACGAGATGCTGTAGATTTCTGCGCCGTTGTCCGTGACCAAACGAAACTTCTTCGGATTATTTTCAGGGGGCGGCTCTAGGGGGGGTATCGTGAGAAGAGATGGGGGTGGTGTGCGTCTCCGCGTGCGATGCCTTACTCTTATCAGAATCAAGTGAATATGTACGAATTTAAGTAAGATATGTATTTCATAGTGTTGTTTCAACAGCTTTAGAGATTATTATGACAGTTTTTGAGAGCGTTTGAACTCGCTGGACTGAAGTGAAAATGTTCTTTGATAATGTAAACGTTCCTTGCTCTCTTTTTGTGCAATAGGAGTGTTAAGGCTAATTAGTAACTCACAATGTTTTTTTTTTTTAAATCAAATTCACATTAAATACAAAGTAAGTCGTATTAAAAGTATTTTATGGTATGACACCCATATCTGGTACTTAATATATTATATATAACTTATTATAGTATTAGTCTACTTTGCCCATCGCGAATTATAGATAAAATAACATAATCTATAAAGGTGCAATATGCATTTAATGACACATATTTTAGAATCGGGATTTTTCATTTTATATTTTGGGATATATCGAATAAAAAAACGTGCTGAAAAAAAACAAGACACCATTACAAAATTAGTAATGGTTTTACTGGATATAATGGCACTTGTTTTGGTTCTACTGGACACTGTAATGGACCCTATTAGTCTCTACTAGTAATTAATTGGTCTATTGGTGGATTGTTGAAACCAATAAATCCTAATGGAATATGCCCAAAACACACTACAGAAAACCATTAAAACATAATTAAACATTCATTTTAGCTCAAATTGTTAAAGATTACTTCTAGAGATTGCAGTGGTATGACACGGTGAAAAATGGCTGAATGAATAATGCTTAAAGTAGGTTAAGATTAATTTTAAAGTTATGCAACCTAAAAGTACAAGTGGCCCCTGATTATTTTAGTATTTATGGTTTTACTTAATTTTATTTAACTATTTATCAGCAGTTTAAATTATGGGTTATACCTATTGAAAATGCTAAAATAACGATAGTATTAAATACGGGCATTCAATTCGTCTTGTCAGTGCTAGCAGCACTCCCAGGAGGTAAAGTGTTGATATTTGAGGCTCAGTGCAAAGGTGCTTTTTTTATATGATTGTGACTGCGAACCATGTGCAAACAGTTTCTGATCAAACTATGAGGTGTTTTTCTTCTACAGATCATGGCAATGGTATCTTTTAGGATCACTCCATCTGGGGACATAATAAAGGACAGTAACTCAACCATTTACAAAAATGAATTGACGCTGCATAATGAACTCTCTTGAAAGATCTTTCCAAGCTGCTGTGGTAAATGTTGAAATTGCAATTTGCAACTTTCAGATGTGATTATAAATCAAAAGTGTAAATGTATCACGCATCACTTTTTAAACCCATATTATAATAAACAGGGAGGTACAAGTCTTAATATGCTCAGTGGAGAAAAAAAAGCAGATTTGTGAAGCTTTGTGACTGCGAAACGTGTGCAAACAATCAGGCTGCTTGCAACTCCAGACTGCAGTGACTGACAGTGAAAGAAAACTGACTTTTTGCAGAGACAATCAGTTAACACATCCTTGAAACTTCCAAACACATTCAGGTTTAAACAGTTGAATCACTTTAATCACTTCGATGGTACATTATTTCCAAAACAAGTCACAAGAAGGCTATTGAAATTTTTATAACAATTTGATACCAATCCTGAAGGATACTAATTGATATTTCCTCAAATTATTCACATCATAAAACAAAAAAAAAATTTTGAATACATAATTCTCAATAGGACTTACCCTCCAAATAGTCCTTGTAAAACAAGGAATTTTAAGAAAATCGTCTTAAGAAACTGTGCAGTAGCAAGAAATAATTCCAAACGCAGTTCCAATTATTGCAAATAGATAATCAGACATTTAACAAACCTAGTGAGAACAAAGATTCAAATCTGTAAACAGTTTGGGCAAACATAAATGCTATTTTCACTTTATTTACAATCATAGAATATAAGTAAAGAGACTTTATTATTTGCCTTCAGCTTTATTTGACTCAGACCAACACATTACAAAGGCGGATGTTAAAAGCACACTTGCAACAAAATAAGTTAAAAGTTGTGATTTCATAGACAATGAACGGCCCCTTCGGATCCTACAAAGGAAACGGTTGTAAATTGTAGTTTGATTATTTTCATCACAGACGACCAATGAGAGAGAGAGAGAGACATTACAGTAAAACACATAAAAGCTAATGCTTTAACCAACAAACCCATAGGGACAATCAACAATTTTGCCTTCTTTACCAAAGCACCGTCTCTACATGAAAAGGGGGACAAGATGACATCTAACATATTTGAGTTTGTTTGATCAATAGTGTGTGAATGACCATTTACCGTTTGTGTAACAGGGTCTATTTGTTGTGCCCTTTATAGCCACCAGAGGGCACACTTTGTAGTTTGGTTTCGTTTCTCTGGACTCTAGTTCCCATCATCTTTTGTTTTGACAATCATGTCTCATTTCATTTAGGTGTATCTCATTTTCTTTGTTAACATCTCCATAAAAACCCAGTTTTCTTTGTCCTTAGTTGCTGGTTCAATTGTATTTTCTGTTATGTGTTTTCTGATGCTCTGGTTATTTTATTTTATTTCAATAATTGCTGCACTTGGATCTGCTTGTTTTGGAGTGTTCCGTGACATTTTGAGGCATGTGAAATCGTGTTTCTCTTCTCGGTCAATTTCATAATTACAATGAAATAAACTTAAAGAGACTGAATCTGAATAGTAAAGAGGATCTGAATATTAAAAGGTATACTCTACTATTAGAGCAATGTATGCTGGTAAGCACAAACGCAAAAGGGAAAACATCTCTTGCTCACGGAAAAGCTCTTAGAACTACATTAACTACAGCACTTGTAACCTTCAGTTGAAAAATGTCTTCGTTGATATAATTGCCACTAAAATACTGCAGCTGATTATAAGATACAGCACTGAAATTAATATTCACTGCAAAAATACAAAAATAGCATCACCACAAATCTGGAGATCTGTTCAAATGAGTAAGAGAGGATCCTACAGACTGAAGAACAGATGGGTATTATCAAACCAAACTGTCGTATAATGTCTATTTGTACAGTAATTTACCATTGCAGATGTTTATTTGCTGAGTAGGAGCTCTGTTTTAACTTTTGGTGGAGGCTTACAAAACAAAGCAATAAAAAAGGAAAAAATCAGAACTTCCTCTACTGACTCCTCTTGTTATTCAAGAAACAACTACTGTCATTTAATTGTCTGCAATGATTCCAATGCATTTGAACTTGGTTTATCATATGTCCTTTTTTTTCTCGAAACACGTCCATGCTGGGATTTCTAAACTACCTAAATGTCCAGATTTTTTACTTTGTTTTCCTATTAAATCTGTCTTTACAGTCCTCATACATTATGTATACCTTTATTTGCACTGGTCAATTATGCGCAATGCCTGCACAGTGACAGCAAGTCAATAAATAATACACGAAAACCCAGACATTTTAGAAATCCCAGCCAGGACATAACCAGGAAAAAGAAGATGTATTGTCTATACTTGAACAATACTACTTCATTACGAAGGGGGACGATGAATTGAAGTGATAGTGCTCGTCATTGAAACACTCAGGCAGCCATGGACTGCATATTGGACACATCCACTAGTACAGTGGCCAGGTGGTGTCAACTCTTAGAAAATGAAGCATGAAAGACTGACAGCCAGAGGACCAGGAGAGCGGTGATGTGATGAGAGTCCAGCTCAATCAGAGGGGCTGTAAAGGTCACCAGAGGAGGGCAGGCGGACATGGCTACCTGTTACATTAGGGAGCCGAGAGAGGTCTGGGAGACCGCCGAGACGAGACCGCAGCTCCTTCCGTACCTGGGACACCCGGGCCAGTTTGCGCTTATACTCCTAAAATAAAAACACGGAAACAAACTAGTTAGTGCCAAAAATGTATCTGCCAGTATATTAGTAAAATAACAATGTACAATGAATATATATATATATATATATATATATATATATATATACATAAAACATGTAATTACATCTTGAAGTAAAATAACAGAAATATATTTTTTTTGTAAATGTACTCTAATAATCCTTCATCTTAATCCAATCCAAATCATTTTTAAGACCTGCAACAAGTCTAACTCTTTTTGGAATTTATTAAATCTAATTAACTTAGATTTAGTTCAGATACACAAACAGTTATAACATCACTGTTTCAGTTCTTAGTGTCTCACTTGCACTTGCAAACATGTATCAACTGTTACGGTTTACAATGAGTAGATAGACTTGTAAACAATATCATCTGCTCTTATGTTAAGCATTTTTAACATTTATATATGTATAACAGCATAGTCAACATCCTAAAGCTTCTAGAGTCAGTACGTTGTGCCTCTGT
The DNA here is from genome assembly GCF_023724105.1 of Carassius gibelio. Taxonomy (NCBI): domain Eukaryota; kingdom Metazoa; phylum Chordata; class Actinopteri; order Cypriniformes; family Cyprinidae; genus Carassius; species Carassius gibelio. Next base: position 24,598,518 of record NC_068414.1, on the reverse strand, counting down.
GATTGTGTCAAAGGCTTAAGTTCTTGACATTTGTGTTTCCTAACAACTGTAAAACTATTCATATTTAATTGACATCAGTCACAAAGTTTAGGAATGCTACTCTGTTCCAACATGTAAAAAGAAGCACATAAAAGTTTTAAAAGTTACTTTTTAAATCTCTTCAGCACACCCATTAAACACACTAGACTGTTTACTTTTGTAAAGAATTAAAAAAGCATCTCAGAACTAAAGTTTCAAATCATTATTTAAATTTAAACATTAATTTATGCCAGAATATTTTTCAACTATAATGTCTGTCAGATAGACATGTTGGATGCACATTTTATGACTAATTTAACTACAAAATGACAAGTTTGTACCTTTTATATGGTTAATGTTTGTTCAAGTACAATGTAAGGCTATACATGGCAAATATTTTACACAGAAATGAAATATGGACTACACTGGTGCAATAACAGGATACCTATAACTCTTTATTTAACCCTTTGGGGTTTGCAAGCAGACTTTAGGGGTTCAAACGAAAACTTAAAATTAAAACCAATATATAATTGCATGAACTATGCTTATATATATATATATATATAAAATGCTTACAGATGATGAACTGTTTAAAATATTTAATTTAACATTCTACACATTTGGCATTATAAACTAACAAAGAACAAGCTTTTACAAGCATTTGTTAACATAATATTGTTTACTAGTTAATAAATTCTAAACTAATGGTCTTAATATTAACCAAGAATAATAGATGTTGCAACGGAGTACATTATTTAAATCATGTTAACTAGAGTAGAACTCATTTTAAGGCATGTAAGTTTTTTTAGTCAAGTGTTAGAGGATACATTTCAGCCAGTTTCTTAAGTTATTTCACTCAATGAGTATGTATTTGTGAAAGCTAGTGCATAAGCAAAAAAGATGCACACTCAAGAGATTGGTGTTTTTTTCTTTTATTTTTATTTATTCTGTAAAGGCAACATCAGGTGGAACACAGGAACCCGCTCACGACCTGTTGGCAAAGGCTGGAAAATGAAGCAGTTAATGCGAATATAACTTTAAACTTGGGATTTACACTTACCAAACCAATAATGCATGTCTCATGCATAGGAATGAAAAAAAAAAAAAGAGATAGCTAGATTGCATTTGTATGAAATTACTTTATATCACAGCTTCCCTGCTTTGTATAGGCAGAACAAACCCAAATATGGAGCAACCACAGACAGCTAAAATCACACTAAGAAAGAAGAGGAGAAAGAATCTGACATGAAGAGACAGCAACTGAGGATGAAAACAAAAGGGAAGAAACTGTGAAGTCAGTAAGTTTACCCACTTCTAGTTTCTGCTCGTTCTGGGCCAGGCCATCTCTCTGACTCTGCAAAAAGACGGCAAGAGTGCGTGTGAGTTGCCGCCGATCATCAATCTCTGCTGCCAGCCGCCCACTGTAGTCAGCTAGAAGCATGCAGGCCTCTTCCACCAACCGAGAAAGACGCCCCCCTGACTCTTTATCTAAAAAAAGCACAATCGGACAGACAAAGACAATCAGAATGGTTAACTACATATGATCTTTTTTAGTGATCTGTTCCAAGTGAGCGATTATAATCTTTGCTTTTGATGTGCTGACACCATGAATTATCCATAAAAAATGTGATTATTTAATTCTGTTTCTGAAACATTATTTATTTCTGACAAGCAGGGTTAAATGGGTGTTCTCACCTGTAACTTTGTGCAATAGGGAGGTGTCCTGCACCTCTTGGGGTAGAGCAGAGATCCTCTGGCGGAGAGCTGCATCGCTGGAAGCTGCGTTTTCAAGCTCCTGTAGTGCTCGGATCAGTTCAGCAGTCTAAGATATACAAAACAATTCAAGACTTGGAAGACTAAACTGACTTGAGGTCAGTTTATAGGTGAATATGCATGATGTAAGGCCGTTCTTTCATACCTGTGGAGGTTCAGCAGGGGAGCTTTGGGAGGCGAAGTCATCATCGTTCACCTTAATCTCTTCATAAGGCCTTTTCTTGGCCTTCTTTTCTACCTCTGTAAGTCATGAGAAGACATTCTACATGTTATACTTACACAAAGGCCCTCTCACTCTTAAATAGGATTTCACGTAACACTTATTTAAACAACCTACAGTGTCTCTCTGAGTGACTTCACTGTATTCACAATAACCTCTGAAATTAGTGTGACTGTGGTGGTTTACTTACGCAGGACATCAGAGAGTTTGTCCAGTATGTTCTTCTCATAGACAGCTCTTTCCTGCCAGATGGACAAAACTCTACCTAACTGTTTCCGACAGCTCTCGTCTCCTCCACTGGACAGGATAGTAAAAAACATGGTAAATATAATTTTAGGACATGAACAATAGTAGCAACACAACTACAAGATGTCTATGTATATATTTGATAATTATCATAATTTTAGTTTATAATCTGCTGGGTTTTCGTAGCAGCAACTTCATTTGGATATAATTTATACCTATAAGGAAACAGTAACATTTCAGATTTTAAATAACATTTCTTGAATCAACAGAAACAATGCATTGGGAGTCATTAAAAAAAAAAAGTGCAAAAATTTGGGCACCCCAATGAAATTATTACATCAATATTTAGAAGAGCCTCTTTTTGCTGAAATAACAGCCTATAGACCAGTGGCTTGCACTATGGTCCAGTGCAAGTCTCGCGGGCCACACCCATATAATTTATATTTTACGTCACCAATACAAACCACCCTGATTTATAATATTATAGCCTAAATATTATGATATCTAATCTATTACATTCATTGAAATAAATAATTATACTCCCCATAAATAAAGCACCCGATGCTGTCGGGACCTAAACAATTATGTGAGATTCAGCTCGAAAGGAGTAAAAGCACAAAGAAGTTGCGATTGTAAAGCCTGTGTTATACTTTCCGGATGAGCAATCCGGACGCTTACACGGCCAGCGCGGACGCAGACTTCAATTTATACTTCTGAATGCGCAGGCTGATGGTTCGCTCTGCAACAAACATGTTAACAAACAATTTCCCAGAATTATTGCACATCGATGTCTTTTTATTCATTTATTGACGGATTGCACAGGTTCGAGTAGAAATGAGCTTCTTCACACTGCCTGCACATGTGCAATTGTGCTTTTGAAGCCTACTGACCACGCGCACCTGTCTGCGCGGTCGTCTGCTCAGAGCCTCGGCACACACTCGCCGATGACGATGTTTATGTCATGCCTACCTAACGGTCCATAGCGGACTCGTGGACGCAGAAAGTATAAGAGGCTTTAAGATGCAGTCTGTAAGACGCGCACGGGAGCATGACCCTGACGCGCAACATTGCAGAAAATGTGTGTTCACAAATGTAGCCTATGTTTATCCAAATATGGAAAGCACTTTAGAATTTGATAATATGTGGTTCTCTGCAGAGATGTTTTGCCACATTTCAACTAAGGATTGCTACGTAGTATATGGTCTTATTTGCCTGAACTTCTTCAAGTGAGTTGTGGGGCAAACCGAAAATCCAGCACTTCTCCTTCACTACTGATACTGCAACTATTCTTGTTTGTACGTGTTCATTCGCTGGCATTTTTCTTTTTTCCTCCCTTAAAAACTAATTTGTCCATTCTGATGCTCAATTTTAGCTTAACTAATGGCTGCTGATGGCTATTTTAATTGAATTCTGCCAAAGTGCACGCTTGTATGTGTTCGTTAAATGCGTAACGTTATGTGAGTAGGTCTGCTCATGGCTGAAAATAACATATGAAAAACAAAATAATTTCACATAAAAACATTAGGATATAGCTTATATTTCATTAGTATCCTACATTTTTTTTATGTAAAAAATGAAATTAATTGTAAAACTGAAAGTTTTTTTTTTAGTTTTTTTATTCAGCATATGATGCGGGCCGCATTTGAATTCGTGACGGGCCACCTGCCCTCCTCTGGTGAATTCGAGCCAAAAGGCGCTCTCGCACTGAAAAGACGAAACCCAGGAAATCGCTGCAGCTGAATAAACAGAAGATTTAACTGCTTTCATTGATTCAACGTGACTAATAAACATATGACTACGACAATATATGGTTTATCTGAGTTCTTCTTCTTATTTTATATTAAAATAAAGTATATTTATAATGCAGTGCTGTTATCACCGCTCAAGTCACATCATCTCACAGAAGGATTTATTTTAAACATACAACCGACGTTATAAAGTGAATTTGGAGTAAAAACATGTTATTAAATGTGGTATTTTCACGTGCTCTCAGATGGAACAATATGTAATATATAGCCATAGTTCACTGAGAAGCTACGCAAACAGCGGCCATTATCGCTAGCGATTTTTTTGTGTAACTTGTCAGTGATCTACAGCTCTTTGTAGTAAATGCTGCTCCATCTGAAAGCAAGGGATGATGATTTACTGCTGATTACAGAACTGACTTTACTAACAATATGCACATGACAATCACATTATATTAATCGTGCAGCCCTAATTCTAATCATTCTTCGCCTTTCAGATATTTTTCTTTGCCTACCACATATTTCCTTCACAAGGACTGGTCCTGTGGCCTTACATTTTCTAACTATATTTGTGCCTGTGTAGACAGAGACCTTAAACCTTTGAAAATTTTTTGTATCCTTCTCCTAATAGATACTGATAAATTATCATAGTTTCAAAGTCTTTAGAGTTCTTTTGGGGTTCCCATGTTGCTACTTTCCAGTACAAATTCAAAGAGAACAACAACTAGCAATTAGCTACCTTGAATATCCTTTTTCAGCTGTATTTTCAGTCTAATGTTCATTGAGCCAATCAAATCCATTTTGAGTTGCAAACAATCAGCATTAAGTGACTACAGATATTCAAATCACCACAACTGAAAGGGAGGCCAAACTTTTGCAGTCTGTATTTTTCACATTTGATTGTATTTCATACAACCCAAAACTGCTACACTAAGAATTTTTGTCTAAAAACAATCACATTATCCATCTTCCTCTAAAAACTGAATGGCATATCACTATATTTTCTTAAAAAGACAGAGCAAATGATTATCTAGCCTTAGGGGGGTGCCCATACTTAAATTTTTTTTATTAAAACTGTATAAATACACATGCAAACACCAATGACTTGTACATATAGGTAGTTATTTTAATTTTAATATATTACATTTGGGTAAATACAATTTTTACATACATTAATTATTTTTCCATCTTTTTTGCCACAGTTTTGAAGTTCCTTTTTCTGTTCTATAGAAGGGGGTATCTCAATACTCTTGTCCATAAGTCATTTGTGTTTGCTAATGCGTTTTTGGCTTAAGGTTTGCATTTAGAGTCACACCAGAGGTGTTCAGCTTGGATTAAGACTTTGTCTTCCGCAGACCAGTCAGGTTCTTCCACACTGACTGAATAAAATGTTTTATTTTTGAACCTTGCCTTATACACAGAGGCATTGTCATGTTAAAATAAAAACAGGTCCTGTCCAAACCGTTGCTACAAAATTAGAAGCACAAATTCGAATAGAATGTCATTATATGCTTTAATATTAACATGTATACTCATGGAAAGTCATAAAGTAGTCAAACCAGTTCATAAAAAGTGTGCCAGTACTTTTGTCAATATTATGTGTGTGTAAACTGTATATATAACAAGAAAATCTATCAATTGTAATTTACATAGGAGCTAAACAGCCCAAATACACTGGTTCAACTCACCTGGACACGTGTTTGAAAGCATCAACAATAACTGGGGAAAAATCATGTGTGAACTCTGGTCCTTTCCTCTTGCTATTCTGTATGACATCATTTGCAAGATACAGGAAAGTGAGCTTACGGGACACCTGGGCTGCACAGAGAGAGAAAGAGAAAATTTTTCTTAGGTCATTTCTTATTCTTTAAATATTTGTGGCATGTGCTTCTAAAATTAAACCAATTAAATCGTTTCTACCATTGGTTTTGAATGTTGAGAGGAAAATAATTATTTGAAGTAACTGAATAGCAATTAAAATATGTACCAAGCACCAAAAGTTGTTTTGGAAACTACACCTTCACGATCCACACAATGAGATCTCAGGAAAAATTATCTAAAGATAGGAATGTTTTTTTTTTTTTTTCACTACTCAAGCAATGCACCAATTATCCAATCCCACCTGCAAGCAAATGCACAGTATTTAGAAATGAAGGCCATGTAATAACTTTAAAATGATGAACACTCATGAAAACAAACCTAATTCAAAAGCACAACACTGCATTCAAACAGGGGTCTGCACGTGATGTAATTCTGAAGCTGTAATATTATCCCATTAGCCTAAAGGGAGCTCATTCCCAAGTAACTAAGATAAACTATAAAACAAGAACGCACGTTAGAAATCCTATGAATTAATCTTAGCACTGCTATCCCACACAGTAATCCCAAGTCCTCATTGTTGTCCTAACCACTAGCTATGGCTAAATAAAATGACTCAACACTTCATAAGAAACTCTAATTAAATCATTCATTTTCATATAAAAAGATGCCGCCATTTCTAAAGGGCAGATTAAAATCACTTCATCTACACAGCAGCTTTATAACTTGCATTTATTATGTCATTTACATTTAGTCATTTTGCAGACGCTTTTATCCAAAGCTACTTTACAATTGGGGAATCCATGAAGCAATTCTTCTTAAAGAGGCAAACAGACACAGGAAGTGCTTGTAATACCAACTTTCAGGCTTTTTTTTTCTTCAAATAAGTACAAGCTAGAAAGGGAGGAAATAAATAAAGATCTATTATACTCTAAGCTTGAGCCCTAAGGTCAATAAATACACCTTAACGTGATTTTCGCATACAGTCAGATAGCTGATCAAAGAATCTAGACTCCTACAGCACATTAAGTGTCATGTTTATAAGCCTTCAGTGGCACCAGCCGTTATGCAGGATCAGAGTAAGTGAATGTTTATCATGTCTGTGAGAAGATAAAAGATGACTGCACAGACCTGTGATAATACTAGCAACGGACAGCCTTAAAAATTGTTCCTTAATTTCTGTTAAGTATCTCTACATAAATAGATGCAAAAATCTGTGGCAACATAATATTGCAATAGGCAATGATCGAGCAATGAAATCTAAAGCCACTAACTGGTAAACATTGTTGCATAAAAAATTTTTTCTTAAAACAAAAGAACAAAAATACAAATAAAAGATAGGTAATTGAGTAATTAAAGTGCGCTGTTCAGGGTGTCGTGTTGTCAAGTGATAAATGAAACCAAGTTCTTCAGCATTGGGCCAAACTAATTTTACATATCACTATTCTAGCATCATTTTGGGTCACATTAAATTGTCCATATTATCCATGCATGCATTAAATAGATAGGAGCACATCTGAAACTTCACCAGAGAAGCAATAATTAACTTTTTTTTTAAGCTCAATAAAATAGTTATCTAGTTTTTTAGTTATTTAGTCTATCAAGTTATCTAGTTGATCGTAAACTAGACTTTGGGACCAACTACACTTTTTTGGTTGATTTATTTATTTTACACTCAACTAGACAGGTCTGATCTCATCCCAACACAGACCACATGTGTCAAACAGGGAAGTAAAGGGGTCTGGGAACATATAAAATCATTACTGGAAATTAAAAAAATAAACAACACTAAAATAAATAAGTAAATAAAAACATTGGGCTATGGCCTAAAACCCCCCAAATATGCCCTTAAACTGAAACTAGTATGGAACCAGATGAGTAAGTTATATGCTTCAAAATGGCTGCCAGGGTCAGTGGGAGCCTCAACAACTTTGGAAAATAGATCATAACATATCTAACGTATATATGATATTGAACATTTCTTCTGGGATTCACCAAAATCGTATATGCTGTAGTGAAACTGTAAACTGAGTTGACTAAACACGTTGCTGAGTGTCTCAATATCTGCAATACAACATTCAGACTACTATTATTGTTTATTAATAAAAAATAAAGAATAATAAAAAAAAAAGATATTGAGGATTTTTAATACTAACCTGCAAAGTAAGCTGCAGAACATGTAAAGGAATCAAAACTTGTGCGTTAACTGCTAAATGAGCTAAGCTGCTAGCTTATAAGGGGTACCTGTGATTAGCTTGTTTGCTACCTGTGAGGTTTAATTTAATTTCAAAACGACTAAACATATCATAACCTCGCATTATAAAGCTATTCTAGCTGTTTGAGGTATAATGTACCTCTGCTTACCTTTCTTCAGCTCGTTATACCAGACTTTGACGATGGTTCTGGAGTGTTTTCTGTGGTGGATGAGCCACAGTGAAAGGGTCTGCACGCTCTGCTGGGAGTTACTCAGTTCTGATAATTTCTTCTCCAAAGCAGGCTCCGAGAACACGGACATTTTCAATTACAATTTAAAACTGGGTTTAAAAAAAAGGCTCGTTGCCTATACCAGGTACCCGAGGGTCGAGGATATTAAAGCTCAAAACTCCTCGAGCTAGCTACACATTCCCTGGCTTACCACAGAGCGCACAGTGAGCATGCGCAGTCACTCTCACCGCGCATGTGCGAGTCTGTTAAAAATCTTAGCGATGACCACACACAGCAGTTTAGGGCAAGCTGTTTCAAACTACAATCATGTATTTATAAAATAGATATGATGGTATATGAGATTAACTGGTGGGATATATAGTTTTACGGGGTATACAGAGGAGATCAGGCACTAATTTATTACACTCAGAGACTGAAGAAGACACCAGCACAGCTTAATGCAAAAAAATAAGCAGAATAAATATTTTCTACATTGATAATGATAAACGTTTTTAGAAATAAACGTCAGCAGTAATGGCTGTTTCTGTTTCTAGTTGACTGTATTTTTGATTGAATTAATCAAGTATTGGTATTCATAAGATTTTTTTTTTATTATTTGCTTTGTTTAAATTGTTTATTGTTTATTCTTATGTAGTGTTTAAAGTGTACACACTGGTCACTGTGGTTTTAAACTGATCATTCATCTATTCCCAAAACCTCTGTAAAACTAACAAAAACCAGTCTAACTGGAACATCAGCCAACATAATACAACTAATAATAAAGTAAATATATAAATAAATAAAGTTCAGTTAATTTAAAAAAAAGTTACAAATTTGTATAACTTGTGTTGTTGTTGTTATTATTTTACATTTTAAGCAGGGTGAACGTTTTTACAGGCCTGTTAGATTATTTGTTTAAATGTTTAATTTATGTCCAGTATGGCCTGTACCCTTCTAAATTATAGTTGCTTTTAAAAAGTGATGATTTATTATTATTATTATTATTATTATTATTATTATTATTATTATTATTATCTTTAAATGTTCAGGGACAGGAGAAGAGTTTGGGAAACTTGTTAGGAAACAGTCAGTATTTAATATGGAGCCACTAGTGATGATGTATTTACTGCTTCTCTCCTGAGCTGCTCATTTAGTTCAGAATTCTCAGTTCAGCTCACTGTTGTGACATCATAATGGAGATTCCGTTCTGGCAGCTCTAAACTGCTGTTCTGACTAACTTTCTTCTGTTGGTGTGTTAGGAGAGAAAAGATCGAGAGCTACTTTCGTGACTTTCTGCAGATATTGACGACAAATACTGAATTCACTTGCAGCATCTAGTGTCCACAATGGCACTGTTCAGCAGTGTATTTAGACCACTTTTTGAGTGTTTTGCTCACTTCTTTCATAAAAGGGAGACACCTTTGAGGGCACAACAGTGTGCAGCACAAGAACGGGCGGCACTAGAGAAACTCCCAGAAGCATCAATGATGAAGGCAGATGAAAGTGAGGCCTTCGACTTCACTGCCCAAAACAAGAAGTGCAAAAAGAGACGCCGCCAGGTAACTTAACTGAGAAGTACCACTTTTTTCACTTTTCACTCAGTAATTGCTAGTATATTTCACAATTAATTACAAAGAAACATCGATTAAATGTGACATTTTGGAAATAGAAAGACTGAAATAGTAGTGTCTTGTATCATTTACTACAATAATCTTTACTAACTAAAATTTACGATTATACAGTCTGGAGAGAAAGAGAAGAAAAGACAGGTGAAGAGAAAGGTGAAGAAGGAGAGAGAGATGAATGAGGGAGGAAGTCATAAAGACAAGGCTGAAAAAGAAAGTGAGACATTTATCCTTGAAAAGATAAAGGATAGAGGACATGTGCCACAGAAAAAAAGGGAGTCTGCCAAATTCAGAGAGATGCAGAGTCTAGAAAATGTGATGGAGGGAAGAAGTAGGCATAGAGAGGCTGGAGAAAAGAAAAAGAAGAGGAGAAACCAGAAGGAAAGAAGGACCACTGAGCCTACTCCACTTCTTGTGGAGGTCAAACCTCAGCAAAGTCTAGTCAGTCCTCCAGTGAGATCTTCCTTCTTGAAGCCAATAGAAGGAGAATTTCCATTGCTTCCAAGTGTCTCTGAAGACCTTCCTTTACCAGCTGCTCGCTTCAAACCCTTGCCGCCAGTGACCAGACCGCCCATGCATCCTCAAAAGCCAGAGACTGCACCAGAGGAAGTGTCCTTGCCATGTTCTCTTCTTCAAGTGGATCCTCCAAAATCGTTGGCAGCACCAGAGGAAGTGTCCTTGCCATGTTCTCCTCTTCAAGTGGATTCTCCCAAACCGTTGGCAGCACCAGAGGAAGTGTCCTTGCCAGGTTCTCTTCTACAAGTGGATTCTCCCAAACCGTTGGCAGTTCCTCCATGTTCCACTCCAGCACCTGATGAACTGTTTTGCCTCCGACGCATCCAAGTCAGTCCTCCCAAACAACTGGTGGTTTCTCCGAGCTCCTCTCCTGTATCTGATGAAGTTGTTGATCTGCAACGTTCTTCAGCTCCAGTGTGTTCTCCCAGCTTGATGAAGGCTCAGCCGTCCACTTCTTCCCTGTTTGAGCCGCCTCCACAACTCATGCTCATCGACATAGAGGATGAGGAGACAGAGTACGTGGAGTACACGGGGAAGACCATTCGGGCCTGTGACTTACCCAAGTATGAACTCCCCCGACCTCAGGAGGCTGAAATGAAACCAAGACGGATGGTTGCTTGGTTGGAGAGTGACTGCGACATGTCGGAGGAAGTGTGGGCGAGTGAAGTGGTGGAGGGATCTGAAGATGTGAAAGATAACACTGATGAAATGGGAGACTCCAATGCCATAGAAGGGACTTTGGATGACTCCTCTCAGAAAAAGGAGGAGTTGGATAAACACATGATGAAGCTGTTTGGTGTAGCCTCTCCTGAAGGTCCCAAGAATGAGACCCAGCACAATGTGAATGTCCAGCAAGAGCCAAAGAGGAAAAGAAAATTGCCACTTGTTCTCTTCAGCTGGGCAGAAGAGAAGGCCAAGAAAAAGAAGGAGAAGAAAATACAGAAGGAGAAGGAGCGAAGAGAAAAGGAGTTGCTGCTTGAACGCTACAGGAATGATCCAAAACTGAAGCACTTGTTGATCAACAAGCACAACTGCAACTACTGCTCCTCTGAGTGAAGATCATTGTCCCTTCCCAAAACATCCTCTTCACCTTTAACCTACAGCACAATTCTGTGTACAAATAAAAAAACTGTGCAAACTAAAAGTTGAATGATCCATGCAAATTTCCTGAATATTAACACATAAAACGTGTTTAAAGTTCAAATGATTAATTTGAAAGCATGCAGTGATTTTCTACCATTTTAAACAAACATTTTATTTTAACAAAGAACAGCCACAGGAAGTGAATGATTCATCTCAGATCACAACAATAAAACGACACTTGATTTGAGTAAAAGGTACATTTCATTGGTAAGTTACAATCTGCTTTTGCAGATGCAGGTTAACAGTCATATAATAACAGTATATGACATTAAACAACTTCAAATTTTCTAAAGAAAGTTTTGGTAGTAAGGACTGTTAAAATTTTAAAATCTGTTTTTTTAAATAATAATAAATATATGAGAACAATGTTACTCTTCTTTCATGATAACTTATTTCTTATCTTATCACGTTAGGTCATGATTGAACAACAAATAGTATAAATCACAAATATTAGTCAGCTTTACATATTTTTCCATACACAACACTCCTCTAATACAGGACCTCTTCAAAAAGTGCACATTTGTACCTAAAGAGTCCCTACATATGTTAGTACCCTAAAGGTTTTGTGTGAACTTTTTTTTTTATAAATTTTCTTATGAAATTGAAGAATGGAATGAAACAAGCAGCCGTCTTTGAGTGATTTACTCAAATGATCAAGATACTGATTCATTTAAAATTGGTCTCATAACCGTTTTCAACAATTCACATCATGATGCCTTTCATGTATGATTTGCAATCTACTCCAGTCACTAAAAGTACAACAAAAGACCATTTCAAACGGTGTTTTCCTCTCATTTTATTTTTGTAATGAAAAGCAAACAGGATGCAGAGGAACTTCAGTTTAATGCAAATGTACAGTGCTAAGAGATCTACCAAGCCCAAACACACTCTACACACCTCAATCCACTAGAGCGTTACTAAAACAGAAGTTATTAATAAAGACAAACATTTGATCAAAATAAACAAAATAAGTTTTATGCCACCCAAGTAATTATTTTCTTAACCCATGACTTTCACAGCCAGTTCAGTGTTCAATAGCTCCACATGCAAGGTTTGAGATTTCAGCTGGGTACATGACATTTCAATGAATATTACAAGTTAACCAGTTAGCTGTGAAACTGCTGTACATTCATATCTGAAATCATCTGAATTTTCTTTAGTTTACAATGGTAATGAACAGAAATCTGTCTTTACATACTGCAATTAGCCCTAATATGCTTAAATAAATCTCTGCCAATGTTTGATGTTTTTAGATTCTTACATTTCTAGGAAAATTTAAAAAGAACCATATTACCATGTTCATGACAATTCGGCCATTACCCAGCAGACTTCCGATGGCATTTTAATAAATAACTTATAAATAACTACAAAAACATCAAATGCAATAATTGTCCTAGAAGTATCCTGTTATTGTCCAGCAAATGGAACATTTTTGCAAGGTAACATGCAACTAGTGTTATTTCCAAAAGCATCAAATAATCCAATATTCCATTCACATTCGTTAAAATAAGGGAATGACATCTCTTTCTCTCAATCACACACACATATAGACAAACAAAACAACAAAATGATCTATTTAATGAAAAGAAAAAGTAAAGTAGTCAGCATGAAAGAGAAAAGAGTGATGTAATGTAGTGTTTGAGCCTCAAATACTGACCTTTGGAATTATTTAATAGTCAGGACAACCTCACAAGCTCACCTTCCTCTCAAAAATAAAAAAGGAAAAGTTATTATACACAGGCTTTACTTTACTTCTCACAGTTATACTGCAGATAATACAGTCAACTGAACAAATGTTTGTCATCTTGGAGTGTATATATTGGTGGTATTATGTTGCAAAGCAGCAATGTTATAGAAACGCACACATTAGTGAGCAGCACAGCAAGATATTCAGATATTCATGCATAGAACTAGAGGGGTTTGAGCTTCATTTAACTATGTACAGCTACTGTGTATATATGCAAATGTTTGGAGAAGTATCTATGTCTGTCTGACATTCTTCGCTGTGTTAGACTATCATGCAGAGACTTTATACTGACTAGTGGAGCACATTAGCATCAGTAATTATCGCTACTCTGACAAACAAATCTCCGCTCATTGAAATCTGCTCTTTCTCTCTCCCTCCTTCTCAATCAACCAGAAAGCAACAATGCAAAGGTTACTCAAGTTAAATTTCTGCCATGCCTTTCGGATGCAACTGTTGAGTCATATAACGTTATACATCTCCAGAACCACACAAGCAAATTAAACAAGAAGGACAGATCGGGCAATGTAAAGGAACTGCATTCAAACGGGTTCTTGAATAATGTTTTGTTTTGTCCTGAAAAGGACAAAGAGCTTTTGCCTGATCAGCCTGTACATGTTGACATAAAGGGAATTTGAAAGACAAATCATTTCAGAATTTGAGGAAAGGTGAAGGAATGTGAGGTGGTGCATCATTCTGTGAAATGTGGTCTGCACTTTCCTCTTCTTACAGGAAGGGGGCACACTCAGTCCCTGGTGCGACCCACAATGGCCAGGATGTAAAGGAAGATGTTGATGATGTCGGTGTAGAGGTTAAGAGCTGCATAGACATACTCCTCTGGGCTAATGGCCAACTTCTTGTTGCCCAGGAGAAGCTGGGTGTCCACAGCCAGGAACTGTGAAAGAACAAACAAGCCCTGAGTGTCGCATTCATGTTGTGCTTGGGGAAATAAAGCGGAACGGTTAAAGAAATTTAACATGATATTAATCTTTTACTTTAATTCAATTTTGAAGATCAGTGCAATTATATAAAAAAAATTACCTTGTGGGTGATTACAAAAAATCTCAGACTTACAGCGAAGATATAATATTTCAGGACTAGAATATCATAGAGACTTGGCGAGGGGCTCTTTTAACACTTGAAGCTTGTAAGCAATCACCTAGCATAATGCACTAGGCCTAGCAGCACCGCTGATGTTTAATTCACAAATCATCAGCAAATACTAAATGAAGTTCACTGGGTTTGTATCCTGCTTACTGCAATGGTTACACTATTCTGTTTAAAAGTTTGCATATACATTCTGTTCTTTGGAGCTTTCTCTTGATAATAGAAAAATTATTTATGTATGAAAAGCACCACAGCTGTTTTTAAGATTGATTACAATAAGAAATCACCAAATCAGCATATTAAGAATGATTTCTAAAGGATCACGTGGCACTGAAAACTGCAGTAATAGCTGCTGAAATCAGCTCTGCCATCACAGCAATAAATAACATTTTGAAATAGATTAAAATAGAAAAAGATTTTTTACAATAATATTCCACAATATTACTGTCCTCACTGTATTTTTAATAAAATAAATGCAGTCTTGGTGAGCTTAAGAGATTTCTTTCAAGAACATAAAAAATTAATTCCAACCTAAATCTTGAATGCTATCCTGATGTTCCAACAATTTCAGTTACAAATGCTTAGTGGAGGAAATTATGACTGCACTCTCCCTGTTTACCATTGAAGTTAAAGTTAAAACATTACCGTCTACAGCCGCAAGAGGGCGCTCTATGCTGCTCAGTGCTCCTGTAGTCTACACTGAAAACATAGAGCGCCCTCTCGTGGCTGTAGACGCTAATGTTTTGTGTTGGTTCTTGGTTGTAAATAAATGAGACTTTTTCCTTGTCATGACGTATTTTTGGACTGATGCGACTCATACTTAGGTGCGACTTATAGTCTGAAAAATACGGTAGTTGGACAAGTTCATAAATTACATTTGAGGAATCACCTTAATTTGTATGGGGGGTATAGTATTTTGAGGTATAGTGCCCTGTTTGCACAACAGTATACATTGCCAAAGTTGTCCTGTTGCTGAGTCTCCTTTTGAGGTTCAGCTCTCTGAACAGTCTCCAGAACTGGTTTCATCTGCACCAAAGACTGACAATCCAATTTTGCGAAGATCTAGTGGTGTTAGAAAACCACCAGTTAGACTAGACTTGTAAAAAAAAAAGTTGTTTTGAAAAAGGAATGTGTTGTAAATGGTAAAATGGAGCAATTGAGTGTTTTGGTGTGGGACTAGTGTATAGTGTGAACTGTTATGTGGGTATTGTTATTTATTCAAGGAAAAGTGATGTAATGAGTGTGATGTTTAGTCCACTAGGTGGCAGTAATGGATTGTATAAAATCAGGTGCATTTGCTAAGGATTGGTGTGGTAATTTGTAGATGATGAATGTTCCACGTGGAATAAAGACGCCAGCACCAGTAATTCCTCGTATTGGTTCATTGTCTTGTTCTTGAATGATACAGACACATCACTACAAATGCTTAATTTCACTGCTCCAAAAGACATGTGATTTATACAGCCGCTCAGACTGGAAAATTGTGATTTCGAAAGGGGCCACATGTAAAATAGATCATAACATATCTATCGTATATATGATATTTAACATTTCTTCTGGGATTCACCAAAATCGTATATGCTGCAGTGAAACTGTAAACTGAGTTGACTAAACACGTTGCTGAGTGTCTCAATATCTGCAATACAGCATTCAGACTACTATTATTGTTAATAATAAATAACAAAGTATAAAATAAAGGAATTGAGGATTTTTTATAATAACCTGCAAAGTAAGTTGCAGAACATGTAAAGGAATCAAAACTTGTACGTTAACTGCTAAATGAGCTAAGCTGCTAGCTTATAAGGGGACCTGTGATTAGCTTGTTTGCTACATGTGAGGTTTAATTTAATTTCAAAACGACTAAACATATCATAACCTCGCATTATAAAGCTATTCTAGCTGTTTGAGGTATAATGTACCTCTGCTTACCTTTCTTCAGCTCGTTATACCAGACTTTGACGATGGTTTTGGAGTGTTTTCTGTGTCTGCACGCTCTGCTGGGAGTTACTCAGATCATTTCTTCTCCAAAGCAGGCTCCGAGAATGCAAAAAATAAGCAGAATAAATATTTTCTACATTGATAATGATAAGCGTTTTTAGAAATAAACGTCAGCAGTACTGGCTGTTTCTGTTTCTACTTTATTTTTTGATTAAATTAATCATAAGACTTAAAAATTGTTTTTTTTTTTTTTTTTTTTGTGCTTTGTTTAAATTGTTTATTGTTTATTCTTATGTAGTTTTTAAAATGTACACACTGGTCACTGTGGTTTAAAACTGATCATTGATCTAGAGCCAAAACCTCTTTAAAACTAACCAAAACCAGTCTAACTGGAACATCAACCATGAAACATAATAAAAATAATAATAATAAAGTAAATATATAAATAAAGTTCAGTTCATTTAAAAAAGTTACACATTTTTATAACTTTTGTTGTTGTTATTAATATTATTATTTTAAATTTAAAGCAGAGTGAAATTTTTTACAGGCCTGTTAGATTATTTGTTTAAATGTTTAATTTATGTCCAGTCTGGCCTGTACCCTTCTAAATTATCATTTTTTTAAAAAGTGATCTGTTTTTATTATTATTATTATCTTTAAATGTTCAGGGACAGGAGAAGAGTTTGGGAAACTTGTTAGGAAACAGTCGGTATTTAATATGGAGCCACTAGTGATGATGTATTTACTGCTTCTCTCCTGAGCTGCTCATTTAGTTCAGAATTCTCAGTTCAGCTCACTGTTGTGACATCATAATGGAGATTCCGTTCTGGCAGCTCTAAACTGCTGTTCTGACTAACTTTCTTCTGTTGGTGTGTTAGGAGAGAAAAGATCGAGAGCTACTTTCGTGACTTTCTGCAGATATTGACGACAAATACTGAATTCACTTGCAGCATCTAGTGTCCACAATGGCACTGTTCAGCAGTGTATTTAGACCACTTTTTGAGTGTTTTGCTCACTTCTTTCATAAAAGGGAGACACCTTTGAGGGCACAACAGTGTGCAGCACAAGAACGGGCGGCAATAGAGAAACTCCCAGAAGCATCAATGATGAAGGCAGATGAAAGTGAGGCCTTCGACTTCACTGCCCAAAACAAGAAGTGCAAAAAGAGACGCCGCCAGGTAACTTAACTGAGTACCAGCTTGCACCGAAAATGGTTTAGAATCACTTTTCACTCAGTAATTGCTAGTAGATTTCACAATTAATTACAAAGAAACATCAATACATTCAATTAAATGTGACATTTTGGAAATAGAAAGACTGAAATAGTATTGTCTTGTATCATTTACTACAATAATCTTTACTAACTAAAATGTACGATTTTACAGTATGGAGAGAAAGAGAAGAAAAGACAGGTGAAGAGAAAGGTGAAGAAGGAGAAAGAGATGAATGAGGGAGGAAGTCATAAAGACAAGGCTGAAAAAGAAAGCGAGACATTTGGCCTTGAAAAGATAAAGGATAGAGGACATGTGCCACAGAAAAAAAGAGAGTCTGCCAAATTCAGAAAGATGCAGAGTCTAGAAAATGTGATGGAGGGAGGAAGTAGGCATAGAGAGGCTGGAGAAAAGAAAAAGAAGAGGAGAAACCAGAAGGAAAGAAGGACCACTGAGCCTACTCCACTTCTTGTGGAGGTCAAACCTCAGCAAAGTCTAGTCAGTCCTCCAGTGAGATCTTCCTTCTTGAAGCCAATAGAAGGAGAATTTCCATTGCTCCCAAGTGTCTCTGAAGACCTTCCTTTACCAGCTGCTCGCTTCAAACCCTTGCCGCCAGTGACCAGACCGCCCATGCATCCTCAAAAGCCAGAGACTGCACCAGAGGAAGTGTCCTTGCCAGGTTCTCTTCTTCAAGTGGATCCTCCCAAACCGTTGGCAGCACCAGAGGAAGTGTCCTTGCTAGGTTCTCTTCTTCAAGTGGATTCTCCCAAACCGTTGGCAGTTCCTCCATGTTCCACTCCAACACCTGATGAACTGTTTTGCCTCCGACGCATCCAAGTCAGTCCACCCAAACAACTGGTGGTTTCTCCGAGCTCCTCTCCTGTATCTGATGAAGTTGTTGATCTGCAACGTTCTTCAGCTCCAGTGTGTTCTCCCAGCTTGATGAAGGCTCAGCCGTCCACTTCTTCCCTGTTTGAGCCGCCTCCACAACTCATGCTCATCGACATAGAGGATGAGGAGACAGAGTACGTGGAGTACACGGGGAAGACCATTCGGGCCTGTGACTTACCCAAGTATGAACTCCCCCGACCTCAGGAGGCTGAAATGAAACCAAGACGGATGGTTGCTTGGTTGGAGAGTGACTGCGACATGCTGGAGGAAGTGTGGGCGAGTGAAGTGGTGGAGGTCCAGGGATTTGAAGATGTGAAAGATAACACTGATGAAATGGGAGACTCCAATGCCATAGAAGGGACTTTGGATGACTCCTCTCAGAAAAAGGAGGAGTTGGATAAACACATGATGAAGCTGTTTGGTGTAGCCTCTCCTGAAGGTCCCAAGAATGAGACCCAGCACAATGTGAATGTCCAGCAAGAGCCAAAGAGGAAAAGAAAATTGCCACTTGTTCTCTTCAGCTGGGCAGAAGAGAAGGCCAAGAAAAAGAAGGAGAAGAAAATACAGAAGGAGAAGGAGCGAAGAGAAAAGGAGTTGCTGCTTGAACGCTACAGGAACGATCCAAAACTGAAGCACTTGTTGATCAACAAGCACAACTGCAACTACTGCTCCTCTGAGTGAAGATCATTGTCCCTTCCCAAAACATCCTCTTCACCTTTAACCTACAGCACAATTCTGTGTACAAATAAAAAAAACTGTGCAAACTAAAAGTTGAATGATCCATGCAAATTTCCTGAATATTAACACATAAAACGTGTTTAAAGTTCAAATGTTTAATTTGAAAGCGTGCAGTGATTTTCTACCATTTTAAACAAACATTTTATTTTAACAAAGAACAGCCACAGGAAGTGAATGATTCATCTCAGATCACAACAATAAAACGACACTTGATTTGAGTAAAAGGTACATTTCATTGGTAAGTTACAATTAGGTTTATCATATTGTCTATGATTTGGATTCCAATATGAAAGCTGCAACTCTGTCTTTTTATGTTTCTTCCACTAAAGGCCTCCTTTGTGGATTTTTGGAGCATTGCCTCCCTAAGAATACAAACCATATGCAATTGTTGTTTATGACCAAAATTGCAGGTGTTTATTTATAAAGACTTTTGCAGATGCAGGTTAACAGTCATATAATAACAGTATATGACATTAAACAACTTCAAATTTTCTAAAGAAAGTTTTGGTAGTAAGGACTGTTAAAATTTTAAAATCTGTTTTTTTAAATAATAATAAATATATGAGAACAACAATGTTACTCTTCTTTCATGATAACTTATTTCTTATCACGTTAGGTCATGATTGAACAACAAATAGTATAAATCACAAATATTAGTCAGCTTTACATATTTTTCCATACACAACACTCCTCTAATACAGGACCTCTTCAAAAAGTGCACATTTGTACCTAAAGAGTCCCTACATATGTTAGTACCCTAAAGGTTTTGTGTGAACTTTTTTTTTTATTAATTTTTTTATGAAATTGAAGAATGGAATGAAACAAGCAGCCGTCTTTGAGTGATTTACTCAAATGATCAAGATACTGATTCATTTAAAATTGGTCTCATAACCGTTTTCAACAATTCACATCATGATGCCTTTAATGTATGATTTGCAATCTACTCCAGTCACTAAAAGTACAACAAAAGACCATTTCAAACGGTGTTTTCCTCTCATTTTATTTTTGTAATGAAAAGCAAACAGGCTGCAGAGGAACTTCAGTTTAATGCAAATGTACAGTGCTAAGAGATCTACCAAGCCCAAACACACTCTACACACCTCAATCCACTAGAGCGTTACTAAAACAGAAGTTATTAATAAAGACAAACATTTGATCAAAATAAACAAAATAAGTTTTATGCCACCCAAGTAATTATTTTCTTAACCCATGACTTTCACAGCCAGTTCAGTGTTCAATAGCTCCACATGCAAGGTTTGAGATTTCAGCTGGGTACATGACATTTCAATGAATATTACAAGTTAACCAGTTAGCTGTGAAACTGCTGTACATTCATATCTGAAATCATCTGAATTTTCTTTAGTTTACAATGGTAATGAACAGAAATCTGTCTTTACATACTGCAATTAGCCCTAATATGCTTAAATAAATCTCTGCCAATGTTTGATGTTTTTAAATTCTAACATTTCTAGGAAAATTTAAAAAGAACCATATAACCATGTTCATGACAATTCGGCCATTACCCAGCATTTTAATAAATAGTGTATAAATAACTACAAAAACATCAAATGCAATAATTTTCCTAGAAGTATCCTGTTATTGTCCAGCAAATAGAACATTTTTGCAAGGTAACATGCAACTAGTGTTATTTCCAAAAGCATCAAATAATCCAATATTCCATTCACATTCGTTAAAATAAGGGAATGACATCTCTTTCTCTCAATCACACACACATATACACAAACAAAACAACAAAATGATCTATTTAATGAAAAGAAAAAGTAAAGTAGTCAGCATGAAAGAGAAAAGAGTGATGTAATGTAGTGTTTGAGCCTCAAATACTGACTTTTGGAATTATTTAATAGTCAGGACAACCTCACAAGCTCACCTTCCTCTCAAAAATAAAAAAGGAAAAGTTATTATACACAGGCATTACTTTACTTCCCACAGTTATACTGCAGATAATACAGTCAACTGAACAAATGTTTGTCATCTTGGAGTGTATATATTGGTGGTATTATGTTGCAAAGCAGCAATGTTATAGAAACGCACACATTAGTGAGCAGCACAGCCAGATATTCAGATATTCATGCATAGAACTAGAGGGGTTTGAGCTTCATTTAACTATGTACAGCTACTGTTGTATATGAAAATGTTTGGAGAAGTATCTATGTCTGTCTGACATTCTTCGCTGTGTTAGACTATCATGCAGAGACTTTATACTGACTAGTGGAGCACAATAGCATCAGTAATTATCGCTACTCTGACAAACAAATCTCCGCTCATTGATATCTGCTCTTTCTCTCTCCGTCCTTCTCAATCAACCAGAAAGCAACAATGAAAAGGTTACTGAAGTTAAATTTCTGACATGCCGTTTGGATGCAACTGCAAGTCATATAACGTTATACATCTCCAGAACCACACAAGCAAATTAAACACGAAGGACAGATCGGGCAATGTAAAGGAACTGCATTCAAACGGGTTCTTGAATAATTTTTTGTTTTGTCCTGAAAAGGACAAAGAGCTTTTTCCTGATCAGTCTGTACATGTTGACATAAAGGGAATTTGAAAGACAAATAATTTCAGAATTTGAGGAAAGGTGAAGGAATGTGAGGTGGTGCATCATTCTGTGAAATGT
Organism: Carassius gibelio; assembly: GCF_023724105.1. Lineage (NCBI taxonomy): Eukaryota > Metazoa > Chordata > Actinopteri > Cypriniformes > Cyprinidae > Carassius > Carassius gibelio. The sequence goes on along the minus strand of NC_068414.1, from coordinate 24,576,723 downwards.
GGTCTGCACTTTCCTCTTCTTACAGGAAGGGGGCACACTCAGTCCCTGGTGCGACCCACAATGGCCAGGATGTAAAGGAAGATGTTGATGATGTCGGTGTAGAGGTTAAGAGCTGCATAGACATACTCCTCTGGGCTAATGGCCAACTTCTTGTTGCCCAGGAGAAGCTGGGTGTCCACAGCCAGGAACTGTGAAAGAACAAACAAGCCCTGAGTGTCGCATTCATGTTGTGCTTGGGGAAATAAAGCGGAACGGCTAAAGAAATTGAAAATGATATTAATCTTTTACTTTAATTCAATTTTGAAGAACAGTGCAATTATATAAAAAAATTTACCTTGTGGGTGATTACAAAAAATCTCAGACTTACAGCGAAGATATAATATTTAAGGACTAGAATATCATAGAGACTTGGCGAGGGGCTCTTTTAACACTTGAAGCTTGTAAGCAATCACCTAGCATAATGCACTAGGCCTAGCAGCACCGCTGATGTTTAATTCACAAATCATCAGCAAATACTAAATGAAGTTCACTGGGTTTGTATCCTGCTTACTGCAATGGTTACACTATTCTGTTTAAAAGTTTGCATATACATTCTGTTCTTTGGAGCTTTCTCTTGATAATAGAAAAATTATTTATGTATGAAAAGCACCACAGCTGTTTTTAAGATTGATTACAATAAGAAATCACCAAATCAGCATATTAAGAATGATTTCTAAAGGATCACGTGGCACTGAAAACTGCAGTAATAGCTGCTGAAATCAGCTTTGCCATCACAGCAATAAATAACATTTTGAAATAGATTAAAATAGAAAAAGATTTTTTACAATAATATTCCACAATATTACTGTCCTCACTGTATTTTTAATAAAATAAATGCAGTCTTGGTGAGCTTAAGAGATTTCTTTCAAGAACATAAAAAATTAATTCCAACCTAAATCTTGAATGCTATCCTGATGTTCCAACAATTTCAGTTACAAATGCTTAGTGGAGGAAATTATGATTGCACTCTCCCTGTTTACCATTGAAGTTAAAGTTAAAACATTACCGTCTACAGCCGCAAGAGGGCGCTCTATGCTGCTCAGTGCTCCTGTAGTCTACACTGAAAACATAGAGCGCCCTCTCGTGGCTGTAGACGCTAATGTTTTGTCTTGGTTCTTGGTTGTAAATAAATGAGACTTTTTCCTTGTCATGACGTATTTTTGGACTGATGCGACTCATACTTAGGTGCGACTTATAGTCTGAAAAATACGGTAGTTGGACAAGTTCATAAATTACATTTGAGGAATCACCTTAATTTGTATGGGTGTATAGTGTATAGTGTGAACTGTTATGTGGGTATTGTTATTTATTCAAGGAAAAGGGATGTAATGAGTGTGATGTTTAGTCCACTAGGTGGCAGTAATGGATTGTATAAAATCAGGTGCATTTGCTAAGGATTGGTGTGGTAATTTGTAGATGATGAATGTTCCACGTGGAATAAAGACGCCAGCACCAGTAATTCCTCGTTTTGGTTCATTGTCTTGTTCTTGAATGATACAGACACATCACTACAAATGCTTAATTTCACTGCTCCAAAAGACATGTGATTTATACAGCCGGTCAGACTGGAAAATTGTGATTTCGAAAGGGCCCACATGTAAAATAGATCATAACATATCTAACGTATAGATGATATTGAACATTTCTTCTGGGATTCACCAAAATCGTATATGCTGTAGTGAAACTGTAAACTGAGTTGACTAAACACGTTGCTGAGTGTCTCAATATCTGCAATACAGCATTCAGACTACTATTATTGTTTATTAATAAAAAACAAAGAATAAAAAAAGGAATTGAGGATTTTTAATACTAACCTGCAAAGTAAGTTGCAGAACATGTAAAGGAATCAAAACTTGTACGTTAACTGCTAAATGAGCTAAGCTGCTAGCTTATAAGGGGGACCTGTGATTAGCTTGTTTGCTACATGTGAGGTTTAATTAAATTTCAAAACGACTAAACATATCATAACCTCGCATTATAAAGCTATTCTAGCTGTTTGAGGTATAATGTACCTCTGCTTACCTTTCTTCAGCTCGTTATACCAGACTTTGACGATGGTTTTGGAGTGTTTTCTGTGTCTGCACGCTCTGCTGGGAGTTACTCAGATCATTTCTTCTCCAAAGCAGGCTCCGAGAATGCAAAAAATAAGCAGAATAAATATTTTCTACATTGATAATGATAAACGTTTTTTTGAGTAAATTAATCATAAGACTTAAAAATCGTTTTTTTTTTGTTTTTTTTTTTGTGCTTTGTTTAAATTGTTTATTGTTTATTCTTATGTAGTTTTTAAAATGTACACATTGGTCACTGTGGTTTAAAACTGATCATTCATCTAGAGCCAAAACCTCTTTAAAACTAACCAAAACCAGTCTAACTGGAACATCAACCATGAAACATAATAATAATAATAATAATAATAATAATAATAAAGTAATATATAAATAAAGTTCAGTTCATTTAAAAAAGTTACACATTTTTATAACTTTTGTTGTTGTTATTAATATTATTATTTTAAATTTAAAGCAGAGTGAAATTTTTTACAGGCCTGTTAGGTTATTTGTTTAAATGTTTAATTTATGTCCAGTCTGGCCTGTACCCTTCTAAATTATCATTTATTTTTAAAAAGTGATCAGTTTTTATTATTATTATTATCTTTTAATTTTCAGGGACAGGAGAAGAGTTTGGGAAACTTGTTAGGAAACAGTCAGTATTTAATATGGAGCCACTAGTGATGATGTATTTACTGCTTCTCTCCTGAGCTGCTCATTTAGTTCAGAATTCTCAGTTCAGCTCACTGTTGTGACATCATAATGGAGATTCCGTTCTGGCAGCTCTAAACTGCTGTTCTGACTAACTTTCTTCTGTTGGTGTGTTAGGAGAGAAAAGATCGAGAGCTACTTTCGTGACTTTCTGCAGATATTGACAACAAATACTGAATTCACTTGCAGCATCTAGTGTCCACAATGGCACTGTTCAGCAGTGTATTTAGACCACTTTTTGAGTGTTTTGCTCACTTCTTTCATAAAAGGGAGACACCTTTGAGGGCACAACAGTGTGCAGCACAAGAACGGGCGGCAATAGAGAAACTCCCAGAAGCATCAATGATGAAGGCAGATGAAAGTGAGGCCTTCGACTTCACTGCCCAAAACAAGAAGTGCAAAAAGAGACGCCGCCAGGTAACTTAACTGAGAAGTACCAGCTTCCACCGAAAATGGTTTAGAATCACTTTTCACTCAGTAATTGCTAGTAGATTTCACAATTAATTACAAAGAAACATCAACACATTCAATTAAATGTGACATTTTGGAAATAGAAAGACTGAAATAGTATTGTCTTGTATCATTTACTACAATAATCTTTACTAACTAAAATGTACGATTTTACAGTATGGAGAGAAAGAGAAGAAAAGACAGGTGAAGAGAAAGGTGAAGAAGGAGAAAGAGATGAATGAGGGAGGAAGTCATAAAGACAAGGCTGAAAAAGAAAGCGAGACATTTGGCCTTGAAAAGATAAAGGATAGAGGACATGTGCCACAGAAAAAAAGAGAGTCTGCCAAATTCAGAAAGATGCAGAGTCTAGAAAATGTGATGGAGGGAGGAAGTATGCATAGAGAGGCTGGAGAAAAGAAAAAGAAGAGGAGAAACCAGAAGGAAAGAAGGACCACTGAGCCTACTCCACTTCTTGTGGAGGTCAAACCTCAGCAAAGTCTAGTCAGTCCTCCAGTGAGATCTTCCTTCTTGAAGCCAATAGAAGGAGAATTTCCATTGCTTCCAAGTGTCTCTGAAGACCTTCCTTTACCAGCTGCTCGCTTCAAACCCTTGCCGCCAGTGACCAGACCGCCCATGCATCCTCAAAAGCCAGAGACTGCACCAGAGGAAGTGTCCTTGCCATGTTCTCTTCTTCAAGTGCATCCTCCCAAACCGTTGGCAGTTCCTCCATGTTCCACTCCAACACCTGATGAACTGTTTTGCCTCCGACGCATCCAAGTCAGTCCTCCCAAACAACTGGTGGTTTCTCCGAGCTCCTCTCCTGTATCTGATGAAGTTGTTGATCTGCAACGTTCTTCAGCTCCAGTGTGTTCTCCCAGCTTGATGAAGGCTCAGCCGTCCACTTCTTCCCTGTTTGAGCCGCCTCCACAACTCATGCTCATCGACATAGAGGATGAGGAAACAGAGTACGTGGAGTACACGGGGAAGACCATTCGGGCCTGTGACTTACCCAAGTATGAACTCCCCCGACCTCAGGAGGCTGAAATGAAACCAAGACGGATGGTTGCTTGGTTGGAGAGTGACTGCGACATGCCGGAGGAAGTGTGGGCGAGTGAAGTGGTGGAGGTCCAGGGATTTGAAGATGTGAAAGATAACACTGATGAAATGGGAGACTCCAATGCCATAGAAGGGACTTTGGATGACTCCTCTCAGAAAAAGGAGGAGTTGGATAAACACATGATGAAGCTGTTTGGTGTAGCCTCTCCTGAAGGTCCCAAGAATGAGACCCAGCACAATGTGAATGTCCAGCAAGAGCCAAAGAGGAAAAGAAAATTGCCACTTGTTCTCTTCAGCTGGGCAGAAGAGAAGGCCAAGAAAAAGAAGGAGAAGAAAATACAGAAGGAGAAGGAGCGAAGAGAAAAGGAGTTGCTGCTTGAACGCTACAGGAACGATCCAAAACTGAAGCACTTGTTGATCAACAAGCACAACTGCAACTACTGCTCCTCTGAGTGAAGATCATTGTCCCTTCCCAAAACATCCTCTTCACCTTTAACCTACAGCACAATTCTGTGTACAAATAAAAAAACTGTGCAAACTAAAAGTTGAATGATCCATGCAAATTTCCTGAATATTAACACATAAAACGTGTTTAAAGTTCAAATGATTAATTTGAAAGCATGCAGTGATTTTCTACCATTTTAAACAAACATTTTATTTTAACAAAGAACAGCCACAGGAAGTGAATGATTCATCTCAGATCACAGCAATAAAACAACACTTGATTTGAGTAAAAGGTACATTTCATTGGTAAGTTACAATTAGGTTTATCATATTGTCTATGATTTGGATTCCAATATGAAAGCTGCAACTCTGTCTTTTTATATTTCTTCCACTAAAGGCCTCCTTTGTGGATTTTTGGAGCATTGCCTCCCTAAGAATACAAACCATATGCAATTGTTGTTTATGACCAAAATTGCACGTGTTTATTTATAAAGACTTTTGCAGATGCAGGTTAACAGTCATATAATAACAGTATATGACATTAAACAAATTCAAATTTCCTAAAGAAAGTTTTTGTAGTAAGGACTGTTAAAATTTAAAAATCTGTTTTTTTAAATAATAATAAATATATGAAAACAACAATGTTACTCTTCTTTCATGATAACTTATTTCTTATCTTATCACGTTAGGTCATGATTGAACAACAAATAGTATAAATCACAAATATTAGTCAGCTTTACATATTTTTCCATACACAACACTCCTCTAATACAGGACCTCTTCAAAAAGTGCACATTTGTACCTAAAGAGTCCCTACATATGTTAGTACCCAAAAGGTTTTGTGTTAACTTTTTATTTATTCTATTTTTTTATGAAATTGAAGAATGGAATGAAACAAGCAGCTGTCTTTGAGTGATTTACTCAAATGATCAAGATACTGATTCATTTAAAATTGGTCTCATAACCGTTTTCAACAATTCACATCATGATGCCTTTCATGTATGATTTGCAATCTACTCCAGTCACTAAAAGTACAACAAAAGACCATTTCAAACGGTGTTTTCCTCTCATTTTATTTTTGTAATGAAAAGCAAACAGGCTGCAGAGGAACTTCAGTTTAATGCAAATGTACAGTGCTAAGAGATCTACCAAGCCCAAACACACTCTACACACCTCAATCCACTAGAGCGTTACTAAAACAGAAGTTATTAATAAAGACAAACATTTGATCAAAATAAACAAAATAAGTTTTATGCCACCCAAGTAATTATTTTCTTAACCCATGACTTTCACAGCCAGTTCAGTGTTCAATAGCTCCACATGCAAGGTTTGAGATTTCAGCTGGGTACATGACATTTCAATGAATATAGAAACGCACACATTAGTGAGCAGCACAGCCAGATATTCAGATATTCATGCATAGAACTAGAGGGGTTTGAGCTTCATTTAACTATGTACAGCTACTGTGTATATATGCAAATGTTTGGAGAAGTATCTATGTCTGTCTGACATTCTTCGCTGTGTTAGACTATCATGCAGAGACTTTATACTGACTAGTGGAGCACATTAGCATCAGTAATTATCGCTACTCTGACAAACAAATCTCCGCTCATTGAAATCTGCTCTTTCTCTCTCCCTCCTTCTCAATCAACCAGAAAGCAACAATGCAAAGGTTACTCAAGTGAAATTTCTGCCATGCCTTTCGGATGCAACTGTTGAGTCATATAACGTTATACATCTCCAGAACCACACAAGCAAATTAAACAAGAAGGACAGATCGGGCAATGTAAAGGAACTGCATTCAAACGGGTTCTTGAATAATTTTTTGTTTTGTCCTGAAAAGGACAAAGAGCTTTTGCCTGATCAGCCTGTACATGTTGACATAAAGGGAATTTGAAAGACAAATAATTTCAGAATTTGAGGAAAGGTGAAGTGAATGTGAATGTGAGGTGGTGCATCATTCTGTGAAATGTGGTCTGCACTTTCCTCTTCTAACAGGAAGGGGGCACCCTCAATCCCTGGTGCGACCCACAATGGCCAGGATGTAAAGGAAGATGTTGATGATGTCGGTGTAGAGGTTAAGAGCTGCATAGACATACTCCTCTGGGCTAATGGCCAACTTCTTGTTGCCCAGGAGAAGCTGGGTGTCCACAGCCAGGAACTGTGAAAGAACAAACAAGCCCTGAGTGTCGCATTCATGTTGTGCTTGGGGAAATAAAGCGGAAAGGCTAAAGAAATTGAAAATGATATTAATCTTTTACTTTAATTCAATTTTGAAGAAGAGTGCAATTATATAAAAAAAATTACCTTGTGGGTGATTACAAAAAATCTCATGGACTTACAGCGAAGATATAATATTTAAGGACTAGAATATCATAGAGACTTGGCGAGGGGCTCTTTTAACACTTGAAGCTTGTAAGCAATCACCTAGCATAATGCACTAGGCCTAGCAGCACTGCTGATGTTTAATTCACAAATCATCAGCAAATACTAAATGAAGTTCACTGGGTTTGTATCCTGCTTACTGCAATGGTTACACTATTCTGTTTAAAAGTTTGCATATACAATTCTGTTCTATGGAGCTTTCTCTTGATAATAGAAAAATTATTTATGTATGAAAAGCAGCACAGCTGTTTTTAAGATTGATTACAATAAGAAATCACCAAATCAGCATATTAAGAATGATTTCTAAAGGATCACGTGGCACTGAAAACTGCAGTAATAGCTGCTGAAATCAGCTTTGCCATCACAGCAATAAATAACATTTTGAAATAGATTAAAATAGAAAAAGATTTTTTACAATAATATTCCACAATATTACTGTCCTCACTGTATTTTTAATAAAATAAATGCAGTCTTGGTGAGCTTAAGAGATTTCTTTCAAGAACATAAAAAATTAATTCCAACCTAAATCTTGAATGCTATCCTGATGTTCCAGCAATTTCAGTTACAAATGCTTAGTGGAGGAAATTATGACTGCACTCTCCCTGTTTACCATTGAAGTTAAAGTTAAAACATTACCGTCTACAGCCGCAAGAGGGCGCTCTATGCTGCTCAGTGCTCCTGTAGTCTACACTGAAAACATAGAGCGCCCTCTCGTGGCTGTAGACACTAATGTTTTGTCTTGGTTCTTGGTTGTAAATAAATCAGACTTAAGAGTCCAGTGCGACTTACATATGTTTTTTTTCCTTGTCATGACGTATTTTTGGACTGATGCGACTCATACTTAGGTGCGACTTATAGTCTGAAAAATACGGTAGTTGGACAAGTTCATAAATTACATTTGAGGAATCACCTTAATTTGTATGGGGGGGGGGGTATAGTATTTTGAGGTATAGTGCCCTGTTTGCACAACAGTATACATTGCCAAAGTTGTCCTGTTGCTGAGTCTCCTTTTGAGGTTCAGCTCTCTGAACAGTCTCCAGAACTGGTTTCATCTGCACCAAAGACTGACAGTCCAATTTTGCGAAGATCTAGTGGTGTTAGAAAACCACCAGTTAGACTAGACTTGTAAAAAAAAAAGTTGTTTTGAAAAAGGAATGTGTTGTAAATGGTAAAATGGAGCAATTGAGTGTTTTGGTGTGGGACTAGTGTATAGTGTGAACTGTTATGTGGGTATTGTTATTTATTCAAGGAAAAGGGATGTAATGAGTGTGATGTTTAGTCCACTAGGTGGCAGTAATGGATTGTATAAAATCAGGTGCATTTGCTAAGGATTGGTGTGGTAATTTGTAGATGATGAATGTTCCACGTGGAATAAAGACGCCAGCACCAGTAATTCCTCGTATTGGTTCATTGTCTTGTTCTTGAATAATACAGACACATCACTACAAATGCTTAATTTCACTGCTCCAAAAGACATGTGATTTATACAGCCGGTCAGACTGGAAAATTGTGATTTCGAAAGGGCCCACATGTAAAATAGATCATAACATATCTAACATATAGATGATATTGAACATTTCTTCTGGGATTCACCAAATTCGTATATGCTGTAGTGAAACTGTAAACTGAGTTGACTAAACACATTGCTGAGTGTCTCAATATCTGCAATACAGCATTCAGACTACTATTATTGTTTATTAATAAAAAACAAAGAATAAAAAAAAGGAATTGAGGATTTTTTATAATAACCTGCAAAGTAAGTTGCAGAACATGTAAAGGAATCAAAACTTGTACGTTAACTGCTAAATGAGCTAAGCTGCTAGCTTATAAGGAGGACCTGTGATTAGCTTGTTTGCTACATGTGAGGTTTAATTAAATTTCAAAACGACTAAACATATCATAACCTCGCATTATAAAGCTATTCTAGCTGTTTGAGGTATAATGTACCTCTGCTTACCTTTCTTCAGCTCGTTATACCAGACTTTGACGATGGTTTTGGAGTGTTTTCTGTGTCTGCACGCTCTGCTGGGAGTTACTCAGATCATTTCTTCTCCAAAGCAGGCTCCGAGAATGCAAAAAATAAGCAGAATAAATATTTTCTACATTGATAATGATAAACGTTTTTAGAAATAAACGTCAGCAGTAATGGCTGTTTCTGTTTCTACTTTATTTTTTGATTAAATTAATCATAAGACTTAAAAATCGTTTTTTTTTTTGTGCTTTGTTTAAATTGTTTATTGTTTATTCTTATGTAGTTTTTAAAATGTACACACTGGTCACTGTGGTTTAAAACTGATCATTCATCTAGAGCCAAAACCTCTTTAAAACTAACCAAAACCAGTCTAACTGGAACATCAACCATGAAACATAATAATAATAATAATAATAAAGTAATATATAAATAAAGTTCAGTTCATTTAAAAAAGTTACACATTTTTATAACTTTTGTTGTTGTTATTAATATTATTATTTTAAATTTAAAGCAGAGTGAAATTTTTTACAGGCCTGTTAGGTTATTTGTTTAAATGTTTAATTTATGTCCAGTCTGGCCTGTACCCTTCTAAATTATCATTTATTTTTAAAAAGTGATCAGTTTTTATTATTATTATTATCTTTTAATTTTCAGGGACAGGAGAAGAGTTTGGGAAACTTGTTAGGAAACAGTCAGTATTTAATATGGAGCCACTAGTGATGATGTATTTACTGCTTCTCTCCTGAGCTGCTCATTTAGTTCAGAATTCTCAGTTCAGCTCACTGTTGTGACATCATAATGGAGATTCCGTTCTGGCAGCTCTAAACTGCTGTTCTGACTAACTTTCTTCTGTTGGTGTGTTAGGAGAGAAAAGATCGAGAGCTACTTTCGTGACTTTCTGCAGATATTGACGACAAATACTGAATTCACTTGCAGCATCTAGTGTCCACAATGGCACGGTTCAGCACTGTATTTAGACCACTTTTTGAGTGTTTTGCTCACTTCTTTCATAAAAGGGAGACACCTTTGAGGGCACAACAGTGTGCAGCACAAGAACGGGCGGCAATAGAGAAACTCCCAGAAGCATCAATGATGAAGGCAGATGAAAGTGAGGCCTTCGACTTCACTGCCCAAAACAAGAAGTGCAAAAAGAGACGCCGCCAGGTAACTTAACTGAGAAGTACCACTTTTTTCACTTTTCACTCAGTAATTGCTAGTAGATTTCACAATTAATTACAAAGAAACATCAACACATTCAATTAAATGTGACATTTTGGAAATAGAAAGACTGAAATAGTATTGTCTTGTATCATTTACTACAATAATCTTTACTAACTAAAATGTACGATTTTACAGTATGGAGAGAAAGAGAAGAAAAGACAGGTGAAGAGAAAGGTGAAGAAGGAGAAAGAGATGAATGAGGGAGGAAGTCATAAAGACAAGGCTGAAAAAGAAAGCGAGACATTTGGCCTTGAAAAGATAAAGGATAGAGGACATGTGCCACAGAAAAAAAGAGAGTCTGCCAAATCCAGAAAGATGCAGAGTCTAGAAAATGTGATGGAGGGAGGAAGTAAGCATAGAGAGGCTGGAGAAAAGAAAAAGAAGAGGAGAAACCAGAAGGAAAGAAGGACCACTGAGCCTACTCCACTTCTTGTGGAGGTCAAACCTCAGCAAAGTCTAGTCAGTCCTCCAGTGAGATCTTCCTTCTTGAAGCCAATAGAAGGAGAATTTCCATTGCTTCCAAGTGTCTCTGAAGACCTTCCTTTACCAGCTGCTCGCTTCAAACCCTTGCCGCCAGTGACCAGACCGCCCATGCATCCTCAAAAGCCAGAGACTGCACAAGAGGAAGTGTCCTTGCCATATTCTCTTCTTCAAGTGGATCCTCCCAAACCGTTGGCAGCACCAGAGGAAGTGTCCTTGCTAAGTTCTCTTCTTCAAGTGGATTCTCCCAAACCGTTGGCAGTTCCTCCATGTTCCACTCCAACACCTGATGAACTGTTTTGCCTCCGACGCATCCAAGTCAGTCCTCCCAAACAACTGGTGGTTTCTCCGAGCTCCTCTCCTGTATCTGATGAAGTTGTTGATCTGCAACGTTCTTCAGCTCCAGTGTGTTCTCCCAGCTTGATGAAGGCTCAGCCGTCCACTTCTTCCCTGTTTGAGCCGCCTCCACAACTCATGCTCATCGACATAGAGGATGAGGAGACAGAGTACGTGGAGTACACGGGGAAGACCATTCGGGCCTGTGACTTACCCAAGTATGAACTCCCCCGACCTCAGGAGGCTGAAATGAAAACAAGACGGATGGTTGCTTGGTTGGAGAGTGACTGCGACATGCTGGAGGAAGTGTGGGCGAGTGAAGTGGTGGAGGTCCAGGGATTTGAAGATGTGAAAGATAACACTGATGAAATGGGAGACTCCAATGCCATAGAAGGGACTTTGGATGACTCCTCTCAGAAAAAGGAGGAGTTGGATAAACACATGATGAAGCTGTTTGGTGTAGCCTCTCCTGAAGGTCCCAAGAATGAGACCCAGCACAATGTGAATGTCCAGCAAGAGCCAAAGAGGAAAAGAAAATTGCCACTTGTTCTCTTCAGCTGGGCAGAAGAGAAGGCCAAGAAAAAGAAGGAGAAGAAAATACAGAAGGAGAAGGAGCGAAGAGAAAAGGAGTTGCTGCTTGAACGCTACAGGAATGATCCAAAACTGAAGCACTTGTTGATCAACAAGCACAACTGCAACTACTGCTCCTCTGAGTGAAGATCATTGTCCCTTCCCAAAACATCCTCTTCACCTTTAACCTACAGCACAATTCTGTGTACAAATAAAAAAACTGTGCAAACTAAAAGTTGAATGATCCATGCAAATTTCCTGAATATTAACACATAAAACGTGTTTAAAGTTCAAATGTTTAATTTGAAAGCGTGCAGTGATTTTCTACCATTTTAAACAAACATTTTATTTTAACAAAGAACAGCCACAGGAAGTGAATGATTCATCTCAGATCACAACAATAAAACGACACTTGATTTGAGTAAAAGGTACATTTCATTGGTAAGTTACAATTAGGTTTATCATATTGTCTATGATTTGGATTCCAATATGAAAGCTGCAACTCTGTCTTTTTATGTTTCTTCCACTAAAGGCCTCCTTTGTGGATTTTTGGAGCATTGCCTCCCTAAGAATACAAACCATATGCAATTGTTGTTTATGACCAAAATTGCAGGTGTTTATTTATAAAGACTTTTGCAGATGCAGGTTAACAGTCATATAATAACAGTATATGACATTAAACAACTTCAAATTTTCTAAAGAAAGTTTTGGTAGTAAGGACTGTTAAAATTTTAAAATCTGTTTTTTTAAATAATAATAAATATATGAGAACAACAATGTTACTCTTCTTTCATGATAACTTATTTCTTATCTTATCACGTTAGGTCATGATTGAACAACAAATAGTATAAATCACAAATATTAGTCAGCTTTACATATTTTTCCATACACAACACTCCTCTAATACAGGACCTCTTCAAAAAGTGCACATTTGTACCTAAAGAGTCCCTACATATGTTAGTACCCTAAAGGTTTTGTGTGACCTTTTTTTTTATTAATTTTCTTATGAAATTGAAGAATGGAATGAAACAAGCAGCTGTCTTTGAGTGATTTACTCAAATGATCAAGATACTGATTCATTTAAAATTGGTCTCATAACCGTTTTCAACAATTCACATCATGATGCCTTTCATGTATGATTTGCAATCTACTCCAGTCACTAAAAGTACAACAAAAGACCATTTCAAACGGTGTTTTCCTCTCATTTTATTTTTGTAATGAAAAGCAAACAGGCTGCAGAGGAACTTCAGTTTAATGCAAATGTACAGTGCTAAGAGATCTACCAAGCCCAAACACACTCTACACACCTCAATCCACTAGAGCGTTACTAAAACAGAAGTTATTAATAAAGACAAACATTTGATCAAAATAAACAAAATAAGTTTTATGCCACCCAAGTAATTATTTTCTTAACCCATGACTTTCACAGCCAGTTCAGTGTTCAATAGCTCCACATGCAAGGTTTGAGATTTCAGCTGGGTACATGACATTTCAGTGAATATCACAAGTTAACCAGTTAGCTGTGAAACTGCTGTACATTCATATATGAAATCATCTGAATTTTCTTTAGTTTACAATGGTAATGAACAGAAATCTGTCTTTACATACTGCAATTAGCCCTAATATGCTTAAATAAATCCCTGCCAATGTTTGATGTTTTTAGATTCTTACATTTCTAGGAAAATTTAAAAAGAACCATGTTACCATGTTCATGACAATTCGGCCATTACCCAGCATTTTAATAAATAACTTATAAATAACTACAAAAACATCAAATGCAATAATTGTCCTAGAAGTATCCTGTTATTGTCCAGCAAATGGAACATTTTTGCAAGGTAACATGCAACTAGTGTTATTTCCAAAAGCATCAAATAATCCAATATTCCATTCACATTCGTTAAAATAAGGGAATGACATCTCTTTCTCTCAATCACACACACATATACACAAACAAAACAACAAAATGATCTATTTAATGAAAAGAAAAAGTAAAGTAGTCAGCATGAAAGAGAAAAGAGTGATGTAATGTAGTGTTTGAGCCTCAAATACTGACTTTTGGAATTATTTAATAGTCAGGACAACCTCACAAGCTCACCTTCCTCTCAAAAATAAAAAAGGAAAAGTTATTATACACAGGCTTTACTTTACTTCTCACAGTTATACTGCAGATAATGCAGTCAACTGAACAAATGTTTGTCATCTTGGAGTGTATATATTGGTGGTATTATGTTGCAAAGCAGCAATGTTATAGAAACGCACACATTAGTGAGCAGCACAGCCAGATATTCAGATATTCATGCATAGAACTAGAGGGGTTTGAGCTTCATTTAACTATGTACAGCTACTGTTGTATATGCAAATGTTTGGAGAAGTATCTATGTCTGTCTGACATTCTTCGCTGTGTTAGACTATCATGAGGAGACTTTATACTGACTAGTGGAGCACATTAGCATCAGTAATTATCGCTACTCTGACAAACAAATCTCCGCTCATTGATATCTGCTCTTTCTCTCTCCCTCCTTCTCAATCAACCAGAAAGCAACAATGAAAAGGTTACTCAAGTTAAATTTCTGACATGCCGTTTGGATGCAACTGCAAGTCATATAACGTTATACATCTCCAGAACCACACAAGCAAATTAAACAAGAAGGACAGATCGGGCAATGTAAAGGAACTGCATTCAAACGGGTTCTTGAATAATTTTTTGTTTTGTCCTGAAAAGGACAAAGAGCTTTTTCCTGATCAGTCTGTACATGTTGACATAAAGGGAATTTGAAAGACAAATAATTTCAGAATTTGAGGAAAGGTGAAGGAATGTGAGGTGGTGCATCATTCTGTGAAATGTGGTCTGCATTTTCCTCTTCTTACAGGAAGGGGGCACACTCAGTCCCTGGTGCGACCCACAATGGCCAGGATGTAAAGGAAGATGTTGATGATGTCGGTGTAGAGGTTAAGAGCTGCATAGACATACTCCTCTGGGCTAATGGCCAACTTCTTGTTGCCCAGGAGAAGCTGGGTGTCCACAGCCAGGAACTGTGAAAGAACAAACAAGCCCTGAGTGTCGCATTCATGTTGTGCTTGGGGAAATAAAGCGGAACGGCTAAAGAAATTGAAAATGATATTAATCTTTTACTTTAATTCAATTTTGAAGAACAGTGCAATTATATAAAAAAATTTACCTTGTGGGTGATTACAAAAAATCTCAGACTTACAGCGAAGATATAATATTTAAGGACTAGAATATCATAGAGACTTGGCGAGGGGCTCTTTTAACACTTGAAGCTTGTAAGCAATCACCTAGCATAATGCACTAGGCCTAGCAGCACCGCTGATGTTTAATTCACAAATCATCAGCAAATACTAAATGAAGTTCACTGGGTTTGTATCCTGCTTACTGCAATGGTTACACTATTCTGTTTAAAAGTTTGCATATACATTCTGTTCTTTGGAGCTTTCTCTTGATAATAGAAAAATTATTTATGTATGAAAAGCAGCACAGCTGTTTTTAAGATTGATTACAATAAGAAATCACCGAATCAGCATATTAAGAATGATTTCTAAAGGATCACGTGGCACTGAAAACTGCAGTAATAGCTGCTGAAATCAGCTTTGCCATCACAGCAATAAATAACATTTTGAAATAGATTAAATTAGAAAAAGATTTTTTACAATAATATTCCACAATATTACTGTCCTCACTGTATTTTTAATAAAATAAATGCAGTCTTGGTGAGCTTAAGAGATTTCTTTCAAGAACATAAAAAATTAATTCCAACCTAAATCTTGAATGCTATCCTGATGTTCCAACAATTTCAGTTACAAATGCTTAGTGGAGGAAATTATGACTGCACTCTCCCTGTTTACCATTGAAGTTAAAGTTAAAACATTACCGTCTACAGCCGCAAGAGGGCGCTCTATGCTGCTCAGTGCTCCTGTAGTCTACACTGAAAACATAGAGCGCCCTCTCGTGGCTGTAGACACTAATGTTTTGTCTTGGTTCTTGGTTGTAAATAAATCAGACTTAGAGTCCAGTGCGACTTACATATGTTATTTTCCTTGTCATGACGTATTTTTGGACTGATGCGACTCATACTTAGGTGCGACTTATAGTCTGAAAAATACGGTAGTTGGACAAGTTCATAAATTACATTTGAGGAATCACCTTAATTTGTATGGAGGGGGGGGGGTATAGTATTTTGAGGTATAGTGCCCTGTTTGCACAACAGTATACATTGCCAAAGTTGTCCTGTTGCTGAGTCTCCTTTTGAGGTTCAGCTCTCTGAACAGTCTCCAGAACTGGTTTCATCTGCACCAAAGACTGACAGTCCAATTTTGCGAAGATCTAGTGGTGTTAGAAAACCACTTGTTAGACTAGACTTGTAAAAAAAAAAAGTTGTTTTGAAAAAGGAATGTGTTGTAAATGGTAAAATGGAGCAAGTGTAGTGTTTTGGTGTGGGACTAGTGTATAGTGTGAACTGTTATGTGGGTATTGTTATTTATTCAAGGAAAAGGGATGTAATGAGTGTGATGTTTAGTCCACTAGGTGGCAGTAATGGATTGTATAAAATCAGTTGCATTTGCTAAGGATTGGTGTGGTAATTTGTAGATGATGAATGTTCCACGCAGGGGGCAAGGAACTCGACCGGAAGTTGAAGTCGGGTGGGGGCTGCCATCTTTTAGCAGAACTTCACTTGCGTTAGCATTACCATTGACTCCCATTCATTTTGGCGTCACTTTGACAGCGAATAACTTTACATCTGAGGCATTTAAAGACTCCGTTTGTCCATTATTTATTTCTAAAGATACACGACAATGTATAAAGGGCTCCATTACCTTCTATGTTACATTATGGCCCCGTATAAACAGTTTTTGTAAAAAATAGGCTAACGATTGCGTCATAACCACTCGTCTCTCTGTCGCATTACCATACAGACAGGAGGAGAAGCTTGCAGGCAATTAACTTAATATGGCGTACTTGCGTTACATTTTAAAATACTATACAAAATAATTAATCAGAATACTTATTCCTGCTCACTGACGACAAAGAACTCCCCGCTCAAGCTCGCCGTCTCTGCAAGATTAACGATGGCAGTTTGCACGCACAGCTACTTAGAAGATTTACATCTGTCAGACAGGTTGCTGACGTCGTCAAGCTTCGTTTGAGTCTGCGCGTCAGAAACGGAAGTGCTAAAAAACGCTAAAAATGGGCTTTACTTGTCTCAATTGAGTTCCAATGGGGTCGCTGTGTCCATTTCTTTTACTGTCTATGGTTCCACGTGGAATAAAGACACCAGCACCAGTAATTCCTCGTATTGGTTCATTGTCTTGTTCTTGAATAATACAGACACATCACTACAAATGCTTAATTTCACTGCTCCAAAAGACATGTGATTTATACAGCCGGCCAGACTGGAAAATTGTGATTTCGAAAGGGCCCACATGTAAAATAGATCATAACATATCTAACGTAAAGATGATATTGAACATTTCTTCTGGGATTCACCAAAATCATATATAAATGCTGTAAACTGAGTTGACTAAACACGTTGCTGAGTGTCTCAATATCTGCAATACAGCATTCAGACTACTATTATTGTTTATTAATAAAAAACAAAGTATAAAAAAAAGGAATTGAGGATTTTTTATAATAACCTGCAAAGTAAGTTGCAGAACATGTAAAGGAATCAAAACTTGTACGTTAACTGCTAAATGAGCTAAGCTGCTAGCTTATAAGGGGGACCTGTGATTAGCTTGTTTGCTACATGTGAGGTTTAATTTAATTTCAAAACGACTAAACATATCATAACCTCGCATTATAAAGCTATTCTAGCTGTTTGAGGTATAATGTACCTCTGCTTTCCTTTCTTCAGCTCGTTATACCAGAATTTGACGATGGTTTTGGAGTGTTTTCTGTGTCTGCACGCTCTGCTGGGAGTTACTCAGATCATTTCTTCTCCAAAGCAGGCTCCGAGAATGCAACAAATAAGCAGAATAAATATTTTCTACATTGATAATGATAAGCGTTTTTAGAAATAAACGTCAGCAGTAATGGCTGTTTCTGTTTCTACTTTATTTTTTTATTAAATTAATCATAAGACTTAGACTTTTTTTTTTTGTGCTTTGTTTAAATTGTTTATTGTTTATTCTTATGTAGTTTTTAAAATGTACACACTGGTCACTGTGGTTTAAAACTGATCATTCATCTAGAGCCAAAACCTCTAACTGGAACATCAACCATGAAACATAATAAAAATAATAATAATAAAGTAATATATAAATAAAGTTCAGTTCATTTAAAAAAGTTACACATTTTTATAACTTTTGTTGTTGTTATTAATATTATTATTTTAAATTTAAAGCAGAGTGAAATTTTTTACAGGCCTGTTAGATTATTTGTTTAAATGTTTAATTTATGTCCAGTCTGGCCTGTACCCTTCTAAATTATCATTTATTTTTAAAAAGTGATCTGTTTTTATTATTATTATTATTATCTTTTAATTTTCAGGGACAGGAGAAGAGTTTGGGAAACTTGTTAGGAAACAGTCAGTATTTAATATGGAGCCACTAGTGATGATGTATTTACTGCTTCTCTCCTGAGCTGCTCATTTAGTTCAGAATTCTCAGTTCAGCTCACTGTTGTGACATCATAATGGAGATTCCATTCTGGCAGCTCTAAACTGCTGTTCTGACTAACTTTCTTCTGTTGGTGTGTTAGGAGAGAAAAGATCGAGAGCTACTTTCGTGACTTTCTGCAGATATTGACGACAAATACTGAATTCCCTTGCAGCATCTAGTGTCCACAATGGCACTGTTCAGCAGTGTATTTAGACCACTTTTTGAGTGTTTTGCTCACTTCTTTCGCAAAAGGGAGACACCTTTGAGGGCACAACAGTGTGCAGCACAAGAACGGGCGGCAATAGAGAAACTCCCAGAAGCATCAATGATGAAGGCAGATGAAAGTGAGGCCTTCGACTTCACTGCCCAAAACAAGAAGTGCAAAAAGAGACGCCGCCAGGTAACTTAACTGAGAAGTACCAGCTTGCACCGAAAATGGTTTAGAATCACTTTTTACTCAATAATTGCTAGTAGATTTCACAATTAATTACAAAGAAACATCAACACATTCAATTAAATGTGACATTTTGGAAATAGAAAGACTGAAATAGTATTGTCTTGTATCATTTACTACAATAATCTTTACTAACTAAAATGTACGATTTTACAGTATGGAGAGAAAGAGAAGAAAAGACAGGTGAAGAGAAAGGTGAAGAAGGAGAAAGAGATGAATGAGGGAGGAAGTCATAAAGACAAGGCTGAAAAAGAAAGCGAGACATTTGGCCTTGAAAAGATAAAGGATAGAGGACATGTGCCACAGAAAAAAAGAGAGTCTGCCAAATTCAGAAAGATGCAGAGTCTAGAAAGTGTGATGGAGGGAGGAAGTAAGCATAGAGAGGCTGGAGAAAAGAAAAAGAAGAGGAGAAACCAGAAGGAAAGAAGGACCACTGAGCCTACTCCACTTCTTGTGGAGGTCAAACCTAAGCAAAGTCTAGTCAGTCCTCCAGTGAGATCTTCCTTCTTGAAGCCAATAGAAGGAGAATTTCCATTGCTTCCAAGTGTCTCTGAAGACCTTCCTTTACCAGCTGCTCGCTTCAAACCCTTGCCGCCAGTGACCAGACCGCCCATGCATCCTCAAAAGCCAGAGACTGCACCAGAGGAAGTGTCCTTGCCATGTTCTCCTCTTCAAGTGGATCCTCCCAAACCGTTGGCAGCACCAGAGGAAGTGTCCTTGCCATGTTCTCTTCTTCAAGTGGATCCTCCCAAACCGTTGGCAGTTCCTCCATGTTCCACTCCAGGACCTGATGAACTGTTTTGCCTCCGACGCATCCAAGTCAGTCCTCCCAAACAACTGGTGGTTTCTCCGAGCTCCTCTCCTGTATCTGATGAAGTTGTTGATCTGCAACGTTCTTCAGCTCCAGTGTGTTCTCCCAGCTTGATGAAGGCTCAGCCGTCCACTTCTTCCCTGTTTGAGCCGCCTCCACAACTCATGCTCATCGACATAGAGGATGAGGAAACAGAGTACGTGGAGTACACGGGGAAGACCATTCGGGCCTGTGACTTACCCAAGTCTGAACTCCCCCGACCTCAGGAGGCTGAAATGAAACCAAGACGGATGGTTGCTTGGTTGGAGAGTGACTGCGACATGCCGGAGGAAGTGTGGGCGAGTGAAGTGGTGGAGGTCCAGGGATTTGAAAATGTGAAAGATAACACTGATGAAATGGGAGACTCCAATGCCATAGAAGGGACTTTGGATGACTCCTCTCAGAAAAAGGAGGAGTTGGATAAACACATGATGAAGCTGTTTGGTGTAGCCTCTCCTGAAGGTCCCAAGAATGAGACCCAGCACAATGTGAATGTCCAGCAAGAGCCAAAGAGGAAAAGAAAATTGCCACTTGTTCTCTTCAGCTGGGCAGAAGAGAAGGCCAAGAAAAAGAAGGAGAAGAAAATACAGAAGGAGAAGGAGCGAAGAGAAAAGGAGTTGCTGCTTGAACGCTACAGGAACGATCCAAAACTGAAGCACTTGTTGATCAACAAGCACAACTGCAACTACTGCTCCTCTGAGTGAAGATCATTGTCCCTTCCCAAAACATCCTCTTCACCTTTAACCTACAGCACAATTCTGTGTACAAATAAAAAAACTGTGCAAACTAAAAGTTGAATGATCCATGCAAATTTCCTGAATATTAACACATAAAACGTGTTTAAAGTTCAAATGTTTAATTTGAAAGCGTGCAGTGATTTTCTACCATTTTAAACAAACATTTTATTTTAACAAAGAACAGCCACAGGAAGTGAATGATTCATCTCAGATCACAGCAATAAAACAACACTTGATTTGAGTAAAAGGTACATTTCATTGGTAAGTTACAATTAGGTTTATCATATTGTCTATGATTTGGATTTCAAAGTGAAAGCTGCAACTCTGTCTTTTTATGTTTCTTCCACTAAAGGCCTCCTTTGTGGATTTTTGGAGCATTGCCTCCCTAAGAATACAAACCATATGCAATTGTTGTTCATGACCAAAATTGCACGTGTTTATTTATAAAGACTTTTGCAGATGCAGGTTAACAGTCATATAATAACAGTATATGACATTGAACAAATTCAAATTTCCTAAAGAAAGTTTTGGTAGTAAGGACTGTTAAAATTTAAAAATCTGTTTTTTAAAATAATAATAAATATATCAGAACAACAATGTTACTCTTCTTTCATGATAACTTATTTCTTATCTTATCACGTTAGGTCATGATTGAACATCAAATAGTATAAATCACAAATATTAGTCAGCTTTACATATTTTTCCATACACAACACTCCTCTAATACAGGACCTCTTCAAAAAGTGCACATTTGTACCTAAAGAGCCCCTACATATGTTAGTACCCTAAAGGTTTTGTGTGAACTTTTTTTTTTTTTTATGAAATTGAAGAATGGAATGAAACAAGCAGCTGTCTTTGAGTGATTTACTCAAATGATCAAGATACTGATTCATTTAAAATTGGTCTCATAACCGTTTTCAACAATTCACATCATGATGCCTTTCATGTATGATTTGCAATCTACTCCAGTCACTAAAAGTACAACAAAAGACCATTTCAAACGGTGTTTTCCTCTCATTTTATTTTTGTAATGAAAAGCAAACAGGCTGCAGAGGAACTTCAGTTTAATGCAAATGTACAGTGCTAAGAGATCTACCAAGCCCAAACACACTCTACACACCTCAATCCACTAGAGCGTTACTAAAACAGAAGTTATTAATAAAGACAAACATTTGATCAAAATAAACAAAATAAGTTTTATGCCACCCAAGTAATTATTTTCTTAACCCATGACCTTCACAGCCAGTTCAGTGTTCAATAGCTCCACATGCAAGGTTTGAGATTTCAGCTGGGTACATGACATTTCAATGAATATTACAAGTTAACCAGTTAGCTGTGAAACTGCTGTACATTCATATCTGAAATCATCTGAATTTTCTTTAGTTTACAATGGCAATGAACAGAAATCTGTCTTTACATACTGCAATTAGCCCTAATATGCTTAAATAAATCCCTGCCAATGTTTGATGTTTTTAGATTCTTACATTTCTAGGAAAATTTAAAAAGAACCATGTTACCATGTTCATGACAATTCGGCCATTACCCAGCATTTTAATAAATAACTTATAAATAACTACAAAAACATCAAATGCAAGAATTTTCCTAGAAGTATCCTGTTATTGTCCAGCAAATGGAACATTTTTGCAAGGTAACATGCAACTAGTATTATTTCCAAAAGCATCAAATAATCCAATATTCCATTCACATTCGTTAAAATAAGGGAATGACATCTCTTTCTCTCAATCACACACACATATACACAAACAAAACAACAAAATGATCTATTTAATGAAAAGAAAAAGTAAAGTAGTCAGCATGAAAGAGAAAAGAGTGATGTAATGTAGTGTTTGAGCCTCAAATACTGACCTTTGGAATTATTTAATAGTCAGGACAACCTCACAAGCTCACCTTCCTCTCAAAAATAAAAAAGGAAAAGTTATTATACACAGGCTTTACTTTACTTCTCACAGTTATACTGCAGATAATACAGTCAACTGAACAAATGTTTGTCATCTTGGAGTGTATATATTGGTGGTATTATGTTGCAAAGCAGCAATGTTATAGAAACGCACACATTAGTGAGCAGCACAGCCCGATATTCAGATTTTCATGCATAGAACTAGAGGGGTTTGAGCTTCATTTAACTATGTACAGCTACTGTGTATATATGCAAATGTTTGGAGAAGTATCTATGTCTGTCTGACATTCTTCGCTGTGTTAGACTATCATGCAGAGACTTTATACTGACTAGTGGAGCACAATAGCATCAGTAATTATCGCTACTCTGACAAACAAATCTCCGCTCATTGATATCTGCTCTTTCTCTCTCCCTCCTTCTCAATCAACCAGAAAGCAACAATGCAAAGGTTACTCAAGTGAAATTTCTGACATGCCGCTTGGATGAAACTGTTGAGTCATATAACGTTATACATCTCCAGAACCACACAAGCAAATTAAACAAGAAGGACAGATCGGGCAATGTAAAGGAACTGCATTCAAACGGGTTCTTGAATAATTTTACAGGATGTAAAGGAAGATGTTGATGATGTCGGTGTAGAGGTTAAGAGCTGCATAGACATACTCCTCTGGGCTAATGGCCAACTTCTTGTTGCCCAGGAGAAGCTGGGTGTCCACAGCCAGGAACTGTGAAAGAACAAACAAGCCCTGAGTGTCGCATTCATGTTGTGCTTGGGGAAATAAAGCGGAACGGCTACAGAAATTGAACATGATATTAATCTTTTACTTTAATTCAATTTTGAAGATGTGTGCAATTATATAAAAAAATTTACCTTGTGGGTGATTAAAAAAAATCTCAGACTTACAGCGAAGATATAATATTTAAGGACTAGAATATCATAGAGACTTGTCGAGGGGCTCTTTTAACACTTGAAGCTTGTAAGCAATCACCTAGCATAATGCACTAGGCCTAGCAGCACCGCTGATGTTTAATTCACAAATCATCAGCAAATACTAAATGAAGTTCACTGGGTTTGTATCCTGCTTACTGCAATGGTTACACTATTCTGTTTAAAAGTTTGCATATACATTCTGTTCTTTGGAGCTTTCTCTTGATAATAGAAAAATTATTTATGTATGAAAAGCACCACAG
Organism: Carassius gibelio; assembly: GCF_023724105.1. Classification (NCBI taxonomy): domain Eukaryota; kingdom Metazoa; phylum Chordata; class Actinopteri; order Cypriniformes; family Cyprinidae; genus Carassius; species Carassius gibelio. The sequence goes on along the minus strand of NC_068414.1, from coordinate 24,553,246 downwards.
CTGTTTTTAAGATTGATTACAATAAGAAATCACCAAATCAGCATATTAAGAATGATTTCTAAAGGATCACGTGGCACTGAAAACTGCAGTAATAGCTGCTGAAATCAGCTTTGCCATCACAGCAATAAATAACATTTTGAAATAGATTAAAATAGAAAAAGATTTTTTACAATAATATTCCACAATATTACTGTCCTCACTGTATTTTTAATAAAATAAATGCAGTCTTGGTGAGCTTAAGAGATTTCTTTCAAGAACATAAAAAATGAATTCCAACCTAAATCTTGAATGCTATCCTGATGTTCCAACAATTTCAGTTACAAATGCTTAGTGGAGGAAATTATGACTGCACTCTCCCTGTTTACCATTGAAGTTAAAGTTAAAACATTACCGTCTACAGCCGCAAGAGGGCGCTCTATGCTGCTCAGTGCTCCTGTAGTCTACACTGAAAACATAGAGCGCCCTCTCGTGGCTGTAGACACTAATGTTTTGTCTTGGTTCTTGATTGTAAATAAATCAGACTTAGAGTCCAGTGCGACTTACATATGTTTTTTTTTCCTTGTCATGACGTATTTTTGGACTGATGCGACTCATACTTAGTTGCGACTTATAGTCTGAAAAATACGGTAGTTGGACAAGTTCATAAATTACATTTGAGGAATCACCTTAATTTGTAAGGGGGGGAGGGTGGTATAGTATTTTGAGGTATAGTGCCCTGTTTGCACAACAGTATACATTGCCAAAGTTGTCCTGTTGCTGAGTCTCCTTTTGAGGTTCAGCTCTCTGAACAGTCTCCAGAACTGGTTTCATCTGCACCAAAGACTGACAGTCCAATTTTGCGAAGATCTAGTGGTGTTAGAAAACCACCAGTTAGACTAGACTTGTAAAAAAAAAAGTTGTTTTGAAAAAGGAATGTGTTGTAAATGGAAAAATGGAGCAATTGAGTGTTTTGGTGTGGGACTAGTGTATAGTGTAAACTATTATGTGGGTATTGTTATTTATTCAAGGAAAAGGGATGTAATGAGTGTGATGTTTAGTCCACTAGGTGGCAGTAATGGATTGTATAAAATCAGGTGCATTTGCTAAGGATTGGTGTGGTAATTTGTAGATGATGAATGTTCCACGTGGAATAAAGACGCCAGCACCAGTAATTCCTCGTATTGGTTCATTGTCTTGTTCTTGAATGATACAGACACATCACTACAAATGCTTAATTTCACTGCTCCAAAAGACATGTGATTTATACAGCCGCTCAGACTGGAAAATTGTGATTTCGAAAGGGCCCACATGTAAAATAGATCATAACATATCTAACGTATATATGATATTTAACATGTCTTCTGGGATTCACCAAAATCGTATATAAATGCTGTAAACTGAGTTGACTAAACACGTTGCTGAGTTTCTCAATATCTGCAATACAGCATTCAGACTACTATTATTGTTTATTAATAAAAAACAAAGTATAAAAAAAGGAATTGAGGATTTTTTATAATAACCTGCAAAGTAAGTTGCAGAACATGTAAAGGAATCAAAACTTGTACGTTAACTGCTAAATGAGCTAAGCTGCTAGCTTATAAGGGGGACCTGTGATTAGCTTGTTTGCTACATGTGAGGTTTAATTTAATTTCAAAACGACTAAACATATCATAACCTCGCATTATAAAGCTATTCTAGCTGTTTGAGGTATAATGTACCTCTGCTTACCTTTCTTCAGCTCGTTATACCAGACTTTGACGATGGTTTTGGAGTGTTTTCTGTGTCTGCACGCTCTGCTGGGAGTTACTCAGATCATTTCTTCTCCAAAGCAGGCTCCGAGAATGCAAAAAATAAGCAAAATAAATATTTTCTACATTGATAATGATAAACGTTTTTAGAAATAAACGTCAGCAGTAATGGCTGTTTCTGTTTCTACTTTATTTTTTGATTAAATTAATCATAAGACTTAAAAATCTTTTTTTTTTTGTTTGTTTTTTTTTTTTTGCTTTGTTTAAATTGTTTATTGTTTATTCTTATGTAGTTTTTAAAATGTACACACTGGTCACTGTGGTTTAAAACTGATCATTCTTCTAGAGCCAAAACCTCTTTAAAACTAACCAAAACCAGTCTAACTGGAACATCAACCATGAAACATAATAAAAATAATAATAATAAAGTAAATACATAAATAAAGTTCAGGTCATTTAAAAAAGATACACATTTTTATAACTTTTGTTGTTGTTATTAATATTATTATTTTAAATTTAAAGCAGAGTGAAATTTTTTACAGGCCTGTTAGGTTATTTGTTTAAATGTTTAATTTATGTCCAGTCTGGCCTGTACCCTTCTAAATTATCATTTATTTTTAAAAAGTGATCTGTTTTTATTATTATTATTATTATCTTTTAATTTTCAGGGACAGGAGAAGAGTTTGGGAAACTTGTTAGGAAACAGTCAGTATTTAATATGGAGCCACTAGTGATGATGTATTTACTGCTTCTCTCCTGAGCTGCTCATTTAGTTCAGAATTCTCAGTTCAGCTCACTGTTGTGACATCATAATGGAGATTCCGTTCTGGCAGCTCTAAACTGCTGTTCTGACTAACTTTCTTCTGTTGGTGTGTTAGGAGAGAAAAGATCGAGAGCTACTTTCGTGACTTTCTGCAGATATTGACGACAAATACTGAATTCACTTGCAGCATCTAGTGTCCACAATGGCACTGTTCAGCAGTGTATTTAGACCACTTTTTGAGTGTTTTGCTCACTTCTTTCATAAAAGGGAGACACCTTTGAGGGCACAACAGTGTGCAGCACAAGAACGGGCGGCAATAGAGAAACTCCCAGAAGCATCAATGATGAAGGCAGATGAAAGTGAGGCCTTCGACTTCACTGCCCAAAACAAGAAGTGCAAAAAGAGACGCCGCCAGGTAACTTAACTGAGAAGTACCAGCTTGCACCGAAAATGGTTTAGAATCACTTTTCACTCAGTAATTGCTAGTAGATTTCACAATTAATTACAAAGAAACATCAACACATTCAATTAAATGTGACATTTTGGAAATAGAAAGACCGAAATAGTATTGTCTTGTATCATTTACTACAATAATCTTTACTAACTAAAATTTACGATTATACAGTCTGGAGAGAAAGAGAAGAAAAGACAGGTGAAGAGAAAGGTGAAGAAGGAGAGAGAGATGAATGAGGGAGGAAGTCATAAAGACAAGGCTGAAAAAGAAAGTGAGACATTTATCCTTGAAAAGATAAAGGATAGAGGACATGTGCCACAGAAAAAAAGAGAGTCTGCCAAATTCAGAAAGATGCAGAGTCTAGAAAATGTGATGGAGGGAGGAAGTAAGCATAGAGAGGCTGGAGAAAAGAAAAAGAAGAGGAGAAACCAGAAGGAAAGAAGGACAACTGAGCCTACTCCACTTCTTGTGGAGGTCAAACCTAAGCAAAGTCTAGTCAGTCCTCCAGTGAGATCTTCCTTCTTGAAGCCAATAGAAGGAGAATTTCCATTGCTTCCAAGTGTCTCTGAAGACCTTCCTTTACCAGCTGCTCGTTTCAAACCCTTGCCGCCAGTGACCAGACCGCCCATGCATCCTCAAAAGCCAGAGACTGCACCAGAGGAAGTGTCCTTGCCAGGTTCTCTTCTTCAAGTGGATTCTCCCAAACCGTTGGCGAAACCAGAGGAAGTGTCCTTGCCATGTTCTCCTCTTCAAGTGGATCCTCCCAAACCTTTGGCAGCACCAGAGAAAGTGTCCTTGCCAGGTTCTCTTCTTCAAGTGGATTCTCCCAAACCGTTGGCAGTTCCTCCATGTTCCACTCCAACACCTGATGAACTGTTTTGCCTCCGACGCATCCAAGTCAGTCCTCCCAAACAACTGGTGGTTTCTCCGAGCTCCTCTCCTGTATCTGATGAAGTTGCTGATCTGCAACGTTCTTCAGCTCCAATGTGTTCTCCCAGCTTGATGAAGGCTCAGCCGTCCACTTCTTCCCTGTTTGAGCCGCCTCCACAACTCATGCTCATCGACATAGAGGATGAGGAGACAGAGTACGTGGAGTACACGGGGAAGACCATTCGGGCCTGTGACTTACCCAAGTCTGAACTCCCCCGACCTCAGGAGGCTGAAATGAAACCAAGACGGATGGTTGCTTGGTTGGAGAGTGACTGCGACATGCCGGAGGAAGTGTGGGTGAGTGAAGTGGTGGAGGTCCAGGGATCTGAAGATGTGAAAGATAACACTGATGAAATGGGAGACTCCAATGCCATAGAAGGGACTTTGGATGACTCCTCTCAGAAAAAGGAGGAGTTGGATAAACACATGATGAAGCTGTTTGGTGTAGCCTCTCCTGAAGGTCCCAAGAATGAGACCCAGCACAATGTGAATGTCCAGCAAGAGACAAAGAGGAAAAGAAAATTGCCACTTGTTCTCTTCAGCTGGGCAGAAGAGAAGGCCAAGAAAAAGAAGGAGAAGAAAATACAGAAGGAGAAGGAGCGAAGAGAAAAGGAGTTGCTGCTTGAACGCTACAGGAACGATCCAAAACTGAAGCACTTGTTGATCAACAAGCACAACTGCAACTACTGCTCCTCTGAGTGAAGATCATTGTCCCTTCCCAAAACATCCTCTTCACCTTTAACCTACAGCACAATTCTGTGTACAAATAAAAAAACTGTGCAAACTAAAAGTTGAATGATCCATGCAAATTTCCTGAATATTAACACATAAAACGTGTTTAAAGTTCAAATGTTTAATTTGAAAGCGTGCAGTGATTTTCTACCATTTTAAACAAACATTTTATTTTAACAAAGAACAGCCACAGGAAGTGAATGATTCATCTCAGATCACAACAATAAAATGACACTTGATTTGAGTAAAAGGTACATTTCATTGGTAAGTTACAATTAGGTTTATCATATTGTCTATGATTTGGATTTCAAAGTGAAAGCTGCAACTCTGTCTTTTTATGTTTCTTCCACTAAAGGCCTCCTTTGTGGATTTTTGGAGCATTGCCTCCCTAAGAATACAAACCATATGCAATTGTTGTTCATGACCAAAATTGCAGGCGTTTATTTATAAAGACTTTTGCAGATGCAGGTTAACAGTCATATAATAATAGTATATGACATTAAACAACTTCAAATTTTCTAAAGAAAGTTTTGGTAGTAAGGACTGTTAAAATTTTAAAATCTGTTTTTTAAATAATAATAAATATATGAGAACAACAATGTTACTCTTCTTTCATGATAACTTATTTCTTATCTTATCACGTTAGGTCATGATTGAACATCAAATAGTATAAATCACAAATATTAGTCAGCTTTACATATTTTTCCATACACAACACTCCTCTAATACAGGACCTCTTCAAAAAGTGCACATTTGTACCTAAAGAGCCCCTACATATGTTAGTACCCTAAAGGTTTTGTGTGAACTTTTTTTTTTTTTTATGAAATTGAAGAATGGAATGAAACAAGCAGCTGTCTTTGAGTGATTTACTCAAATGATCAAGATACTGATTCATTTAAAATTGGTCTCATAACCGTTTTCAACAATTCACATCATGATGCCTTTCATGTATGATTTGCAATCTACTCCAGTCACTAAAAGTACAACAAAAGACCATTTCAAACGGTGTTTTCCTCTCATTTTATTTTTGTAATGAAAAGCAAACAGGCTGCAGAGGAACTTCAGTTTAATGCAAATGTACAGTGCTAAGAGATCTACCAAGCCCAAACACACTCTACACACCTCAATCCACTAGAGCGTTACTAAAACAGAAGTTATTAATAAAGACAAACATTTGATCAAAATAAACAAAATAAGTTTTATGCCACCCAAGTAATTATTTTCTTAACCCATGACCTTCACAGCCAGTTCAGTGTTCAATAGCTCCACATGCAAGGTTTGAGATTTCAGCTGGGTACATGACATTTCAATGAATATTACAAGTTAACCAGTTAGCTGTGAAACTGCTGTACATTCATATCTGAAATCATCTGAATTTTCTTTAGTTTACAATGGCAATGAACAGAAATCTGTCTTTACATACTGCAATTAGCCCTAATATGCTTAAATAAATCCCTGCCAATGTTTGATGTTTTTAGATTCTTACATTTCTAGGAAAATTTAAAAAGAACCATGTTACCATGTTCATGACAATTCGGCCATTACCCAGCATTTTAATAAATAACTTATAAATAACTACAAAAACATCAAATGCAAGAATTTTCCTAGAAGTATCCTGTTATTGTCCAGCAAATGGAACATTTTTGCAAGGTAACATGCAACTAGTATTATTTCCAAAAGCATCAAATAATCCAATATTCCATTCACATTCGTTAAAATAAGGGAATGACATCTCTTTCTCTCAATCACACACACATATACACAAACAAAACAACAAAATGATCTATTTAATGAAAAGAAAAAGTAAAGTAGTCAGCATGAAAGAGAAAAGAGTGATGTAATGTAGTGTTTGAGCCTCAAATACTGACCTTTGGAATTATTTAATAGTCAGGACAACCTCACAAGCTCACCTTCCTCTCAAAAATAAAAAAGGAAAAGTTATTATACACAGGCTTTACTTTACTTCTCACAGTTATACTGCAGATAATACAGTCAACTGAACAAATGTTTGTCATCTTGGAGTGTATATATTGGTGGTATTATGTTGCAAAGCAGCAATGTTATAGAAACGCACACATTAGTGAGCAGCACAGCCCGATATTCAGATTTTCATGCATAGAACTAGAGGGGTTTGAGCTTCATTTAACTATGTACAGCTACTGTGTATATATGCAAATGTTTGGAGAAGTATCTATGTCTGTCTGACATTCTTCGCTGTGTTAGACTATCATGCAGAGACTTTATACTGACTAGTGGAGCACATTAGCATCAGTAATTATCGCTACTCTGACAAACAAATCTCCGCTCATTGATATCTGCTCTTTCTCTCTCCCTCCTTCTCAATCAACCAGAAAGCAACAATGAAAAGGTTACTGAAGTTAAATTTCTGACATGCCGTTTGGATGCAACTGCAAGTCATATAACGTTATACATCTCCAGAACCACACAAGCAAATTAAACACGAAGGACAGATCGGGCAATGTAAAGGAACTGCATTCAAACGGGTTCTTGAATAATTTTTTGTTTTGTCCTGAAAAGGACAAAGAGCTTTTTCCTGATCAGCCTGTACATGTTGACATAAAGGGAATTTGAAAGACAAATAATTTCAGAATTTGAGGAAAGGTGAAGGAATGTGAGGTGGTGCATCATTCTGTGAAATGTGGTCTGCACTTTCCTCTTCTTACAGGAAGGGGGCACACTCAATCCCTGGTGCGACCCACAATGGCCAGGATGTAAAGGAAGATGTTGATGATGTCGGTGTAGAGGTTAAGAGCTGCATAGACATACTCCTCTGGGCTAATGGCCAACTTCTTGTTGCCCAGGAGAAGCTGGGTGTCCACAGCCAGGAACTGTGAAAGAACAAACAAGCCCTGAGTGTCGCATTCATGTTGTGCTTGGGGAAATAAAGCGGAAAGGCTAAAGAAATTGAAAATGATATTAATCTTTTACTTTAATTCAATTTTGAAGATGTGTGCAATTATATAAAAAAATTTACCTTGTGGGTGATTAAAAAAAATCTCAGACTTACAGCGAAGATATAATATTTAAGGACTAGAATATCATAGAGACTTGGCGAGGGGCTCTTTTAACACTTGAAGCTTGTAAGCAATCACCTAGCATAATGCACTAGGCCTAGCAGCACCGCTGATGTTTAATTCACAAATCATCAGCAAATACTAAATGAAGTTCACTGGGTTTGTATCCTGCTTACTGCAATGGTTACACTATTCTGTTTAAAAGTTTGCATATACATTCTGTTCTTTGGAGCTTTCTCTTGATAATAGAAAAATTATTTATGTATGAAAAGCACCACAGCTGTTTTTAAGATTGATTACAATAAGAAATCACCAAATCAGCATATTAAGAATGATTTCTAAAGGATCACGTGGCACTGAAAACTGCAGTAATAGCTGCTGAAATCAGCTCTGCCATCACAGCAATAAATAACATTTTGAAATAGATTAAAATAGAAAAAGATTTTTTACAATAATATTCCACAATATTACTGTCCTCACTGTATTTTTGATAAAATAAATGCAGTCTTGGTGAGCTTAAGAGATTTCTTTCAAGAACATAAAAAATTAATTCCAACCTAAATCTTGAATGCTACTGGTCCTGATGTTCCAACAATTTCAGTTACAAATGCTTAGTGGAGGAAATTATGACTGCACTCTCCCTGTTTACCATTGAAGTTAAAGTTAAAACATTACCGTTCACAGCCGCAAGAGGGCGCTCTATGCTGCTCAGTGCTCCTGTAGTCTACACTGAAAACATAGAGCGCCCTCTCGTGGCTGTAGACGCTAATGTTTTGTCTTGGTTCTTGATTGTAAATAAATCAGACTTAGAGTCCAGTGCGACTTATATATGTTTTTTTCCTTGTCATGACGTATTTTTGGACTGATGCGACTCATACTTAGTTGCGACTTATAGTCTGAAAAATACGGTAGTTGGACAAATTCATAAATGACATTTGAGGAATCACCTTAATTTGTATGGGGGGGGGGGGGGGGGGGTATAGTATTTTGAGGTATAGTGCCCTGTTTGCACAACAGTATACATTGCCAAAGTTGTCCTGTTGCTGAGTCTCCTTTTGAGGTTCAGCTCTCTGAACAGTCTCCAGAACTGGTTTCATCTGCACCAAAGACTGACAGTCCAATTTTGCGAAGATCTAGTGGTGTTAGAAAACCACTTGTTAGACTAGACTGAATGTGTTGTAAATGGTAAAATGGAGCAATTGAGTGTTTTGGTGTGGGACTAGTGTATAGTGTGAACTGTTATGTGGGTATTGTTATTTATTCAAGGAAAAGGGATGTAATGAGTGTGATGTTTAGTCCACTAGGTGGCAGTAATGGATTGTATAAAATCAGGTGCATTTGCTAAGGATTGGTGTGGTAATTTGTAGATGATGAATGTTCCACGTGGAATAAAGACGCCAGCACCAGTAATTCCTCGTATTGGTTCATTGTCTTGTTCTTGAATGATACAGACACATCACTAAAAATGCTTAATTTCACTGCTCCAAAAGACATGTGATTTATACAGCCGGTCAGACTGGAAAATTGTGATTTCGAAAGGGCCCACATGTAAAATAGATCATAACATATCTAACGTATATATGATATTTAACATTTCTTCTGGGATTCACCAAAATCGTATATGCTGTAGTGAAACTGTAAACTGAGTTGACTAAACACGTTGCTGAGTGTCTCAATATCTGCAATACAGCATTCAGACTACTATTATTGTTTATTAATAAAAAACAAAGTATAAAAAAAAGGAATTGAGGATTTTTTATAATAAACTGCAAAGTAAGTTGCAGAACATGTAAAGGAATCAAAACTTGTACGTTAACTGCTAAATGAGCTAAGCTGCTAGCTTATAAGGGGGACCTGTGATTAGCTTGTTTGCTACATGTGAGGTTTAATTTAATTTCAAAACGACTAAACATATCATAACCTCGCATTATAAAGCTATTCTAGCTGTCTGAGGTATAATGTACCTCTGCTTACCTTTCTTCAGCTCGTTATACCAGACTTTGACGATGGTTTTGGAGTGTTTTCTGTGTCTGCACGCTCTGCTGGGAGTTACTCAGATCATTTCTTCTCCAAAGCAGGCTCCGAGAATGCAAAAAATAAGCAGAATAAATATTTTCTACATTGATAATGATAAACGTTTTTAGAAATAAACGTCAGCAGTAATGGCTGTTTCTGTTTCTACTTTATTTTTTGATTAAATTAATCGTAAGACTTAAAAATCTTTTTTTTTTTTTTGTGCTTTGTTTAAATTGTTTATTGTTTATTCCTATGTAGTTTTTCAAATGTACACACTGGTCACTGTGGTTTAAAACTGATCATTCATCTAGAGCCAAAACCTCTTTAAAACTAACCAAAACCAGTCTAACTGGAACATCAACCATGAAACATAATAAAAATAATAATAATAAAGTAAATATATAAATAAAGTTCAGTTCATTTAACCCTAAAACCGTATTCTGGACAAATGTGGGCAAAATAATTTTGATTTATTTTTAAAAAATACTTCCCTTGATCTGAGCGGTACAAGACTTGGTTACTTTTCCTAAGTTTGCCTCCTGAACACACACTAATTTGTTTGATTCAATTCTACAATGTTAAGTGGGTGAAAAAAAAAAACTCCTTAATCTTGTATTTGGGTCAAAAATGGGCACCCATAGAAATGAATGGGAAAAACTGTAATTTAGAGCATTCTTCTTGTTTTTTTTTTAAAAATATATTAATAGATCCAATACAATGCATATCTAACATACACTCAAATGAAGAGCTGATCCTGTACAACATTCTCATCATGGCAAAAACTCACATTCATACACACACACACACAAACAATGTATTCAAAGAGCCTGTGACAGAGCTGGGCTAATGTCTGACCATGTTTTTTGGTATGATCCAATCATCCACCTGGCTCATCACCCTCTCTCTCTCTCTCTCTCTCTCTCACACACACACACACACACACACACACACACACACACACACACACTCACACAGACACACATACACACTCACACAGACACACACACACAATGCATTCAATGAGCCTATGACAGAGCTGGGCTAATGTCTGACCATGTTTTTTGGTATGATCCAATCAACCACCTGGCACCTCACACCTTCAGAGTCAGATCAAACTGCTACTGCAAGGTTTGTTGTTAGTTCCAAACAAAACGTTTATGTAGCATATGCTACCTAAACCTGCAGTGGCAGTTATTTTCTCAGTTCACTGCAAGCAGCACAATGAGAAGGAGGTTTAGTGCAGCAGAAACCCTGGATATTCTCCTGGAATCCAGTGGGGAAGAAGGAGACCAGGCAAACTGTGGTTTGGAGTCAGCAGAGGATCAAGGATCTGAACAGTGATACAGTGGTTCATAGAGTTCAGCCTATATATGCAGCCATTAAGTACTATAGCCATCTAGTGGCTAATGATATTATTGTTTTTTGTTAATTTAATACCAAAATGAGACACCAGGTGACAGCAAAGTCACTTCATCTTTAGGTTTTAGCTCTAAGAACTTATTGAAATGATATTTTAATGTAGTTAAAAAATGTAAAAACATAAAACATGAAAATAAGCATAATTTACATAGAAAATATGGTACTTTTGAGGTAAATAAATTCAAATATTTATAATTTTTTTTTAAAAAGCACCATAAATGGATAGACAAAACTTTGTCAAAGACAGTGATATAACATTTATAATAAACAAAAAATAGGATCACACCTGAGTCCTCTGTGCCCAAATTTGTCCACAATTACAGGATTAAGGGCTATAAAGTGAATACGGTTTGAGGGTTAAAAAAGTTACACATTTTATAACTTTTGTTGTTGTTATTAATATTATTATTTTAAATTTAAAGCAGAGTGAAATTTTTTACAGGCCTGTTAGATTATTTGTTTAAATGTTTAATTTATGTCCAGTCTGGCCTGTACCCTTCTAAATTATCATTTTTTTTTTAAAAGTGATCTGTTTTTATTATTATTATTATCTTTTAATTTTCAGGGACAGGAGAAGAGTTTGGGAAACTTGTTAGGAAACAGTCAGTATTTAATATGGAGCCACTAGTGATGATGTATTTACTGCTTCTCTCCTGAGCTGCTCATTTAGTTCAGAATTCTCAGTTCAGCTCACTGTTGTGACATCATAATGGAGATTCCGTTCTGGCAGCTCTAAACTGCTGTTCTGACTAACTTTCTTCTGTTGGTGTGTTAGGAGAGAAAAGATCGAGAGCTACTTTCGTGACTTTCTGCAGATATTGACGACAAATACTGAATTCACTTGCAGCATCTAGTGTCCACAATGGCACTGTTCAGCAGTGTATTTAGACCACTTTTTGAGTGTTTTGCTCACTTCTTTCATAAAAGGGAGACACCTTTGAGGGCACAACAGTGTGCAGCACAAGAACGGGCGGCAATAGAGAAACTCCCAGAAGCATCAATGATGAAGGCAGATGAAAGTGAGGCCTTCGACTTCACTGCCCAAAACAAGAAGTGCAAAAAGAGACGCCGCCAGGTAACTTAACTGAGAAGTACCAGCTTGCACCGAAAATGGTTTAGAATCACTTTTCACTCAGTAATTGCTAGTAGATTTCACAATTAATTACAAAGAAACATCAACACATTCAATTAAATGTGACATTTTGGAAATAGAAAGACCGAAATAGTATTGTCTTGTATCATTTACTACAATAATCTTTACTAACTAAAATTTACGATTATACAGTCTGGAGAGAAAGAGAAGAAAAGACAGGTGAAGAGAAAGGTGAAGAAGGAGAGAGAGATGAATGAGGGAGGAAGTCATAAAGACAAGGCTGAAAAAGAAAGCGAGACATTTGGCCTTGAAAAGATAAAGGATAGAGGACATGTGCCACAGAAAAAAAGAGAGTCTGCCAAATTCAGAAAGATGCAGAGTCTAGAAAATGTGATGGAGGGAGGAAGTAGGCATAGAGAGGCTGGAGAAAAGAAAAAGAAGAGGAGAAACCAGAAGGAAAGAAGGACCACTGAGCCTACTCCACTTCTTGTGGAGGTCAAACCTCAGCAAAGTCTAGTCAGTCCTCCAGTGAGATCTTCCTTCTTGAAGCCAATAGAAGGAGAATTTCCATTGCTTCCAAGTGTCTCTGAAGACCTTCCTTTACCAGCTGCTCGCTTCAAACCCTTGCCGCCAGTGACCAGACCGCCCATGCATCCTCAAAAGCCAGAGACTGCACCAGAGGAAGTGTCCTTGCCATGTTCTCTTCTTCAAGTGGATCCTCCCAAACCGTTGGCAGCACCAGAGGAAGTGTCCTTGCCAGGTTCTCTTCTTCAAGTGGATTCTCCCAAACCGTTGGCAGTTCCTCCATGTTCCACTCCAGCACCTGATGAACTGTTTTGCCTCCGACGCATCCAAGTCAGTCCTCCCAAACAACTGGTGGTTTCTCCTAGCTCCTCTCCTGTATCTGATGAAGTTGCTGATCTGCAACGTTCTTCAGCTCCAGTGTGTTCTCCCAGCTTGATGAAGGCTCAGCCGTCCACTTCTTCCCTGTTTGAGCCGCCTCCACAACTCATGCTCATCGACATAGAGGATGAGGAGACAGAGTACGTGGAGTACACGGGGAAGACCATTCGGGCCTGTGACTTACCCAAGTCTGAACTCCCCCGACCTCAGGAGGCTGAAATGAAACCAAGACGGATGGTTGCTTGGTTGGAGAGTGACTGCGACATGCTGGAGGAAGTGTGGGCAGGTGAAGTGGTGGAGGTCCAGGGATTTGAAGATGTGAAAGATAACACTGATGAAATGGGAGACTCCAATGCCATAGAAGGGACTTTGGATGACTCCTCTCAGAAAAAGGAAGAGTTGGATAAACACATGATGAAGCTGTTTGGTGTAGCCTCTCCTGAAGGTCCCAAGAATGAGACCCAGCACAATGTGAATGTCCAGCAAGAGCCAAAGAGGAAAAGAAAATTGCCACTTGTTCTCTTCAGCTGGGCAGAAGAGAAGGCCAAGAAAAAGAAGGAGAAGAAAATACAGAAGGAGAAGGAGCGAAGAGAAAAGGAGTTGCTGCTTGAACGCTACAGGAATGATCCAAAACTGAAGCACTTGTTGATCAACAAGCACAACTGCAACTACTGCTCCTCTGAGTGAAGATCATTGTCCCTTCCCAAAACATCCTCTTCACCTTTAACCTACAGCACAATTCTGTGTACAAATAAAAAAACTGTGCAAACTAAAAGTTGAATGATCCATGCAAATTTCCTGAATATTAACACATAAAACGTGTTTAAAGTTCAAATGTTTAATTTGAAAGCGTGCAGTGATTTTCTACCATTTTAAACAAACATTTTATTTTAACAAAGAACAGCCACAGGAAGTGAATGATTCATCTCAGATCACAGCAATAAAACGACACTTGATTTGAGTAAAAGGTACATTTCATTGGTAAGTTACAATTAGGTTTATCATATTGTCTATGATTTGGATTTCAAAGTGAAAGCTGCAACTCTGTCTTTTTATGTTTCTTCCACTAAAGGCCTCCTTTGTGGATTTTTGGAGCATTGCCTCCCTAAGAATACAAACCATATGCAATTGTTGTTCATGACCAAAATTGCAGGTGTTTATTTATAAAGACTTTTGCAGATGCAGGTTAACAGTCATATAATAACAGTATATGACATTAAACAACTTCAAATTTTCTAAAGAAAGTTTTGGTAGTAAGGACTGTTAAAATTTTAAAATCTGTTTTTTTTAAATAATAAATATATGAGAACAACAATGTTACTCTTCTTTCATGATAACTTATTTCTTATCTTATCACGTTAGGTCATGATTGAACAACAAATAGTATAAATCACAAATATTAGTCAGCTTTACATATTTTTCCATACACAACACTCCTCTAATACAGGACCTCTTCAAAAAGTGCACATTTGTACCTAAAGAGTCCCTACATATGTTAGTACCCTAAAGGTTTTGTGTGAACTTTTTTTTTTTTTTTTTTTTTTATGAAATTGAAGAATGGAAAGAAACAAGCAGCTGTCTTTGAGTGATTTACTCAAATGATCAAGATACTGATTCATTTAAAATTGGTCTCATAACCGTTTTCAACAATTCACATCATGATGCCTTTCATGTATGATTTGCAATCTACTCCAGTCACTAAAAGTACAACAAAAGACCATTTCAAACGGTGTTTTCCTCTCATTTTATTTTTGTAATGAAAAGCAAACAGGCTGCAGAGGAACTTCAGTTTAATGCAAATGTACAGTGCTAAGAGATCTACCAAGCCCAAACACACTCTACACACCTCAATCCACTAGAGCGTTACTAAAACAGAAGTTATTAATAAAGACAAACATTTGATCAAAATAAACAAAATAAGTTTTATGCCACCCAAGTAATTATTTTCTTAACCCATGACTTTCACAGCCAGTTCAGTGTTCAATAGCTCCACATGCAAGGTTTGAGATTTCAGCTGGGTACATGACATATCAATGAATATCACAAGTTAACCAGTTAGCTGTGAAACTGCTGTACATTCATATCTGAAATCATCTGAATTTTCTTTAGTTTACAATGGTAATGAACAGAAATCTGTCTTTACATACTGCAATTAGCCCTAATATGCTTAAATAAATCTCTGCCAATGTTTGATGTTTTTAGATTCTTACATTTCTAGGAAAATTTAAAAAGAACCATATTACCATGTTCATGACAATTCGGCCATTACCCAGCATTTTAATAAATAACTTATAAATAACTACAAAAACATCAAATGCAATAATTGTCCTAGAAGTATCCTGTTATTGTCCAGCAAATGGAACATTTTTGCAAGGTAACATGCAACTAGTGTTATTTCCAAAAGCATCAAATAATCCAATATTCCATTCACATTCGTTAAAATAAGGGAATGACATCTCTTTCTCTCAATCACACACACATATACACAAACAAAACAACAAAATGATCTATTTAATGAAAAGAAAAAGTAAAGTAGTCAGCATGAAAGAGAAAAGAGTGATGTAATGTAGTGTTTGAGCATCAAATACTGACCTTTGGAATTATTTAATAGTCAGGACAACCTCACAAGCTCACCTTCCTCTCAAAAATAAAAAAGGAAAAGTTATTATACACAGGCTTTACTTTACTTCTCAAAGTTATACTGCAGATAATACAGTCAACTGGACAAATGTTTGTCATCTTGGAGTGTATATATTGGTGGTATTATGTTGCAAAGCAGCAATGTTATAGAAACGCACACATTAGTGAGCAGCACAGCAAGATATTCAGATATTCATGCATAGAACTAGAGGGGTTTGAGCTTCATTTAACTATGTACAGCTACTGTGTATATATGCAAATGTTTGGAGAAGTATCTATGTCTGTCTGACATTCTTCGCTGTGTTAGACTATCATGCAGAGACTTTATACTGACTAGTGGAGCACATTAGCATCAGTAATTATCGCTACTCTGACAAACAAATCTCCGCTCATTGATATCTGCTCTTTCTCTCTCCCTCCTTCTCAATCAACCAGAAAGCAACAATGCAAAGGTTACTGAAGTTAAATTTCTAAAATGCCGTTTGGATGCAACTGTTGAGTCATATAACGTTATACATCTCCAGAACCACACAAGCAAATTAAACACGAAGGACAGATCGGGCAATGTAAAGGAACTGCATTCAAACGGGTTCTTGAATAATTTTTTGTTTTGTCCTGAAAAGGACAAAGAGCTTTTTCCTGATCAGCCTGTACATGTTGACATAAAGGGAATTTGAAAGACAAATAATTTCAGAATTTGAGGAAAGGTGAAGGAATGTGAGGTGGTGCATCATTCTGTGAAATGTGGTCTGCACTTTCCTCTTCTTACAGGAAGGGGGCACACTCAATCCCTGGTGCGACCCACAATGGCCAGGATGTAAAGGAAGATGTTGATGATGTCGGTGTAGAGGTTAAGAGCTGCATAGACATACTCCTCTGGGCTAATGGCCAACTTCTTGTTGCCCAGGAGAAGCTGGGTGTCCACAGCCAGGAACTGTGAAAGAACAAACAAGCCCTGAGTGTCGCATTCATGTTGTGCTTGGGGAAATAAAGCGGAACGGCTAAAGAAATTGAAAATGATATTAATCTTTTACTTTAATTCAATTTTGAAGATGTGTGCAATTATATAAAAAAATTACCTTGTGGGTGATTACAAAAAATCTCATGGACTTACAGCGAAGATATAATATTTAAGGACTAGAATATCATAGAGACTTGGCGAGGGGCTCTTTTAACTCTTGAAGCTTGTAAGCAATCACCTTGCATAATGCACTAGGCCTAGCAGCACCGCTGATGTTTAATTCACAAATCATCAGCAAATACTAAATGAAGTTCACTGGGTTTGTATCCTGCTTACTGCAATGGTTACACTATTCTGTTTAAAAGTTTGCATATACATTCTGTTCTTTGGAGCTTTCTCTTGATAATAGAAAAATTATTTATGTATGAAAAGCAGCACAGCTGTTTTTAAGATTGATTACAATAAGAAATCACCAAATCAGCATATTAAGAATGATTTCTAAAGGATCACGTGGCACTGAAAACTGCAGTAATAGCTGCTGAAATCAGCTTTGCCATCACAGCAATAAATAACATTTTTAAAACAAAAAGGTTATTTTAAATTACAATAATATTCCACAATATTACTGTATTTTTTTATAAAATAAATGAAGTCTTAGTGAGCATAAGAGATTTCTTTCAAGAACATAAAAAATAAATTCCAACCCAAATCTTGAATGGTACTTGCACATCATAATTTCCAGAAGGATTTATTCAAGAACTCTACATTAATGTCCTGATGTTCCAACAATTTCGGTTCCAAATGCTTAATCTCACTGCTCCAAAAGACATGTGATTTATACAGCCAGTCAGACTGGAAAATTGTGATTTCGAATGGGCCCACATTTGGTGACCCAGTTTAAGACAGATGGTAAAACGTTTTACATGTACCTTACAACAAAGACATAACAATTCTTACACTGTTTTGACAAAGGACAATGACTTTAATAGCAAACAAACAAACTAGAATAGCAAAGTGCAGGTTTCCACTTTGGAAAAGTACATGTTCACCAAAGCAGCATGCTATTGACCAAGCAAACAGTCCAAACTCTAATAATCTTATAGTATTTATCCATTTAAAATTTTTCTTAATCTAATGGTTATTTAATCTTAAAGTGAAATAGTAAATCACCACTCCAGCCATTAGTCCAGACTTCTGTTTTATAATCTTGTTAAAAACAGCAGTGTAGTTTAATGTAAAACAAAAGGTCTGACAAACTTAAAAGTCTTAGTAACACAGAAGTATATATTTATATGAAAAAAATTAATATTGATGGTGGTACTTACACAAGTGAACAGCAGGGCCCCAAGCGAGGCATAGACGATGTGGAGAATTTTGTTTTGGATGAAGATGCAGAGGAAAGAGGCCAGAAGAAGGACAATCAGACAGACAAAAAGAACGCCATAGCAGGAAGTGAAGTCATATTTGCTCTATTTTTGAAAGAGAGAAAGATAATGACAATCAGTGGTGGTTACCACATACTAAGGATGCATGGAAGACACTCAATAAAACCTTCTAATTCAAACATTCGGAAAGTAATTCTGCAATAGTTAAATGGGAAGGTCTACAACCTGTGAACTACACTATGAAATCTAGACATGCCGTCATTACAAACATGAGATGTTGTTTGGTAACAAAGTGGGAATACAATACAATGCAATACAATACAATAATAATATAAAAAAACCGGTGAGACTGCTACAGCGAGCAAACAAACCTGCAGTGAGAAAATCACAACCGTGAAGCAGACCACCGCAGTGATGCCCACTGCCATGATAACTGCATCTGTATCATAGTAGCTGGCGACCATTCCAACCATATAGGACAGACTCAGGGTCAGGATGGACTGAGAAAGAAGAAGCACAGTTAACTATATACTAAAACATTTAACATATTGCAAACAACACATTTTTCCAGTTTGTGAATCATATTAAATCATATAAAAACCTTATTGCATGTGTCTTATGCACAGTGTAGATTAAAACACGTGTAAATATAGGCAGTTGTACCAGTGCCACCAGGTTCCATGGGTGTTTGCGGCGAAACTCTCCACAGCAGCTGAGAACAATCAGTGAAACGAAGAAGACAGCATAGGACACGTAGTACGTCCACTGATTTCTCCGTACAAACACTTTGACGTCATTTGCAAAGGTGAAAACGGCAACAAAAGAGAAGGTGACCATCAGCTGCACGGTCAAGACCATGAACACCTGAGAAGAGAGTACAGAAACAGTACAGTTTTTCTTTAACACACTGTACTGCTACATACACTTTTACACACACACGTGAGAAGACCATTTGTATTAACTGTTTAATGAACCGATTACCTTTCTAATGAAGGCCTGTCGGATGCTCTTATCTTCCCAGCCAGAGTTCGCAAACTCATCATTGCCATAGTAAGAAGGGGGTCCATCTCCACCGTGATATCCAGGGCTGTCCATAGAAGCTGTCAGAAACATGAAATGACGGGTGAAATCTAAAGTATGTTAGAGCCATCATCTAATGTGTTTAAATGCATCTAGTATGCTCATTCAATAAAATGCCAACAGAAATGGAAAACTGAAGTACGGAAAAGATTTAAACAGTTTTATAGCTTCGGAAAAGAAAGCAGATTTTACAGCATCTACACTAACAGCACTAGCAGTACCTCATAATAACACAGCTGAAAGACCTCCTAATTGTTACAGCAGGGACTAGGGATGAGGTAAGAGAGGAACAAATTCTAAATTTTCTACCCTCACAGAGCTAGTAACCTTCTGTTGAATCGGCCCATGCAAAGCACTTTAATTTAAATAACCCTCAGGAGGACAGAGTACACACAGACTAAACAAGCTTATTCAACCTGACAGCACCTGAACTCAGCAGGGACACCACTTACTAAACTCACTAAACTAAACTGTGTATGAATAGTGAGTCCTGACATAAACATTGAGTTCTGTTTCTGGAAATGGTTTACCATTAGGATCTACACCAAAGGCAGGCTGGCCAGGCCCCTGCTGGTATGGACTCTGAGGGTATGGCCCCTGAGCGCAGGGCCCCTGTGGGTACGGCATCTGTGGATATGGCATCTGTGGGTACGGACCAGGGCCGAACCCTGGTGCTGGAGGTTGGCCGTAACCGGGTTGGCTATAGGGTACTGGTGTCGCATACGGAGGAGCTCCTGGACCCTGGCTATAGTTGGGCGGAGGCATTCCAAAGGCATCGGTTTTGGGAGGCCCATAGACGCTGTTGTGAAGAGGATTGTTCTCCCCCATTATAGGGTAGGCTGGCTTGTCCTGGGACATGTCTCCTTCCCTCACTGGAATCCTGATATTGACAGAAAAACAGAATGGTTAAAGTGTACAGAAAAAGAAAGTTACAGTAAGGTAAATAATAACACCAGTGCTGTTTAACAAATGAACTAAAGCAGCATCCTACACATTATGAAAAATCATAAATAACCAATTTGGAACACAGTAATGGAGTAGTATTAAAACAGTTTATTTCAATAGAGTACGATGTTAGCAGCATGTTGCTAAGCTAACAGCCTGGTACTCTAATAAGCATATAAAAGACACAAATTACACAAATAGTAGAAAGAATTATCCATTCAATTTATCTTATTTTAAATGGATTAATCAATCTGATATCATTTTGATATAAAATAATACCATAACTAATAAAAAAATGTTTTTTATCATATTATAATGTATAATTGACTAGTTTCAATATGCAGTGTAACTGATTTTGTAAAGTAACATGAAGCTACATTAAAATCGTGATGATTTTTTTTTTTCCTATACTGTATCATACAGATTCATAAATACCGTATTTTCCGGACTATAAGTCGCACTTTTTTTCATAGTTTGGCTGGTCCTGCAACTTATAGTCAGGTGTGAAAAAAATTAACCAAGAGAAAACAAGAGGGCGCTCTATGCTGCTCAGTGCTCCTATATAGCCTACACTGAGCAGCATAGAGCTCCCTTTCTCGGCTGTAGATGGTAATGTTTTCTCTTGGTTCTAGGTTCTAAATAAATGCGACTTATAGTCCAGTGCGACTTATATAAGTTTTTTTCCTCGTCATGACGTATTTTTGGACTGATTTGACTTATACTCAGGTGCGACTTCTAGTCCGAAAAATACGGTAAGTGGTTTTATGCTGACTACATGTTTAGAGGAGTCCACCATGCTGAACCAGAGAGAAGCTTGTTGTCTGAATTTTGATTAAAAATTAAAAAAAGATTAATTCATAATAAGATGAATGCATTTAGAAGTTTAATAGGGTGAATTTTCATTTCTTACCAACCTTCAAATTTAAATGCTTTATATTTTAAAGTAATGTAGGGGTTACACATCCTAAAACTAAAAATGGACAAAAAAATTAGCTCTGATGATCTGATCAAAACAACTCTAACTGGACCAACCATACGTAAGTGAACAATCCAGCTCTGTTTACTCAAAGATTCAGTTCAGTCCACTGAATAATGCTGCAATTTAACACAAAAGGGGCTGCCAGAAGGCAAAAGGGGCATGATTCAGTGGGAATTATGACTGAATACAGAAAACAAACAACACCTTCAAAAACATGAACATTATCCAAATATTTATTCAACAGCAGAGGACATGTGATTACAGGTTCTCAAACAGCTTCTCGGATGTGCAACTGAAAGAGATCAAATGTTAAGGACACTGAAGGCATAAGTTGGTGGGAAAACCCCTTCATTGAAATGTGTGAAAAAGAGACTTATAAAAAGAATCTAAGATTCCGTCTGTGAATGACCTGCTCATAGTTTCCAAGGGGTCGTCCACACGCAATGTGTTTTTGTTTGTAAAAAGCTAAATGGAGCATAATGTAATGGAATAAAAAGTTTGGATCTCAAAACTAGACATCAGTGCTCATGACTGAGAAGCTGGGGGAAAAAAAACTGCAACACAATTTAGAAAGGTTAAAGATGTCCATATAGTGTTTACCACTGATCTAATTAGACCAGTGATGTTTACATACATTTTTTTTATTAGAGAATTGTAGAATATTATAGAATTGTATCATATAAAATAAAACACTAAATACAAAAAGCAACACCTAAACATTATAATGTACAAATATGTAGTGTTTATAAATTGTTAGGTTTTCTTAACATGAGTGTTAAATGACAGAAAGGTTAATATAAACATAAAACTAGGGGAAATTAGTATTGCTAGTTAAACAACAACAACAACAACTACTACTAATTGCAATCAATTTATAAGTTTTAATTAGTAAAACTAAACATTATCATTTTTATAAATTGCAATCAACTGTAAAAAAAGGGGGGGGGGGGGTCTCAAGAAGGCAAGTTAGTCAGCATAACATAATGACCCTTTAACACATATTAAAATATTGTAAAATAAATGTCACTATGAATAATCTGTCGCTTTTAAGGGACTTCACTGTATAACAGCAGTTATGCAACACTGTCCCATTTACGGTGGATGCCAAATCCCATGTGATTTGATCTCAGCTCAGCGGTCTGCCCAGCGTTACAGACCAGGTTATATTCAGCGGCCTGTTTTCCACTGTCCCCATTCACAGCAGCAGGAATTAAATAAAGCAATTCCACATCATTTTCCCCTGACAGATACAGTGACTAAAGTCTTGATCCTTTAAACATATGCAAGTTAGCTCTCAACGTTTTCTGTTTAATCAGAAAATAATGGCTGGTGTTTGTTTTTGTTGTATTTGGAATGTCAGCTTCTGAAAAAAACAAGTTATTATTTTTTATTATTTTATCTACAAATCACATCAGGGTGCTCTATTAAATCTTTGCAGTGCTGAAAGCTCTCCATTCATTAACATCCCTGTCTGTTTCTCTCTCAAACTGCACAAAGCAAATTAAGCAGCTTAATATATTGCTAAGATCTGTGCTGCTGGTTGTTATTAGATCACTGAACTTATCAAGAATCAGTCAAGATTGAGAGCTGTTTTTTCAGATGTAACCCTGACTGATTCAGTGATTCCTGCATACATTATTTTGGCTCAGCAGGAAGGGTTTCCAAAGGGTCATGTTTATGACTGGCCTAGAGAGTTACTGGAAATGAAAATTTATATTTAACTATTCAATGAAAACCAAATTACTACAAAGAAGAGATTTAAATGTTTGATTCATTAGATTAGCTAGAGTCTCTAATCAATAACAACTCGTGTATTTAAGAAGTGATCAGTCTCATGTCATTATGCCCTTAATGACTCATTAAAAAATAGAGTGACAAAATACCAACTCTTTCACAGTGACATAGAAAAACCCTGCAACCTTTGGTTTCCCAAAAATCCTTTCAGTGAACGGTTCTTAAAATATTTTCTTTTTCTTAGTTTCAAGAGGACAAACTTTTTCCAAATGAACAAATGAGCATGTTATTCTATTCCTGCTATTCAAACTTTGTTTCTATTTATACTTCTTATTTTTTACGTGAGAGCAGCTGCAGGCATTTTTAACTTGAATGTGCGATGCTTCCGGTGTCAGTCACTTCCAGTTATTTTAGCTTTACAAAAACAGTCTGTCATGTTGCCTGATCTTGCAAACTGGTTTTTCTTTTAGATTATTTTAATGTATTATTTAGAAATTAAATGTAAAAATCTGATGTAAAAGAGCAACAGCTAGAGACGGCTCTGAGGACTGTTGCCCAAACTGGTGATTCAATTTGGTCTAGGAAGGGTTACAAAAGCCTACAAAAAGCTAAAAAAAAATCCTCTTAGGTGACATGTGGTGGATAAATGAAACAGGCACTTCACTTGGCTACTGCTTCAGTGAGCCAAACACCATTTTGCCTAAATCACTAAGCATTAGTGAACAGGGTTACAGACCTAAACCTAAATCCGTTTATATACGTTATACTTTCTTCTCAAATAAAAACTGGGCCTGTGCTTAGAAGCCACAGCACTCTAAACAACAAACCTGGTTATTTTGAAAAATATACTGTAAGTGAAGCTTAAAATTAGTTTTTTCTTATTTCACAACCTTCTGATGCATGTGGCTCTTAAAAATACAAAACTCATCATACACTACATTCAAAGGTTTAGGGGCAGTAAGATAATTACTTTTTGCTATTATTCAGAGCATTAAACTTAGCAAAAGTGACTGTAAATAACAATATTTAACAATATTACTGAGAAAAATATATTTATTACAAATAAATAAATGCTGTTAATTTTAACTTTCGTGTCATTAAAGAATCCTGGAAAAACGACATAAAAGTTTCCACAAAAATATTACACAGTACATCTGTCTTTAACATTAGTAATAATAAGAAATGTTTTTGAGATCCAAATCAGCTTATTATAATTCAACTTTGCCATCAAAGGAATGAATATGAATAAAAAAATATATAAAAAAAAAGAAAAAAAAGAATTGTAACAGTGCATAATATTACTGTTTTTACTGTATCAGGATAGAATATACGCAGCCTTAAGAAATGTAAGAGAAGAGTAGTGTATATTTCATGATTATCTGAAAAATGTGTATGAACAAAGTTGTAAATCGTCCGTTTAAAAAATGGTCAATTGACAAATTCCCTGAAAGCCTCAGTTCCAGAGCAGATGTGTGTCTTGGTTATTTTCCATTGATATTTAGTCCATTCTGTAATCTATGGACCTATGTCAAATTCATTCAGATTTCTCCAAGGCATTTTCCAAATGTGCATTAAAGATACAGATTCCAGCTTTAAACCACCATGATCTCAGCATTTTATTTCCATGTGGACAAAGACTTGTGAAGGTAAACATCATCCTCTTCATCCTCCCACATAATAAGGAGAATGTGCTTTTACACTACATTGAATGGTCTAGATTAAACAACATTATGTGAGGTAAACTGAGGCAGTTCATGGCTGCATAAACAAGAGCTTTATACGTGACTCTGTTTGCACTGGTTACAGGATGCATTTGCATGCATGCATGAGCATATTATGAAAGCTAACCAATGCACAAGCACCAAGCTAAATCAGATAAGGTTGAAGTCTTTGAAAGTGGCTGAGCAGATATGTGCAATTGTCCATCAACTGAATGACAAACTTCAGAATTGTGTAAGATGAAAAGCATCAAGCACTGAGCCCAACAGAAAATAGCAACCTACTCCTCAGCATTTACTACACAGAGCCTTTGTTCACTGACAAGCTGTGCAAAACAGGCGCAAAATATTATCATGGTTTCGCATTGCTCTATGTGAAATCACGCATGTGTAGAGATTTACAGCTGACTACAGAATTGGCTTTATACTGACAAGAGGCGCATTAAATATTGCATGCAATTTATCATGCATCCTAATCGCCAACAACACCTATTGTTTGAAAAACTGTATAAAATTTGCATAACAACAATGCACAATGTACAATGTCAAGAAACACATAATAAGTTTAAACAAGCCTGGAGAAATGAATGTGGGTATTGAGCGGTTTCATTTGCTGAGAGGGGTAGAAAGGGATGATGAGTAGGTCTGAATGTTATCCAGGAAAGTGAGTAGGTGGTGACTTGGCAAGGAGTGAGAAGAGAGAACATCAATTTTAGAGAAAATAAAACAAATAAAACATAAGAATTTCCTATAATAAAGCTTATTGGGCTTAAGGCCTAATATGCTCCAGTAAGAATAAGCACATGATCAATGTCACACTGAAAGGAAGAGGCTGCGGTCTTATCAAGGTCTTGCACATCATTAAGACACGTGATGTGGTTTTTCCAGTCTTTTTGTTTCGTTTGCATGTTACCTGGATTTAAATATGACTGACTGCACCTGTACTTTTGCTTAGCAAAAAGAAACCATTACAGACTGTGTATGGCAAGCTCTTTGAGCAATTATTCCTTTGCAACAAATAGTATATATTTTTGTGTTACTAGCTCTTAACTTACTAAAAATGTATCCGATGGTGAAATTTTCCCAATTTACCTATAATTATTTCACTATTTATTCGATATTAGTATTTGTTTATTAGATACATATTAACAAAATTGTCTGAGCTCAGAACAGCTTTACTTGGGAGCCAAAGTTGATTCTGCGAAACTGTTACGGCACAGATGCAACAGTGCTGGGAGATTCAGTGAGAAGCGTTTGAATTCGCAGTACAAAGATACGTTTACTGCAAGATATAGTGAGAATCATTCAAATTCTGCACAGAAATCTCTGTTATAAACAGCGCTGACCATGGTGATGTGGTAGAAATAGTCATATTCATTATATCATTCATTTCAGGGTTTGTACAACCTTTTGAGAGAGAAATTCAAGCACTTTTCAATGACTTTCAAGCATTTCGCACAACTATTTCCAGCAAGTTAAAGCTCTAAAATGATCCAGTTTATTTTTTAATGGCAGTAAACGAAATACACTTTATGGTAAGCAAACACTTATGTAAAATTTTTAAAATACATCAAATCACAATTATAATCAGTAGACAGCAGAAGAGAAGCACTTATTGGCTTATAAGTCATTTCTACGTTTTCTCTATATTTTGAAATGATAAAATCACTATTATAAAATATAAAATCATCAAGAAATCAGATTTTGTCAGAATTTTAAACTTTTTGTGTGTATAAAGTAAGAAAAGTGACCAGGACACGCATGACAGTACGCACAGCAAGGGGCGTAAAATTTCCGTCACACAGAAGGGCAGGCCATAGAGGAGAAACAATAATGTACAGTATGTAGAAAATAATGTGTTTTTTGAACCTTAAACTGTATTTTCCTTTTTACGCAATATTTTGATCAGATAACATTTTAAGTTGCCATATGTTCATATTGCAAAGTGACCCTCAGATGTTACAATGTACCCCACCTACGTGCATATTGTCACATTTCACTTCCATTTTTTTGAAGGTAGATAAAGAAAAAAAGTACACATTTGTAATTATGAAACAAAGCTACGTATGTGTACTGGACAAGTGTAAAATTACTGTGGATAAACTGAAAACAAATTACATTCTGAACCCCGTATGGATGTACACAAACTGAGAAAGTCATAAAGTTGTACTTTGTGCCTCGCTTTCCACTAGGTACTAGTATTATATTATTACCAATTACTAGTAAATACTAGTATTATTACCAATAGCTATTAGTAGCCTATTCATTCCAGCTTCACTAGTATGTATTTATTGGATAGTCTAAGCACCCTTTTTCGTTGTTACTAGTAACATTTCTAACGAAGCATGCACTAGTAGGTCTATCTAAATAACCAGTATTTATAGAATGACAAAAGAGAAATAGTTCCGTATCTGTCACTATTGGATATCCTACTAGTGATTCTAAATAAGTAACGTTAACAGTAACATAAAAATAGTCATACAAATAGACACAAGTTCGTTAGGGGAAAAGGTTAAAACGGTTTGCCACAAATTATGCGAAGACCAAGCCATTCAAACTGAACAACTGACACTGTTATTATATTAGGGGTAACTAGTGCCCATAACAAAGGCTTGTTTCTCCAATTACTAAAGAGTTAACACAGAAACTCGAGAGGTTTAAAGAAACCGTTTTAATGGGCCATTAGGGACACTATAAATTGCATTCTGAAAAACCGTATTTTTCTCCTTTCATCAACAAATTTATGACAGGTAAACCATTCAAAACCATCAAATTAAATCTACACACAAGTAAGCCGTTTTATCAGCTCGATCAAAACTAGAGTAGGTTAACCTAACAATAAAGCTGTTAATCTGGCGCTGTTATAACGGGGTGGCCTGCTGCGCTCGTCGTTATTATAGGAACCAACCAGCCACATTTTCTGTAACATATAATGACAGCCGTAGAAGTTTACAGCACATAAACCGATATCTCTAAACGACAGAAATGTGCGTTGCCAGAGCTGGCTTTAAACATTTATTCGCGTGAAAACATGAACCGTAATCTGGCGCACCAAACAACAACATGACAACACGAGCGCCATGTCAATCCACCTGCGTTATTCAACAATATTTGTTAGAAATTAGAGGAAACGGAAAATGAAGACAGACTTACCCTTCAGTTTAGGAGACGCGCTGCAAAATGCAACGTATGTTTATTAAATAACAGCAGAAATAGAGTCCGTGTTCGTTGGTTTGTGTTGACGTTGGCTGCAGAAAAGATCGTCTGATCTGAATCCGTTAGCCACGCCTACCGCGACTAGCTCAAAGCCTGACCGCGTGACGTTCACGAGAAGTCACATGACTCTAGACTAGAGAAACATCATCGCACTGTACAGATGGGACGTAAGTGCAGAGAATTTCCCATTACGTAATTGCTAGAATGTTCTACAAATATCTACAATAGTGGAATATCTATTTAAAGGATAGAACATGTATATGGACGAGAAAGAGAATGCCAATTCTAGCTTCCAGGGTGTTGAAAGTGAGAAACAGGCTTAAAATTACATGAAGTTAAATGCTCTCTAGGCAACTAATTTAGTGTTAAACAATGCCCTCTAGTAACTCAATGGACTGAAGAAATATTTGTTTAATGAGCACATGATATGATATGATATGTAAAAATTGATAGTCTGAATGCACTGTAAGTCGCTTTGGATAAAAGCGTCTGATAAATGCATACATTTATTTATTTATTTATTTAATGGGGTTCTTCACTGTTTGCATTTAAATGATGCAACAAAACAGGCAAATGATGTATGGAAATTGGAGACATGATGCTCAGCATGTTGTCTTTTGAAATATTATGCAATTTGATTCAGTTGGGGAAAAACAAATATGTCCCCTAAATATAAATTACCTAAATATATATTACTTAGGGCCACAAGATGATTAATGTAATGTATATATGATATTAAAATAAAATAACACTTACATATAATAATAATGCTTTAGAATCATGGACACATACAAATGGCAAAGATGTTCTCTACACATTTAATAAATGTTTTCACCACATATTTACAAACAAGATGTTGACACTTGAATTTAAACTATTCAGAAAAAAAAGTTACTGGCAGCACTAATCTGGGATTTCCACAATGGCGATCATCTTCAGAGCATGTGATGATGATAATTATCTTGTCATGTGAAATCCAGTATTTCTATTTGATCTGGGAGATTCCAATGGCTGTCTGCCTCCTACGGTGATTTCTCCACCAATCTCACACTTTACACCTTAGTGGCAATTCCTAAGTAGATTGTCCAGTCCACTTTTGCTGATAGTCCCATATGCCTGAGAATAACTGCCTAGTCTGGCACGAGGATCGCCGGCTGCAGAAACATTTGAAGTGCTCTGGAAAACCTTCTTGCTGAACCTTGGAGGAAGCTTGGCATCACGTGAATTAGACCGCTGGTTCTGTACAGTAGGATATTAAGATATCATAATGAGGAAAAAACATATCAGACATATCATTTATTAAAAACTAAGTAATGAAGGTGATCTAAGGTACAAAAAGACTATAGCATAAAAAAGTAGAATGCAGACACTAGAACAGATGGCAGTAAGACCTCCTGATATGCGTCAAAACTGAGGGGGATTTTCAACATGGCATTGCTTTCTAGCTTGTGACATACAGGTACACAGCCTCAACCAATAGATTGTGTCGGGTGACTGAATGTTCCCAGGTCAGAGTAAACAAGAGACACACAGGTCACATGGGTTTTACGCAAATTGGAAACATTAATGGTTGAATATATGGTAGCTGTGATTTTCTGAAACATTTTTGCCCCACCAAAAAACAAAAGGCCACTCACCAAGCGAGCAGATGTGACACATAACCCAGGGGAAACAATGGGTTCATCCTTGCGAATCAGGGGATTATTTTGGGGCTGTGATAGTGTGAGAGAGAACGAGTTTGTGCGTGCCACAGGGGCAGAGCGACCTCGCTGGTCTACACCCTGATTGGAAGAAATTAACAGATGACACATTTTAAATGGACACTGCAAAAAACTGCACCATATAACCACATAAAATGACTTTAAATGTTGAATAGACAACAGCTCTTATATAAAATGAAACCGCAAGATGTACCACAGGCCCATTAGCACCATCTGCAGGCAGAATATCTCCAGTATCTTGATTCCTCCTCCCAATCTGCTGAGAGTGAGCTGGGTAGTGGTGCAGTTTGACTAAACCATCTGGAAAATAAATGGATAATACCTTTTATGGCTATCTAATGAGTAATATTCATTTCAAAATTTGTGGTTTTAAAATGTTTTTTTTAATTAGACTCTTGTTAACCAAGGCTGCATTTATTTAATCACAAATACAGTGAAACTATATAATTTATGTATAATTTAAAATAACAGTTTCTAAGTATTCAGTGTTACAAGATCCTTCAGAAATAATTCTAATATGCTGATTTGGTGTAAAATAAAATGTAAAGAAAAAAATTAATTTTATTTACAATGTTAAATGTCATTGTGCTGCTTATATTTTTAAATGAAAAAGCAAAAAAATAAATAAAAAAAAAAATACTTTAAATTCTTTGATAACCAGAAAGTTACAAAAGAACAGCATTTATTTTAAATTAAAATATTTTGCAACATTATAAATGTTTATTAAATGCACCTTGCTGAATAAAAATAATATTTTCTTTAAATAACATTCAATAGTGCATATGCTATGTAGTATAGTTGCAGTCTATTCTATGGTAGTATATATTCTATCATAAAAGTTGAAACCGTCAGTGAGCAAAGCTGTATGTGCACTACACGTAATAGAATGTATAAGTGTGGTAATTGAATGGTCCTGTACAACCACTATTAAACAGAACTCACTAGGCATGTGTGTGATGGGGTTATATGAGGTTTTGACCGCACTGGGGCTCACTGCTGGGCTGGTGCTTTCAGGAGCCGAGTGTGTTTGCTCAGGCCTAGTGAGAGGTTTCGCAACAGCTGCTCCAGTTCCAGTAGAGCTCTTCTTGTCATTAGGAGATTTCCTGTCATGATCTCCTTCCACGCTACGCTTGCCTCCTCTTTGAGACCCAGCAACTGTTTCCTTGCTTTTGTCTATTCCACTGTCCCCATTCACTTCTGCAGTCTTCTCCTCTGATTTCTGTGCGAAATGAGGTTGTTTGTGCATCTGCCGACTGGCCCTTTTTTCCAGGATCATCTTTTCCAGGAGAAATTGGACAGTTGTTTTTAAGCATTTGCTCATATATTATTGATGTAAAAATACAACAATTCAAAAGCTGGGGTCGATTAAATTTTTCACATTTTTAAATGATTTTTAAGGCTGCATTTATTTAAACAAAAAATACAGTAAAACAGTAATATTGAAAAATATTATGACAATGTAAAATAGCTCTCTCTATCTACTGTTTATTCTCTTAAAAATAAAAATCATACCGAACCCAAACTTTTTAAACTTCAGTGAACGATTATTTATGCTCAGTTTGTGTGATAAGTTTTCAGGAGAAATGATTTTTGTCACTGTGGAACAGCATTTGTTACCATAACAGAAATCCTATGACTGTGTACACTGACAACATTATGATTGTTCAAAACAAAGCACAAGACAAAGATCAAAATAAATCTGTGCAAAACGAGAAAATAATGAATGGCAAGTGTTCACTCACCTCATAGAGTTTGTTTCTGTACTGAGTAACAGAGAGTTGGATGTCATCGTCCACTGGCAAAATGACATCATAGGCCAAACTAGGCTCTCTGGTTGGGTTGTGAAATCTTACATGACAAATAGAAAGAAGAGGGATTATTATTAATTTATATATTAAGTAAATAATTTATTTGTATAACAACAATGCATTTGTAGCTGCATAACGTTACAGTTGAACTACTGATGTCACATGGACTATTTTAATACTTAAAATATTAAAATGTACTTTGTTTCTAGGCCTAGGAACATTTCAGTTGCATTGCTGTCTATGCAGGGTCGGAAAACTCTCGGATTTCATCAAAAAAATATCTTAATTTGTGTTCTTATGGGTTCGGAACGACATAAGAGTAAGTCATTAATGACAGAATTTTAATTTTAGGGTGTACTATCCCTTTAATAGCCATTTATCAATTGTTATCATATTTTAATTTCATTCAAATATAGTGCACTTAAGATCGAAAACACTGTGTCAAGTGCTGTGATTATGGAAATTAGACAGGGTCAATTTTGATTTCATGTTGATTTACATTATAATTTAAAAATGTTAAATAACTAAAAGCAAAACTGACTTGGAAACATAAGGGTGCTGCAGAGCTTCCTCTGCACTGAGTCTCTTGTCTGGATTGAAAACCAGCAGGCGCTGCACTAAATCAAGGGCATCCTGTGGCACTGATGCCGGCAGAATTTCATCTAATGGCACCTGAGGTCTAAACACACGTTCACATCAAACATGGTAATGATGTCAGCAGAGTCATCATTCAAGATCAACTAAACGACCACAGAATGAACAATGAAGACAAACTGTTAAATATTAACATTATATAATACATACATATAATACATATAACACATACCTAAGCAGCATTCTCTGAATCATAGAAGGCCCATACTCTGATCTGATAGCCAACACATCTAAGAAAAATATTACACAATCCTATTAGCAAAGTTTGTTTTGTGATTTTAATAAATTAATAATTGACAAAACAACCCATAATTCTTTGCGGCTGGTTTATTTAGTTGTTGCCTGAGAGAACAAGTCTCATGTCAAATTCAAACTCACCCTCTGTTGAAGGATGTGGAATGACGTTCATGATTCTTTCGATTTGATTAATTGAAGACGTCCCGGGGAAGAGAGGCTTGCCCAGGAGCATCTCTCCCAGAATGCAACCTATGCTCCACATGTCCACACCTTTTGTGTACCTACAAAAAATAGAGGACCCATTATTATAATCTACTATATATTATGATTAATAGATTATAAAATGTTAGAGAGCCACGCACCTACTGGATCCCAAGAGAATTTCAGGGGCTCTGTACCATCGTGTTGCCACATACTCTGTCAAGGCAGGATTCACAGCATCCTCTTGGGTCTGGTACAAGGATCTTGCCAAGCCAAAGTCACACAGCTTCAGAAAGCAGTCTGAGTCTAGTAAGATGTTGGATGGCTTTAGGAAATAAAAATAAAAGAATGATTTAAACATTAAATGGTTTAAATCAAGTCTGTAGGCATGAATTCATGTTAAAAGATGTGACATACCTTTTGGTCCCTATGAATGACATTGCCTGAATGAAGGTATTTTGTCGCTTTAAGAAGTTGGTACATAACATAACGCTTATGAATGTCTTTTAATAGACTTCCTTTCTTTATTACTGCATGTAGGTCTGTGTCTGAAAAGAAAAGTCAGTGTGAATATAGTATACGCATTGTGAACAAAATCAAATTACATTAATAACAGTAACTTGGAATTATGTATAATGCCATAAAGTGCAATTAATTGGAATATAATGCTGTGAAGAGTACTGGCTACTAAGTGCAAAAAGCTCCATGATAGATCAGACAAATGGTCTCTTACCCATGAATTCAAACACAAGGTAAATGTCTTTGTCGTTTTGGGCTCTGATGACATTCAGTAATTTAATTATGTTAGGATGATCCCCAAACTCCTGCAAAAGGGAAAACAAGAAGGAAGTTTGATACCTTAACAAACACAGAATTAAGTTTTTAAGGTGATTATTTTGTGGGGTCAGTAGACAAAATATATGAATACTTTTATTGAGCAAGGACGCATTAAATTGACCAAAAGTGACAGCAAAGGAACTGATGTTACAAAAGGTTTCTAATTCAAATAAGCAGAACAAAATATGAGCACAACAACTGTTTTCAACAATGAGAATTTTTTTAAAAAAATTTTTAATAACACCAAATTAGCATATTAGAATAATTTCTAAAGGACACAGGAATAAATTACATTTTAATATATACAGTATATTGAAAATAGAAAACAATTATTTTAAATTATAATAATATTGAACAATATTACTGTTTTACTGTATATTTGAGCAAATAAATTCAGCTTTGTGAGAATTAGAAAATACTATAAAAAAAATTTATCTTACCAACAACATACTTTTGAGCAGTACTGTAAATGTGGTTAGAAACATGAATAATTGGTTTCTAAGGTTTGGTCAAAGGGCAATAATCTTACCTGGAGGAAGATAATTTCTCTGAATGTTCTCTATGGGAAAATACAGAAAATTTGATACAGTTAAAAAAAAAATGAATAACTGATCTGAATAACTGATGTTTTCCTATTCATACATACAGTAGAAGTAAAATAGTTTTGTATATTTTGTTGTAATGTCAGACCATTCCTTATTCTCCACCTCTCTATTTAACTTGTCTCTAACCTGAGCATCTGTTCGATTCCTAAAGGCATCAAAGATTTTCTTCACAGCAACAGTCTCTCCTGTTTTTCTGTCCACAGCCTTCCAAACAATTCCATATGCCTGTGATGCAGATAAGAAAGTACACCTTAATAAAATTATAGTTGATTGAAGGAAAACATACAGTGTATGACTTAATGGTCAGTTGTCAGGGAAGGGTTGCTATGAAACCCTCATTTAAGTCATTTGTGCTCACTGCAGTTTACTGGAGTGACAGAGGAGAGATCATGCAGTCCCCAGAACCTTTGTGTACTGACTGCAATTATTAGCAATTCAAGCAGTTTTCCTATGATGTTTTCTGCCATTACTTATCCAAAGGGTGGCCTTTCTTTCCACATACATATTTTATGTTAGATTTACTATTTTGTAGATTAGATTTTTACTCCAAAGTTTCAGTTCTAGGTTGGATTTAATGCAAATTATTCCTAAAATGTTATTTAGGAAAGTCCAGCTGGTCTAATTCAAGACAATGAACATAACAGCAAATACATTACCCTGTCTGGCTGTTATATAACCATGTAAGATTTTATAAGGTTCGTCTTGGCACTTTTTAAACACATAAGGACAGTAAATGAACATCTAAATTTTATAATTTTTTAATTCTAAATTTAAATGAACATCTTACCCCTTTCCCAAGTCTTCTCTTGATTTCATATTTCAGAGTGATGTGTTCTTCCACCTCTGTGATGTTCATTCCGTCTATTTCCTGTTTTGCCTCTTAAAATGATTCTTAAAGTTGATTGATTTTGATCATGGCAGGAATAAAATCCTGGCTCCTTGAGGAATGCAGGATTGCAACAAAACAGATTTAATAAACTAAAACTAAACACAAGATCCACTGACGTCAGGAGTGAGCTTTTTATGCCGAATAATAATTCTAAACACGAATTTAACACGCGTTTATCTTAATCACTGTTGACCATCCAAACATTTAAACGGAGTTATATAAACTCTAATCTCTACCTGCTAAAAGCAAACGTTCGTGTCCTTTGTTTCACCGTTAATATATCGGTGGCTGCTCATGTAGCCTTGTACAAAGTTACGCATCGCTTGGGTTTGTAATTGTTTGTCGCCATGGAGACGACACATAGGACGCAATCTCTTAAAGGAGCCGCATGTTTGCTAAAAGTGAGGTTACATTAGAGAAATTTCAGTTATATACTTATGTACAAAACATTACCTACACAAAAGTCGCTTTCAAAACAAGCAGCTTTTGTTTGGTCAGCACCGCGAACTACCAACTTAAACCCATACTTGATTGTTTGGGGAAATCTTTCGCCAACAAAATCACGAAAAATTAAATCCGACACAAATCACCCTTAGTATAGTGTTTAAGAAACCGGTCCAATTTGCTTCGGTTTGAATGTAATTAACATTGCACAGATATGGATATATCATGCATTACTGTGTCCTGCCTGCTAGTAGACATTATATTGAGGTACTCAACCAAATGAAAGAGTTTAATATAATTGTTTGTACATATAATCAGAGTTGTCCATATAATCACAAATATTTTTTTCCAAAGTATTGTGTTTTATTTCAAAACTATTTTATTTACATAGGTCATTTAATAAATATGCCTTATTACATAAAGTGAGCTAGACCAACACCATGCCAAGGAAAGAGTTCTTAATCAAGCTTTTATAAAAGTCAAGTTATAAACAAAATGTTAAAGTACTGTAAATGAATGAGCACATTTCACATTGTCATTTAAATACTGAGAAAACATCTATTAAAAAAAGGAAAGTGCATAGCTAGGGAAAATAAAATTCAGCACTGAGAATTCAGTATCAGACCTGTTTCTAGAAGATATTATGAGATCCATAGACTATCAACTCATATGTTCATTCAAGATATGTATTTATAGAGGCAAGCATCCTTTTCCTATAATAAACTCCTTCCTATAATGCACTCTTTGCATCTCAGTTGGCTACTGTATTCGCTATTGCCATTCTAGGGAACACTTTCAGTCTACCATGTGATAGAAAAATCTCTTTACATTACACAAAAAAAATCTACTACTATTAATTTTCAGATCTGTGAATAACATAAACCTGATTATATTACTGAATAACATAAGCCATAGTAAGCAGTACTCTAATTAGACTTAAAGTTCCTACATTCCTACAAGAGACACAGGCAAAATAGGGATAGTGAAACAAAGGTTTGGTTATATAAAAAAAAAAGGGCTAGTGGAAAGGAGTTAAGCGAGCTCAGAGAGGGAAGGAACATTTAAGAAGAGTGTAAGAAACGATTAAAGGCGTTGTAGGCAGACTCCAGGTCAAACAGCATCTGGCGAACCTGGGAGTCATCCAGCTCATCAGATGCAGACATGCTGCTTAGTGTGGTCAACCTGTGAGGAAGAACAACACAGTGAGCATTGCTTTTACAGTGCAGGGAAACTGAAGTTGTTTCTCAGGCAGGTTGATTTAGTTGTGGCTTTAGATTTTGGCAGATGAGCAATTTTATTTAATGCATTCTTAATGTGATTTGCAAAAATTACTCCAGTTTTTGGTGTCACATAATTCTTCGGGAATCAATCAAATATGCTCATTTGGTCCTTAGCAAACATTTCTAATTATTATCAATGTTAAACATTTGTTTTA
Source organism: Carassius gibelio (assembly GCF_023724105.1). Taxonomy (NCBI): domain Eukaryota; kingdom Metazoa; phylum Chordata; class Actinopteri; order Cypriniformes; family Cyprinidae; genus Carassius; species Carassius gibelio. Next base: position 24,516,685 of record NC_068414.1, on the reverse strand, counting down.
TCCCAGGATTTTTCTATGAATATTAATGAAAAAAATGAAATACAAAGATTTAGCAAAATTATAAATGTCTTTACTGTCACTTTTTCTTTTTTGAATGGTACTGTATTTCTACAGAAAAACTAGACTTACCAGAGGCTGACTTTGTCTTTGGCCTCTGAATCTGGAGGCATGTTGCTCATTCTATTCATGGTCTCCATGAGCTCTCTCAGGTCAGGCTGGATCTATAAAACAATGTTCTCCGTTAATCAGACTTAAACTGTCTCTAAATAACACTAGGTTAATCTAATTAAGAAGATGTATTCTGTGAAATGAGTACCTCATCCATGGCACGAATCTCAAGTCGAAGTTTGTCCATCACTGTGATAAAGAGCTGCATAAGAGAAAACCAAGATTAAAAAGGGTAAAAGAAGCAGGTTTTGCCAGTTATTATGATTGCTAAATGGCCACACTCTTCTGTGGAGCCCTGGATTATTTCTTCTAGTCTGATGAAATAAATCTACTTAATGGAACTGTTGGGACAAGAAGGGATCCTCTGTGCTCAATCAGTAAACACTGGGGCGTTCTGGCATAAGCTCAATGAGCTATTCATTCTAGGCTGCATAAAATTACTATATAAAGTGTTCAAGATACATACAGAAACTATGTCTGCAATGCAGCGATTCAGGTTGCCCTTGTCATCCTTAATGGTGATTGGTCGATCCTCTTTGATCCTTTCCATAGCCAGCGGACAATCCAGCTGTCAAAAACACACAGGGGAAAAAAAACAAAACTTAAGCATACTGATCTGCATGCAATTCACTGGACTAGCAAATTACTACCCAAAGATACGAAAGCGCATTAAAATATAATAATTTAGAGTTACATGAATGCAAAATAAACTATACCCTGTATTTGCGACAAAAGTCATCAATGGAGCCCACATCTGATCCCTGGACTTGTTTGAAAGCAGCCTTGTACTGGACAAGCAATCTTGAGCAAGCCCCTGTGTATCTGCAAAAACAAAACAAATATTTATAAGCTATATAAATAGATGTAAATAAGGGAGTGGTCACACTGACAACAGTTTATGGGCAAACAAATCCCATTGTCTATTGTTATAGATCACTGATGGATGAAGAACAGCTCACACAGAAGTCACTCATAAAACTTCCAATCATGTGGACTCCTATTAAATTTTCTGGATTTCAATGTGACCACACCTTAATTCACAATGTTTTGCACCAACAAATTAAGTGACTAACTCGTTTGGAGTCACACAGTCCTTAATGTAGGCTTTTTCCAGGGCCTGAAGTGTTTTGACCACAGCAAACAACTCTGCCATGTTGTCATACCTTTCAAAACAAAATAAAAAGTACATTAATTGCAACCCCATCATATAATCACCATTCTGAATCATCTTTATTGTGACATCAATCAATAAGACAAATAAATAAAGAGACTCAAATTAGCCATTCCTGAACAGTATGATGTTGGTTAACTTACTTTTCTCTTTCTCTGGCATTTTTGTACAATTTCACTTCCTGTAACAGACAAAAATGTAATTTAAACACAGAGGAATGATGACAGATGAGTCCATTATTATAACTTATGCGCACAATTTAACATTATTACCTCATACAGTTCTGGTTTGTTGGCAGGTGCTGGTTAAGTTAAAAGCAGAAAGGCAAAACATATAAAATCAGATATGAGACTAATGAAAATATGTGTAAGTGTATAAGTAGTATGAGATGCTTTAGTTTTTAAGAGGCTCATGATAAAGCAGGTTCTCTCACTGACCTCCTCCCATCCCTCCAGAGGCAGGTATTCCATGAAACATGATGAACTACAAAACAACTGAAGCGATAGTCAGATCATTATGTTGGGTTTAACCATGGGTCAGCGCTATTCTCAGTGGAATAAATGATATACACAGTGGTTGCATGTCAAAATCCACTGATCTGATCTCAGTGTGTTTACATACACATTGTGGTCAAGAAATTACACTTTAAACTCACAGACAGACAGACAATGTGTTAGATTTGACATATTTAGGGAGCTGACTGATGCCAGGTATTGTGAATCCTAAGCGAAGTATATAAAACAACCGCTCATTTTGTTTTGTTTATTTCCTGACAAATACACAGCGATGTTAGCATAGCTAACGTTGGCTAGCTAAGATATTGCTTCCAGTCCGCTGCCAGAGTACAAGAGACGTTAATTTCTCTCGTTAATTCACACCTTATATACGTCTTTAACGTTAATGTGTTATAAGATGACATATTATTAAAACATTCAAGTCATTTTTAACAAAAACTCACAAGGAAAAAGATCATTCACTCACCCTTATATTGACGTCACCCACCGTTGAAAGCTGACGTATCACGTGACGTCGCCGGATTATTTCGTAACGTCTTGCTTTCGCTGATTTATTCTTTATTACAAAACTTGTTTATGCAAAGAATATACAATTTAATCTCAAGTGATAGGAATTGTTATTTATTCAATTTAACATTCGATGAAAACTGTAACATTTATGCACACGTTTCATGGTAACGGGTTGCCAAGTCCCTTTAATATTTGCATACTAATAAATATATCTTTGAATATAAAATACATTATTCACTCACTTATGAAATGCATAACTACATGATAATAACGGTTTGATATAATGTTTTATACATAATCGTAAAACGATAACATTCATTATTATAACCAGTGCTATTAATCTAGCAGAACTGATTTATTGGTCATTCACATGAATATTTGGCAACCGAGAGTGTCTTTGAATGCGCGCGCGGGAATTACAAGACAGCTACAGTGAACAGAGGAGCTGGAGAAACTGTATCTAAATAACTGAAACGTAACGTTGTAAATGTTGATATCGAGTGTTAGCTTTGTTTGTACACGAGACTTTAAGCCTTTCAGGTAATTGTTTGTCCCGTATATAAAGAGAGAGGCTGGTTATTTGAGTGTGTGGGATTTGTAAACAATGAAATCCACAAAGAACACTAAAGTGAAACCTGCAGCATCAGCTAAAGAAGAAGAATGTGGAATATGGCTCGACACAAAAGAGATAAAAGAAAAGAAACAACAGGTAACAACAACTGAATTCTAATGAAATATATTTAGACAAAAATATTGGAAATATTATATTCATTTTGTCTTCGTAAAAAAATAATTAATACTACATGAGAGATGAGGGATCTTAAATAATATTTAATAGATCTTAAATTATTATTATTTTTTTTCTCAGAAACAGCTGACCCGTCCAATATCCAAACTCCTGAACCCACTCGCGAGATCAGGGGGATACAGTGTGGCAGTCGCACTCAGCTTCACTCAGACCAAACTCAACATGCCTGTCACGAGACAAAGCACTATATCGACCTTCTTTTCACCTAAATCCAGAGGTAAGACACTCGAGAGTTGTTTCATTGTGTAACTGTCTCAGATTACGTTATATATATATATATATATATATATATATATATATATATATATATATATATATATATATATATATATCTTTAATGTGATGATAAACAGTTCAAACTAAATAATAACTAATAATAATTACCTTTTTTTCTTTTTCTGACTGCGATTTGTTTGCCCAGACCCAAACCCAAGTGTGGCTCCTTCTGGATTGTCCAGTTCCATGCACACACAGGCACGCACCGGGGCCAAACGGAAACATGACGTGACCTTGGAGCCATCTGCAGAGTCACCAAGTCAAATATCTGAGGTGTACCGTGATGAAGATTTTGAAAGATTGTCAGCCAAGGACAAAAAAGAACAGTCTTTTCTCCATTTAATATGCGGAACTGAGCCAGAGGAAGAAGAACCGCCTGAAAAAAGGAGACATGTTCTCCATTATACAGAAAATGTGTTAGAGACACAAGAATATTGGAATAAAGAAGCTTCAAATGACTATCCAAATCAGACAATTCCTGAAACTGAGACTTTCTTTCATGAGGAGTCCCCGGAGAACTATGATCTGATGGTCTGGAAGCCCTCTGAAGATGCACATAAGCATTACCTTAAGTCTCCAGGTCCTAAACACACGGACAAACATGATTTAAGAGATCAGAAGGCCTCAGTTAAGGGGTCCATCTTAACCTCTAGGCCTGTCAATGAAATCCACAAAAGATGGAGTGCTTCTGTGAATACTAATAAAAATCAGGAGCAGACTTGGCACAAAAATAAGGCATCACCCATGAAACCGATGGGGAAAGAGAATAGCTGGCCTGCATCACCTATTAAAAATGCTCCAACATCCCCTTTTAAACGCCATCTAATTTCCAGTCCAGCTAAGTACAGGTTGAAGGAGAAAAACACTTTTCCCCTCAAAAAATCAGGTAAGGAACTTGCAAACGCAGAGATGGCTGGAGAAACCCTTGCTACATTGTTCACTCAGGACTCCGAGGGCTTCTGTGTGATTGCTCATCGTGACCAGCACTTAAGGAGCCCAGTAAGAGACCACAGCAATTTATCTGTGGGGAAAGATTACGGGAATAGTCCATCTGCCGCTTCTTTAGAAAAAGAGGAGGAGGAATCAGATCTAGAGCCAGAGATGCTTTTCACCCAAGACTCAGAGGGAAACATGGTCATCAAGCATTAGCCAGTGCTGAATACCAAAAGATCAAACCATTTTAAGTGTTTTCTATTGATTTTTTTTTCTTCGTTTTGAAGCTCTTGTTTTTTTTTAAATTTGTAATTCAAATTCAAAATAAACATTTGTATAAGTATAAAATAAACCCCAAAAAATGTTTGTTTTGTAATATTTTATAAAGATTCACTGCTTGCCAGCAGATGGCACCAAGAAGCTTTTACTGTCAATGTTTGTTGCGTGTAGAATCTGTATATTTTAAAGTAGGACATGAGGTGTCACATTAAAAATGTATACAAGCTGAGTACATTACAGTTTAAAAGCACTATCATTTTAAATTAATTTATGTTTTGTATTGCTTTAAATTACCAGCATGGAGCTTGGTGAATACTTCACATTCTGTTCTCGTTTGCCAAGTTGATGATTCCGCATCGCTGCTCTGTTTAACTTTGCTGTCAGGGACAGAATCTATGAGTTTCAATAAAGAACCATGTGCTGACAAATTCACTTATTTTTCATGCATTTATAATAAATGCCATGGACTCCCAAATGTAATGATCCCCTTGTAAGGGACCCCTTCCTAAAATATAAAAGCAGTTTCATGTATAAAACCCATTTATACTTTGTGTGAAAAATATTAAGTGAGATATTAGATGTACAATGAAATCATCAGATGGTAAAAACAAAACAAATAAGTGTAGTGAGTTTACAATTATTTTATTTGATTAAATTGATATGGTAATGTGAAAATACTTTGGTAAATTACAATGTAAGGTGTGCGATTTAATACGGTGTACACATTCTACTTTGTTTAAGCATCATTTATAAATGTGCATTACACTGTTTAGTTAAATGTCAACTGTTTACTGATCAAGCAAATGTAACATGATTCCCTTTTATGGACTGAAGAATGCTACATATTAACACATGTTGGCGTTCATTCAAAATGAGCTGAAGTGTTCAAGACCTTCCTGTTGAAGAAACATTTAAAGCATGTCAATTTACAAGCAGTGTAAATATGTGAGTGCAAAGTGAGAACATCTAGGAAACTATTTTGGGCATGAATTTGATATTTAGTCACCATGTTTACTTAATTTTATTATGCACAGCATATGTCATTACTATCACAAACAAACATGTAGCTACCTGTCTGAGATTATAAATGATATATAGTGACAAAACTGAGCAATATTTGAACTATAATAAAATAACATAAAATCTTATAAAATAAAAAAAAACCTCAAAAGCACTTATTTATTCTCAGAACAAAGACCATTTATCAGACTCGTAGAATAAAAAGGTTTGATTGTAAAATATCCATAGATTTTTGTCCTCTGCTCATGATTGCACATAATGTGGGTCCAAAGCCTGAAAACACAAGATTACCTTGCAAAATAAATGTTTTTGTGTGTGTGTGTGTGTGTGTATGTGGTTTTTTTTTGTTGAAGACAATATTATAAACTGAAACTGGGATTTGTAGTCTGTTGGGAAATGTAAAATGTGACTGCACAAAACATAAAGAACGAGTTTCTTCATAAAAACAAGTTACAGCTAAGTATAGTCATATTATTTTGAAAAAAAAGTATGTATTATATTGCTACACAGAACCAAAATGTATTTAACATTTTATGACATCAACACAAAGTACTTGATTATGTCAAAAAAGACAAAAACAATAAAAATACATACTTAATTGAGTACTGATTCATTTTTTAACTAAGTACTTTAAGCTGTATACTAAAAACATCCCATATCCACACATAATGGTGCCATCATGTGTTATTACTTTTAATGTATAATAATTAATGCATGTATATTATGTATTTTTTATCGCCGGTTAGTTAAGGATTTGTTGAAATGTTTCATAATTGGTTTGTGGAAATGGAACAAAATGTGAATTTTCGGAGCCTAAATCTACACCTCTCACAACCACAATGTATGAATTCTTCCGTCTCTGCTAACAGTGTGATACAGTGAAAGTGCATGAAGAATTCTGGTGGGAGGAAAGCGATGACAAGCTGGAAAAGGAATCAACCAGCAATCTTTGTGGGCTCTGTCACCAGGCTGGAGCCGTCCCACAGCGTTTTAAACTGCTCTGGGATTGGAAACTCCCTCTGTTGAATACACAAGAAGATATTAGTCAAATAATGCATGAACAATGCTTTAACCTTTAAGGCTGATGACAGATTTTCCCTCATATTTGAATGTAAGACAGGTCAAATCTCTGAAACAGAACATTGTTAATTTGGTACATGACAGTAATGTATCAATAAAGTTATCTGTAAAAATGCTAGCTCTATTGTTAGCAATTTCTATAGTAAATAAACATACATAATCATCTTCTCCCTCAGGAACGAGGACGTTCATCTCAGAGCTCTTGGCACTGACAATCTCACAGTCAAGTGAAGCCTTGCTCAGGTAGACATGGCACCCCTCAGTCTTGTTAATGGAAATAGTAGGAACTTTCCCCATTACCTGAAAGGCCAAAAACAAGTTATGTGTTGTTCACAAGCAACAAAATCCATAAGTGTGAAAAAACACAGCTGCTCAGTCTGTAGTCCAAAAACTAAAATTAGCTTGAAATAATTAGTATCTTTGAGCCGCGAGTTCCTCCTTGATGGTTTATGAATTTGACAATATCATGTAGTAATTTATTACAGTAATTCCTGCTATAAAGGCATGTAGCAGCTACAAAACTGAGGTTTGATGTATGATTGTGTAATTTACGTCCGTTAACAGCTCTTCAGTATCCACAACATTCGTAGTGGTGTTGATTATGATATTCTTTATGGATTCTGGCAGTTATAACCATCATTCATGCACATGCATTATGCCAACACATTCTCTTTCACAATAACAAGCCCGAGTACAGATCACTCACGGATCAAAACACTTCAGCCCGCAACGTCTGCACAAACATTTCCATCTAACCTGAAGCTGAATGTCTCTGGAGTTGATGATCTCAGCGATGCCCACCACACTGTCAAACACCAGTCCCAGCTTCTTACAGTTATCTGTGAGGAGAGAGACAGACATTAGCCAGGCGTGGTGCGTGGAGCTGCGATAGAGGAGGAGATAACGTTACTGAATAAGAGCAGCTGCTGTTCTGAGGAGCTCCTCTTACCCACTATGATGGAGTTGACTTTGCCTTTGATCTGGAGTGTGGAGTTGCTACAGCTAAAGACATAAACCACCTGTCTGAGCTCGGTCTCCTCTATCACCAGGTCATGAGACTTCTCCTGGTGCTCCTACAGGACAAATCCATACAATAGATCCACTAAACACATGCATAGGCACGGTAGATCAAGTGCAGGGGAGCTCAGTTTACAAGTGTGTGATGAGTGTTATCATTTTAAGACATCTCTACATTCATCCAACCCACTTTATGAGAGATAATGATTCTTTTTAGTTGATATAAATCTCTTTCACTTTTTGTTTTGTAAAGAATGCTATGCAACTGAGAATTATTATTTTATATAAAACATTTAGGCTCTGATGGTATAATATTAATACAAAATTTTATAATACCAACTATGCAATACAACAACAATAACCACTATGCAAATAATTATTATTAGTATTAATTCGTATTTTACAAGTGAACTGAAAAAAAAAATATATATATATATATTTCCAAGATGATGATGACATTGATAAGGTCAAGATAATGACACTGACTTAAAAAAAATATCAAGTTCCTTGAATTGTGGGATACGTTTGTTTTTTCTTTTTTTTCTTTTTTTTTGGCAAATGTAGCAGAACGATTACAAGTAGAATGAATTAACGTTGGACACATTGGCGTGGGCACCTACCACCCTCCACTTCTTTCCTTCCAGCTCCAGCACGGGGGAATGTTTTTTGGCAGACGAGCTGGGGTTCTGACTCTTGGCAGGGGATCCCTGGTGTGTCTTCCCTTCCTGAGAGCGCAGGTTGGGGTTCTTATGGGTCTTCTGCTCGTCAGACACATGCTTCAAACCTGGAGGCAGAGCACATCACCTGATGTCAGTTTTGAAGGTGGAATAGTATTTTGTTGCGTGACGGTGTTCTCCTGCCCACCTTTAGTGATGGCCTCTCCCTGGTTGAGCTGTGCAAACAGAGCTGAGTGCTGGGCTGATGTGTCCTCGGGTTTGGGGCTGTCATCCATGAACATCGGAGGAGGACCTGGTGGTGGAGGGGGAGGAGGAGGGGGGCAAGGACCATCACAAGCAGCACTGAACAGTGAGGGAGTGGCTACAGGACCCTGTGGAGAACATCAGAGTTAGTCCCGGAGAAGAAAAACATCAAAAAACAAAACTAAAACATCCACAGCCTCAAACAACACCTTTATAAAATGGTTAAAAACACTGTAAGCGTGATGTTGATGAATTCACAGCAATGGTCCTCTATCCAGTGGGGGGCGTAAGAGGCAATGGATTGGGTCGTAGTGTTTCTGATTAAAAGTTTAAAAACCATGTTTTTTTCTGTGAAAAAAAAAAAATTCTGGTATATTTATATTTCATATTTATCATGTATACAATTTATTAAAATATTTGTTTGTAGAGCATCACTTGGAAAATGATTCTGAATTGTTTTTAAGCTTTAAACAGTTTTAAATGGCACAAATCATAGATATCTAATACAGTAATATGGCCACACATTAAATCAATATTTCTAATTATATTAAAGACATATGTGTGTGTGTGTGTGTGTGTGTGTGTGTGTGTGTTTATTATATATTATGAAATATGATTTTATATAAATGATTATTACAATTATAAGAAAAATGGTAAACTGAGCAATAATGAATAGGTGTGTTCAAACCTTTATCCACACAAATTATAGATTTATAACTTTATAATATATAATTATAATATTAAATTATATATATATATATATATATATATATATATATATATATATATATATATATATATATATATATATATACAAATCAAAATATACAGTGAAAGGTTCATTAGTTAAGATGAACTAAGAATGAGCAATACATCTAAAGCATTTTTAATCTAGCTAGTGTATTTCAGCATTTACAAATCCATTATTAAAATCACAAGTTGTGTTTGTTAACATTAGTTAATGCCCTTTGAACTAACATGAACAAACAATGAACGACTGTATTTCTTTTAACCCACATTAACAAAGTAACTAACATTAACATGAACAAATAACATTAACAAGAACAAATCAAAAGTGTAATAAATGTATTGTTCATTGTTTGTTCATGTTAGTTAACCTTACTGTAAAGTGTTATCAAATGTCTCTTTGCAAAAGTATATTGCTTTATGGTCGATGCAATAATCTTTTGAAAGAAGTTCATATCAGTCCATATGTTTCTGGCACAACTGGGATAATCTTGTTTAACAACATTTCAAGTAAAAGAACAGATCCATGTGGCACAGTTGGCTATTGTGTGACCCTGACGGCACACTTACGCCTGTTTTACATTGTCAGCACAGCTGCCATTGACAGTTGCACACGGCTCCCCCTTCAACACTTAAACTGGCTTAAACAACTGTTGCACACTCATCTTTTCCTGTCTTGTACAAACACACACACTTCTTATCCCGATACTGGTGCTGATGTTTCTGCATAGGTTACATAGTTGGGCAACCCAACCTCTGACCCATAAAGGTCACTGCTTCATGAAGAGGAGAAAAGGCAAAGGTACTTAAGCTGTTAGAGGAAGTGGAGAAGCACGGCAGAAAAATACATAGTGATGCGGGAGTTAGATTGTGTCTGATGTGTGAGGATATACAGAAGTAAATGAATTCAAAGGAGAATGAATACATGAGAAGTGAGGTTGAATTACGAGGAGTGTGTGTGAGAGCAGGTGTGTAAGCCAGAGACACACTAGGCTTTTGTTTGGGGCATTTCTATGGTAAACCCTCCATGCAAAAAGACCCAGATGACCACCTGTCTACACCATACAGTCCTCCACATACACTCAGATCCCTCACGGCAGGAGGGACAGCTGACACACAGTCACTCAGAGCTCTCAGGTTTCTTTATGACACACACACACACACACACACACACTATTTCAGACCGTGACAGACAAGATTTAACATCTCCAAAAGTCCCAGGACTACTTAAAGGGATAACTGTGTATTCTTTCAAAGTCATATTAGTAGTATGAAGTTTTTTTATAATAGTAAAAAAAAAAAAAAACCTTTCTTAACTCTTTGTAACCTGGCATTGTTGGTCAAGTTAAAGCCAGGAAAAGAAACAGTAATATTGTGAAATATGATTATTAAAAATAACAGTTTTCTATTTTAATATATTTTAAAATGAAAATTATTCCTGTAATGGCAAAGCTGATCAATGTATAAAACAGCTGTGCTGCTTAATATTTTCTTTGATGGTTCTTCTTTGATGAATATGAAGTTCAAAATCACAGCATTTATTTGAAACATCTTTACTGTCACTATTGATCCTAGCTGAACAAAAGTCTTAATTTCGTTTCCAAACTTTTGAACAATAGTGTAAACAGATTCAATTCATAGAATAAAATTATAAATTAAACTCAAAATAATTGTTTTTAATTCAGGCATCACAACATTATAATGTACAATATTTGCTAAAGATTACATTTAACAGTGTTATTCAATTATTTGTGTTTTTTAAAGATACATTTTAAGCGAGTGCTATATGACAGAAAATTATGAATAAAAATCTTAATGTAAAATTACAGGGGAAATTAGCATGAACAATAAATATGCAATATCAACTGATACTGAAGTGGTATGCTACCAATACACTGGAAGAGTTGAATTTTAAAGGCAGACATGCATAAATATAACTGTACTAGATATCTAGATAGATGTACACAGTATAGCTGATGATCATCTGAAATGAATCTGCATTCAACCAGCCTCTGTAGGACTAAAAATGGAAAATATGCTTTTCTGTATTGCAGTTTTTCCTAATTTGAAACAGAAACATGATATCTAGCATTGGAAATATTTGTCTTTGAAAATGACATTTCCATATTACTGTAGATTTTTGATCAGGAACATCAGCTGTTCTAATTGTACAATCTAAATATTCAAGAATATTCATACCATACTTTCTGAATACAAAAAAAAAAGTCGAGGTGAGCCTTTAAAGTCAGTTTCCAATTGAGAGTCTCACTTACAGTCTTGTTCCAGATGATTCCAGTGGTGTGGTGGTCTTTAATGTAGGTCTGAAGTTCAGTCCAGATGCTCAGATAGGAACGAACCCACTCAACATGACGGGGGTCACTGAGGTCAACAGAGAGACACACACACACACACACACACACACACACACACACAAAACATTTGATGGCATTGTTTAAGTGAACAAATAAATAATATTTTCCTAAATGTTCATGTACAACATTGCAAAATTTACTGTGTGTTGGTACAGTAACATTAACAAAAAGTGCCAAACTGGTAATAAAGTAGCAGATAAATACCATTCTACATGACTATGGTAATCATTTTCACAATACCATGTAAGGGTAATTTCACATTAACATAAACTGATCTGATAAGAACTAAAAAACAACAACTTAAGCACTAACGTGTCTTTGTAATCTTTCAGGACTCTGTTTGTGTAGAACATTGCAGCATCATTCATCTCCTTCACATACGGCCCTGGTTTCTGGCACTGTTACAGAGCAAGACAACAAAGGGTCAAAGGATGGTCAAAGAAGCTTATGTACTCATAAAAATAAATAATAAGCATAGGAAAGAGGATCGATTTCAAGGAAAGCACTAAAACCGAGGCCTTGGACCTCGGTTGTAAACATCAGCGGTAGTTTAAAGCAGAAGATGATAGAGTCCAGATCTGTCTTAGTCCAAATTCTCATTGCAGTGATTAGATACAGCCATCCACAGCATGAAGACATCAGAAGAGTTTACATCATAGAAAATAAATACAAAATTCAAATATCCGTTTGGTGGTCCTCTCACCGATTACTCACATGGTTTGTGTGAGGTCGTCCGGTTGTCACAACCAAAAAAAATTTGTCTAATGGATGGACGTGATATTTTTTTTATTTGTTTGGGTGGGTTTTCTTCTCTAGCATTAAGCCACCACGTTTTCTGAATGTGCAGTCCTAACAGTAAGGGACTCAAATGCATAAGATGCATGAGCTAAAGCAGGTATTTGTATAAAGGAGATGGTGACTAGACTGCACCGCAGTGTGAGACAGAGAGAAGTGCTCACCACAGCCACCCAGCCCAGAGCGGGGATGCTCTCGCTCACGGCAGACAGGTGGTTGAACAGGCTGCTGCCGCGGTTCTTCTCCCGGAAATTCTGGACCTCCTGGATCTGGTCAGAGATGGGTCTGAGGAGGTCAGCCATCTCTGTCTGATTGGGAATGAAAGCAGGAAAGCAATCAATCAAACAGTCCGAGTTGTGCATAAAACAGACTAAGTTCATAAAACATTTTTTTTTTTTTTTTTACTTCAGATTCACTCTTTATTCAGATTCATTCTTTATTGTCCTCAGAAGAGGACATTTGTTTTCACGGACTTCACCAAAGAAAACTGCAGCAGACATAACACAAACATATTTTCCACCAATGCAAATTTACACACATTTGCATCAACAAAAACATAGCTGCACAGATCCTTCACCAGGTATACATTTACACAGGTATACATTTTTGCCTGGAGGTGGTAACAGCAACTAAACAGTATAGCTTTTTACACTACACACTCTAAGGTTTCTTTGAGTTTAATCTAATGGCCGAAGTTACAAAACTTTTCCCAAAGTGTGCTTTTTTATGGGGAAGATGTTAGTATCTGCAGCCTGAAGGGAGAAGGATGAAACATGGGTTAAGGGGATGACTAGGGTTTTGTATTATGTTATTTGCTCTATAATGGCAGGATCAATAAAAGCTAACAATTTAGGAGTAGAAAAGACCAATTATTTTTGAGGAGGTATTAAGGATTCTAAAAAAGCTTACTTTTGTTGGTGCAAGACAACATGGTGAAATAGCAAGTAACAAAGTACAGAATAATGGATTCAGTGACACTGCATTGATTTGGTTTCACTGAAAAGAATTTTCAGTTTATGCATGACCAGAAGTCTTTGTTGGCAGCATCTATGAATGTCTGTGACAAGATGGTCAAAACTTAGTTTAGTGTCCAATATAATGCCCAGGTACCTAAGGTTGTCAACAATTTCTACTGGCTGTCCATTGAAGGATATAGGACAGTGCAGAATAGAGAATTTGTGCCATGTGTCTAAAATTAGCTCCTTTGTCTTAGTAACATTGAGAAGATGATTGTCTGTACACCGCTGGATGAAGTAAGCAACAGATTGATGATATACATTAAATAATAAAGGAGGGCAAGTATGGCTGGGTCATGTGGGTATTACTAACGGTTAGAACTTCTGAAGATTTATGAGCAATATTAATATTGATAATTGTCTTTCAGGCTCTAACAAACCAATTAAATGGAGTAATTTGCCATTTTAGTAATTTCATTTTAAACAACGTCAACTGTGAGAAAACCTCCATTCAGAAAATATCCATCCCTTACTTTTATAATTCAATCAAATTAGTCTAATAATTCAATTAACTCTGAGCCCAGCTTTCACAATACATTTCAAAGATGAACAAAGGGACATTTTGTGCTTTATACCACTGTAGAGTTTCAACTTCTTCTATTAAAAGACCCTGAAAGGACGTTTGCATAGAGTTCCTTCTTGTTTTGATTTGTTTCCAACTGAAAGTTGGTGTGTGTGTGTGTGTGTGTGTGTGTGTGTGTGTGTGTGTAAACTTAAACCAATTAAAATTAAAAGCAGACAGACAGATAGATAAAAACTAAAACCAATTTAATACAAATACTAAAATATCACTGCACATATAGTAGAGTTGTGGAATAACATGCTGGCATTTCGTCCATAACATTGCAGAAACAGTAAAAGTAGTACATGCTAGTCATCTGTATGTGGTTTTGGAATAGGAACATTTTTCATTGTAGACCGCATCCGATTTTAAAATCTGTATAGGCCAACCCGAATCATCAAAATTTACAAAATTCATATTAGCAATATTTTGGCAAAATTTCATAGGCACTATTTTCTTTTGGCAATAGAGAAGCAATGTAACGCTGTAAACTTTCCCTCTAGTCTAAAGGGAAAGAAGTGACAACTCGAACAGCTTTCTGGTTATCGTTTGCTGCATGGCCAACTCACTGTGAAACCCGTGTAGGGAAAGATTTCAGCCTTACGTGAAATTCCCAATTGTGCAGTTTCCCATTGAAATGACTAATTTCGCCCACAAAAATGTGCCTAATGATGAGAGTAAATTTGACCATACCTAAAGACTGTGTACATCTGTGTACATCTATTATCATAAATGTTGATTTTATTGGGCCTTTTCTGAATGCACAGAGAAAAACACAGTTCCTGAGGCACGCAAGAAGACTTTTAATAGTGGGACCATTTTTTCCAATGAAACATCCAGCGAGCTTCACTTCCCTCCCACTCCGCATTCCAGTCCGTTATGGGGAGATCCCCCTCGCCTTGTAAGGCCCTGTCCTGTACTGATGTTTACAGTTTACCTCTTCACAAGGGGGAGAGGGAACACACTGTTTCCTTTGTTAAATGACTGTTTTTATATTTATGCTTGTGTTCAAGCAGTTGCCATGTCCACCATTTCAGTCCATTTCACAAGAATGAGGACGACGGACTTCTCTGGACTAAAAATACAGCTTCTCGTTTTCAGTCAGACTCATCAGCTCAGGCTGAAATCACAGTTGACCTGATTTCAACCTCATCAAATAAGTGAGAGATAAACAAACAAGACAGACAGGGTCTATTTAGACAGTATTTGTTGGCACACAGTGTATTTATTTAGTTATATTTACACGTTTTGTGGCTGAATGTGACTCATCATTGGTTTTTGGTGTCAGCAAGGTCAAATTGTTGGGGGGTTGTTGTGGCTTGAGTTTGTGTATGTGTGAGTGTGGCACAATGCGATAAAGAGCGAGGGAGACTGAAAGAGAAAGAGCAAAACCGTATTTACATAAATTCCTCCCATAACAACATGCACATGATTTTCATTTTTGTGAACAAAGGCGCCTCTTTCATCCATACTCGGACATTACAGCCCTTGTTAAATTGCTGTCCAAAGTGCAAGTACCTTTCCAGCATCCTTCCGAACTTCCCTTCCCATCATGCTTAGCCACGGAGAAGGACAGAAATAGCCTGCCTATCTCTGAGCTATGAATGGAGCCAGAGCTAAGAGCTTTCACAACCGATTATGAATTAAACCGCAAGAAAGCACTGCTACACATTGAAATGCATTATACGTGTGTGTGTGTGTGTGTGTGTGTGTATATAAATGTATATATGTGTGTGTGTGTGTGTGTGTGTGTGTGTGTGCGTGTATATAAATGTATATATGTGTGTGTGTGTGTGTGTGTGTGTGTGTGTGTGTATTTACCTTACTTTAAATAAATGTATTAAAGGATTTTACAAAATATATATGAATGTATTTAAATATCAAATTCAATTTAAATAAAGAAATAAAATAATTCCAGAAATATAACAGGATGCATATTAGCTGCATAACTCCAATAAAAAAAAAAAAGATAAACTACATAATACACTTTAATTTAAATTAAATAAAAAAAACAATTCTGGATAAATAATTGGACACATATTTACTTTATGAACTATGGAAGTTACAATTCATTTAAAATGACCAGAATTTAAGATATGGATAAATATCCTCTGAACAGACATCTTGGTCAGTCACGGTGCGATGCATTTTGACTGTGAACAAATCATTTATGAAAGGAATGAGAGAGAAACAGCTGCTGTCTACAGGCCACACAAACACTCCTCACCGAGCGACAGGCCCATCACGTGATCTGGGCCACAGACACACACCGGCTCAAATATAGAACATGCCCATAAAAAGCCACAGAATGCAAGCACAGTCCCACACACACATACACAGAGAGAGAGAGAAGCCAGAGGTTTAGGGCAACGGTCCAGAATCCCTCCTGGGAGCTACAAGCACTTCACACTACTGATGGAGAGGAACAATGGCTAAACATAGTGTGTGTGAATGAGAGAATGTTTGTATGATATATTTACTATATATGCATGAACAGAAGAAAAAAAAAACGTATTTGAGAATTATTGTGAGGCTCAGCTGGTGCAAATGCATGCACAGTAGAGTACTACAGAGATAGTCACCAGTCTTTTCTTAGCATATCTAATTCAGGTTGAGTGATTTTCCATTCAGATTTGTGGGAATCCATTTGCAGGAATGCCCTCCTGTCCTCACCAATGCATTTGACCGTTGCGTTGTATTTCATTGTTAGATATAACCACTACAATTCGAGATTGTCACTGCTAGGTTTTTATTCCTCAATTCAATATAGGACTTTTTAGGATAGGACCCTTTTAATAAGCATTAGGTCTGCTTAGAAAAGCAATAGTAAAATTCTCCATAACTAGTTGCAAGATTTAACGTATAATTTCTGTCTGTTACGCAAACGGTGCAAGTCAAACATCTTATCTCATGGGATTTTCTGCCGATGGCCACTGGTTTACATACAGATCAGAGATTTGGCTCTCAGTTGTGTAAATCCCATTGAGTGCAGTAAATATTGAATTGGTGTTCAAATTAAACAGGAATCACTTTTGAAATCGAAATTAATAAAAAATAAATAAAATTAAAAAAAAAAAACAGAAAAAAAAAAAAAAAACACTAAATTTCACAAACAGTCCAGTTTCAAATCTTTTCCTACGACTTGTGTGTTTATTATCTAGTGTTCGATTCTACATCCTACTTTCGTCCAATAGCCTTTGGCCTGGGATCTTCTTCCTGTTTGGGCAACGTGAACCAAAGTCCGATGACATGACATCACACTGGCCCCCTGCACTTCCCCCTGGCTACTGTGTGAATGTTTTGGGAATGTGTTGCATTGGCATTTTTTAAAACGGGAGAGGTAATCCCTATGTGAACAAAAACGGTAGTCGCATGGCTGACCACATTGCTCAGAACAGAATGGAGGAGAGTAAGAGGTCGGCATTAAAGCACAACAGAGCTTTTAAGTTGAAAATCAATGAATTAATATCACCCTTAGAGAAGAAGTTCACCCCAAAATTTAAATATTTTGTAAATTTACTCACCCTCAGGACATTCAAGATGTAGACGAGTTTGTTTCTTCTTCGCAACAGATTTAGAATTTTTTTTGCAGTACATTAATTTCCCACCAGTGGATCCTCTACAGTGAATGGGTGCCATCAGAATGAGATTTTAAACAGCTGATAAAAACATCACAATAACCTTGTGCATCGAAAATCTCTTGGTTTGTAATAAACAAAATCATTAATGCTTCTGGCTAAAATAAGAGTCCTCTTTCCATAATATTGCTTTTTCCAGTGAAAAGAATGGTCTGATTCAGAAGTTGTTAACAAGTGCAACACCTCAAAACAGTTTTAAATATGTCAGTGGATATTGATGATAGGGGACAACAGAGGATTGACTTTTTCTTTGGAGGAAGCATTATTATAGATTGTAGACTTTTGTATTTAGTCAGAAGTGACAAAATATTTAAATTAAATTATTATTTTCAAACACTTTTTGTGTCACAAGACGTTCATTAATGAACTAGAGTCGTGTGGATTACTTTGCCGTTCTATCAGCTGTTTGGACTCTTATTCTGACGGCACCTCTTCACTGCAGTGGATCCATTGTTGTGATGTAATACTAAATTTCTCCAAATCTTTTCTGATGAAGAAACAAACTCATATACATCTTGGATGGCCTGAGGGTGAGTAAATGTACAGCAAATGTAAATTTTGGGGTGAATTATTTATTGATAGTGACAGTTCACCCTAAATAAAAATTCTGTCATTATTTACTCAGTAAAGACACATGAAAGTTATAAAAAAAAAAAATAAAAAAAAAATGAAGTTTAGATCAGTATTCCATCTGATTGGAAAATCTCTACCTGGGAAAATAGGAATTGTTTTCATTTTCCTAATAAGAAAAATAACATTTCAATCTGAAACACGTGAGTGAGTAAACAATGACAGAAATCTCACTTTGGTGATCTTTCCAGTCGACATGAAATGAAAATGCACCCTGACTGTTTTCTAAATACACTGATCTCATTGTGACACTTTTTTTTTGACTTCTTAATCAAAATGCCATAAGTCAATCTTCGCGAGAAATGACAGACATCTCTCTAGTCTCTAGTGATGTATGCTAACTTCTTCATTCATTTAGTCTGTGGTTGTGTCAAAACAGTAGCATTCTTTAGGTTTTAACCAATCTGCTTCCATCTAATCAACAACCAGCAGATACAAGCAAGTCCCCCACCCCACTTGTCTTCTGGATTGAGCCTTACGTTTCACTCAAACCTATGTCACCACACAGAAGAATAGATCTGACCAGACATCCGTTTCATCGCAACTTTCAATTTCAGGTAGACATCTGTTGAGGCTGCACAGACTCAAGAGTCATATGGGTCACTTGCTGAAGAGACTCTCCCAGCAGGCACTTTCAGTCAAGCTAAACATTGTTATTATGGTGCTTTAAATATGACAAACTCTGTAGTGTGAGACGTGCTAACAGTGCTTCAATGCAAGTGGTTACATCAGGGGTGTTCGGTCCTGGAGGGCCACTGAGTTCAGCTCCAACTTGCCTCAACACACCCCCCTGGAAGTTTCTTGTATGCCTAGGAAGACCTTGATTAGCTGGTTCAGGTCTGTTTAATTGAGGTTGGAGCTAAACTCTACAAAGAGCAGGACTGAACACCACTGGATTACTGAAATGTTACATGTGGTAAGTTTACATCTAGTTTAAATGTATGAAATCATATTCAGATATATTGGTTAGGTCATACCTTTGCCGGTTCCTTATGTGTCATGGTCATTTTGAGGAAAGCACGCTGGACCTGAAGGGCATTGCTCACCATCTCTGCCTGTTGGATAAATAAATAAATAAATCAAGCAACAACAACGTTATTTATTTTATATTTGTAATAGTATTATACTTAATAGCATTTCGTGGTGGAACTAACATCATTAATATTTTTGTAATAAAAATGGTTTTGTCTTGCTAAGGCTAATTTTTACCTAGAATTTTAGAAAGCAAACCTTTGAATTAAAAAGCTCACAATAATTTTATGTAAATAATAAATACATAAAACATATTGACTGTCAACTGATATTGACCTTTTGTGGTTTCTTTAATATAATGTTCACACAAACATTTTGACATTCAATTAAAATCAATCTTTGTTTTCAAATTAACCATATTGTTAATCATATTATTTAGAATGTGAAAATATTTTTTATGATGGATTTTAAGATTTAAAGTCTGGTTCTAGGACAATGATAAAACAACATCCATAAAGGGCATTTGAGAAGCAGCAAAAATAAAGTTCTGTTATATAAAAACTAACCTTGGGGAGAAACGCCTAAATGAAGCAAAACCTAACTTGATAGAACTGAACCCTCTGCTGCACACACACGTACACACAACTTGAGGCAAATCCTACATTTAGGAAAAGACTTGCTCTTGCAGAACATGGGGAAACCCAGAGGTCTGTTTTACCTTAAAAGGAGCTGACTATAGGAGATAAAACCCTCTCCCAGCCCATCTCTTTCAGCACTGATGAGATAGTTAAGATTGGTGAATGTTGCCTTTAGAGGTAAAGACACTTCACGGGATTTATCATCAGTAATTCCCATACTTTCAGGTTCAAAAGGTCACTTCTGCATGACTTCCGGTGAAATCACAGCAATCAGGCTGAGGTTCAGACCAGCAGTGTGTGGCAGAGGAGAAAGGGATATTGTATGCAATCTCTTTCTAGAACTCTACTAAGAAGTTTTATGCCAATCTTAACTATGTCGAACAATAAGTGTGCAATCATGTAGTTTATTATGGTTTTACATTTCTATAGTTCTGGGTTTTTGTTTGCACATTTCAATAGAAAGGTATAAATTAAACTGAAGATGTTCCTCTATGATTGGTGGGAAAATTATATTTATTTATTAAGTATTATATTATCTGTCAAGGTTTGGGGTTTGAAAAATGTTTTTGAAAGAAACATTTATTTGACCAAAAATAAAGTAATAACAGTAATATAGTAAAATATTATTACAATTTAATACTACTTGAATATATTTTAAAATGTAATTTATTCCTGTCATGTAAAGCTGAATTTTCAGCATCATTACTCCAGTTGTCAGTGTCACATGATCCTTCAGAAATCATTCTAATATGCTGATATGGTGCTCAAGATACATTTCTAATTATTATCATTTAATATTTTTGTGGTAACCATTTATTTGACATTTCTTGGAATCTTGGAACATTGAAAACAAATCTTACAGACCCCTGACTTTTTTTATACTGCATATTATTTAAATAAAAATTGTATTGCATAATATTATTTAAACAGATATAGAAAATATAATATTTGACATATGTTTAAAACATTAAAAAACAAAAGCCAATCATTTGTTTTTGTATTTACACTAAACTTACTATTTTACCCATTATAAATGGGTTTGTATACGTGAAAATATACAGCTGCTTTTATATTTTAGGAAGAGCATCCCTTAGAGGGTCATCATATCTGAACGTTGTTGGCATTGAAACGTTTGAAAACCCCCCAAAAGACCACATCCACACAGACCTACAGAACATGGTAAGTTCCCACAAACATTAAGTGCAGCCAGACTCTTTTTTCACTGAGCAAAAGATCCCGCACGCACACTCACACACTGTCAAAGAGCCATTTCTCATGTCTTATTAGACCAAAAGAGAAATGTTTCCTCTCGGAGTTGAGCTTGAGGAGGATTCCAGTGTTAACAAAGAGGACACATACATCCCTCTCCCACTTTGTTTCTGCTCTTTTCACCCGTCCACTCTCCCTCTTCTCATAATATTACATTCCATCACTAGAATGAGCCACTGTGCCTCTGTGTACACTAAGTACATTGTCCAGCGCCTCATTTCTCAAGCAGCTCTTTAGTTACCAATTGCTAGCGACTGGACATGAAATGTAAGCCATACAGACCGTTATGTACTGTCAATCAGAAAGAAGCCCCAACATTTCAGTTATTGTTTGCAGGCCGTTAACTTGAAAAGTACCTTGTGTTAGGACAGATGGGACAGAAACACTTGCTGACAAATGACTGATGGTAAGGGCTCTTATGGAGCAAATGCACATTAAAGGGTTAGTTCACCCAATAATCAAAATTATGTAATTAATAACTCACCCTCATGTCGTTCCAAACCCGTGAGACCTCCGATCATCTTCCGAACACAGTTTAAGATATTTTAGATTTAGTCTGAGATGGGGCTGTCACTTTTAGTTCGAAAATCGATTGCACAATCGATCGGACCAACCGAAAAAAGTTTTGAAAATGAAAATAGGGAATCGATTTTAACCCAATATGTACACTATTTATTTTAAAATAGTTAAACAAATAAAAAATATAAATGTAACAAAACTCACAAACAAGCAGAAAAAGAAAATAAAGAATTCCGAAAGTGCAGTATGCCTTGAGAAAGCTAGACAGAAAATACCAGCAATTTGACTTGCCTATAAGACCCAGTGACGTCGAAAGTGACCTCTTATGCTGCGTTCACACCAAACGCCAATAGAGCGTCTGGCGCGAATGATTGCAATGTTAAGTCAATGTAAAGACGCATTTACGGGCGTCTGGAGGTCTCTGGCGGCGGGGTAGACGTGAATTCGCCTTATTCGTGCATCTAGTTACAGGAGATTCTGAGTTATGAAAAGGACCATTGCAAGCTGTGAGCGACCGGCTTTTGTGGTGGAAATTTGCAGTAATACCCCCACCTTGCGCAGCTGTACCGGAGTGTCCATGGGACATCAGTACGGTCGGAGCGTGTCTTTTCAACAGCTGGAAAGTTTAATAAAAAACGCTTTGCTCTTGACACATGGCCTGTTCTCAAGTCCATTTAAAGTTAAAAATTTTTGAACAGTTGTTTGAAATGGATTCAGTCATTATTTAAAATAATCTTGGAGATTTTTGAATTGCCTAAATCATAAATGCAGCTGGGTTGAAGCCTGCAGTGATGTTTTTCTTTTTTTATGACAGCCGTCCCCTCTGCAATTTTTTTTTCGAGAATGTTGCACTCCTGTTGCTGTTTGTATTCTGCACAAAACTTCATGCCAATAAATAAGACATATTGCTGACTTGTGCGTTTCCAGCGCTTTCTTTACGTTCGTCCGTTATTCAACGTTGAAAAAGGAAACGTCTTTTTTTTTTTAGACATGGAAAATCGATTTTACAATCGATTCAATGAACACTTATGTCTTAAAAATCTAAAATTATTTTTTCATAAAAGTGACAGCCCTAGTCCGAGAGCTCTCAGTCCCTCCATTGAAACTGTGTGTACGGTATACTGTCTGTGTCCAGAAAGGTAAGAAAACATCATCAAAGTAGTCCATGTGACATCTGAGGGCATCGAACCATCAAAAATAAATTTTGGTCCAAAAATAGCAAAAACTACGACTTTATTCAGCATTGTCTTCTCTTCCGTGTCTGTTGTGAGACAGTTAAAAACAAAGCAGTTTGTGATATCCAGTTTGAACCGTTTAAGACAATTCAGTTCGATTTGGTGAACTTGTTCAAAAAGATCCGGTTACATCGAATGATACGTTCATGAACAGATATCACAGACTGCTTTGTTTTGAACTGTCTTACAACAGACAAGGAAGACAAGACAATGCTGAATGAAGTCGTAGTTTTTGCTATTTTTGGACCAAAATGTATTTTCGATGTTTCAAAAAATTCTAACTGACAATCTGATGTCACATGGACTACTTTGATGGTGTTTTTCTTACGTTTCTGGACATGGACAGTATACCGTACACACAGTTTCAATGGAGGGACTGAGAGCACTCAGACTAAATCTAAAATATCTTAAACTGTGTTCCGAAGATGAACGGAGGTCTTACGGGTTTGGAATGACATGAGGGTGAGTTATTATTGACATAATTTTGATTATTGGGTGAACTAACCCTTTAACTCTGATGAAGATAATGACCAGAACATTTTATTTAATGTATATATTATTATAAACTTATTGTCAATTGCCAATAGCGTGGTCTAGAGACTGATGAGAATTGTTTTAGTTCATATTCAAATCTTTGACTTGATTGCAGATTTTTGTACTTGTAAAAGAGTGACCTTTAAGATACACTACAGTTCAAATGTTGCGGTATTTGAAAGAAACTATTACCGTGAAAAAGAAAATGGATACTTTTTTTTTTTGCAGGGATTCATTAAATAAATGAAAAGTGACAATAAAGACATGTATAATGGTACAAAAGATAATTTATAAATGCTGTTTAAAAAAGTATTACAGTTTCCAAATTAATATTAAGCAGGAAAAAAAATTCAACATTGACAATAAGAAAAGACCCGTTTCTTGAGCTCCAAAGCAGCATATTAGAATGAATCACAGGAATAAACATAATTTTAAAGAAAATATTACACTTTAAAATGGTTACTTTAAATTGTAATATTATTTTACAATTTTATTTTTACTGTATTTTTGGTCAACACCCTTAATCAACATTAAATATAACCAACCTAAACTTCTAAACAATACTGTATTTCATTAAATTTTTTTGTTACTTTTAGGCTTTTTTTTCTTATGCTTTAGGCTTAATAAAATAACATAGCCAAACAGTAATTTTCCAGTCCAACAAGACATTAATACAGCAGCAAAAATAAGAAGCAGTTTAACCAAGCTGGGTTGTCTCTGTAAATACGCT